>NC_057801.1:817999041-818347214 GCF_018294505.1 Triticum aestivum
TCCGTGACAAGGAGTTCGATTCTTCGAGAGGGGCATGCAGGATTTGGGCCCTTAGAAGCATTGAGCGCGAGCGAAACACCCACTGGGCCGGCTGGCGGCAATCCGGCTTAGCTGGTTGGTGAGCAGCCGGTCGTGCGGCTATTCATTTGATGATCGACGGGCCGGGTTGATCGACTCGGCACCCTTTGACTTAGTGTATGAAGCGTAAAGGAGTCTTGGCCCGTTGTGCTTGCCCACCGACAGCCAAAGCTGGATCTACGGTTTTAGGGCGAAGTGGGGGACCGTGGCATCCCAACTTTATCAGGAATCACTAAGTAAGGCAGCGGGGTGGCGACTGAGCCGGCATGCCCCCGAGCCCCCGGGTCGAGCGAGTCGGACCGGTGGCCGGGTTCAGTGGTGTGAAGTGCGCAGAAAATAAGGACGCAATAAATTGGTTGACAAAAGGCAGCCCCTGAGTCTCGTTCGGGGACCCCATGGTTTCATGCGTTACAAAAGGCGACGATACATACACTCGTGCGGCTAACGGTAAAATGAGTGGAGGAGTTCCACGTTCCACGGTCGGGTCGTTTCTTCGCCGGCGTTGTCCTTCTTGTGCTTCTTTGACTTGCATGCGTCGATGAGGTAGTAGGCGTTACGATCGCGCAAGGCCCTGCTCACGATGAATGGGCCCTCCCACGGAGGGGACAACTTATGCTGGCGTGCCTGCTCTTGGACGAGTCGGAGGACGAGGTCGCCCTCGCGGAATGTGAGGGGCTTGATCTTCTTGCTGTGCTAGTGCCTTAGGCCTTGCTGGTAGATGGCTGAACAAGTAAGTGCCAGAAGGCGTGCTTCTTCGAGCAGGTCGACACCGTCTTTCTATGCCTCTCTGGCTTCGGATTCGGTGTACATCGCGATGCGCGGCGAGTCGAACTCGACGTCGGTCGGGATGACGGCTTCGGCTCCATAAATGAGGAAGAACGGGGTGAACCCGTTCGACCGGTTTGGCGTGGTGCGTAGACTCTAGAGAACTGCTGGCAACTCGTCAAGCCAGCTGTCGGGTGAGCAGATGAGTGGCTCAACGAGTCGCGGCTTGATGCCGGACAGGATGAGTCCGTTGGCCCACTCGACCTTCCCATTGGACCGCGGATGCCACGGAGGCTAGGTCGATGCGGATGCCAGAGACGGAGCAGTATTGCTCGAGCCCACCCTTGGCGAAGTTGGTGCCGTTGTCGGTGATGATGCTGTTCGGCATGCCGTAGCGCACCACTATGTCCTTGATGAACCGGACGGCTATTGGCCCGTCCAGTTTCTTGATAGGTCTTGCCTCGATCCACTTGGTGAATTTGTCCACTGCCACCAGCAAGTGCGTTATGCCGCCTCGAGATGTTTTCAAGGGTCCCACCATGTCGAGTCCCCACACCGCGAAGGGCCATGCGATCGGTATGGTGCGGAGTGCTGACGCCAGCTGGTGGCTGCGTTTGCTAAAGCGTTGGCACCCTTCGCATTTGAGGACAAGCGACTTGGCATCTTTGATGGCCATGGGCCAATAGAAACCGTCACGGAACGCCTTGGACACCAGGGATCGCGATGCAGCGTGGTGACCGCACTCGCCCTAGTGGATGTCGAGGACGATGTTGATGCCCCGATCCTGCTCGACGAAGCGCTGGAATACGCCGGTAGAGCTGCGCTTGATGAGCTCGTTGTTGATGATGCTATAGGCGGATGCCCTGCGCTGTACTTGCCGAGCTTGGGTCTCGTAAATGGGGAGAACCCCATTCTCCAGAAATTCTGATATTGGGAGGGCCTAAGATGGAGCTGTAACCACGGTGAAGACGGACACAAGGGTAGGTTCCGAGTCGGCAGCCCCCCAGCTGGGTTGAGCAACCCTCGGGTTGGGGATGGCGACCGCCGGGTCCGGGATGGTGGTGGCCGGGTTGAGTTGAGCAGCCCACGGGCCGGGTTCAGCAGCCCCCAGGCCAGGTTCAACAGTCCCCGGGCCGGCTTGAGGTGCGGTCGGGTCGCCTGCGACGTGGATGGACTCGGAGTCCGGCGATGGCTTGACGGACGGCTTGCGTAGGTGCTCGAGAGAGATGCCAGACAGGATGGCTTGATGAGACGAGGCGATCTTGGCGAGCGTGTCGGCTGCTTCGTTCTCCGCGCGGGACATGGAGGAACTCACAGCCCTCAAAGGATACGGACAACTTCTGGGCGACGAAGCAGTAGCTTGCCATGTTTGTCACACCCTAGCTAGTCATGCATTAGAGTGTTGCATCATGTTTACTCTTTCATCAGAAACTTGAAATGGGGATGACAGAACCCCCAGTCCCCTCTGAAACCAACTAGGGTTACTAAAATAATTTTTCAATGAACCTGAAATGCCCTTCTAAAATGCCCATCATTTTTGTCTTGGTTCAGAACCTCTGCCAAAAGTGGTGCACATTTTCCTAGGCCATTCTAGGGTTTTTGAATTAAATCATAAATATTTGAATTTGGGCATTTAAAATAATATAAAATATTTAAATGCTCAAATATCTCCAAACTAAAATGTTTCATGTTGGAAATAATCCAACTATGGGCCAGGAATAGTTTGGTGAGTTTTGAAGTTGCCTAGGTATTTTATTTAATTCAACAAAGTTGCAGATATATTAAATAAAAACAGAAATAGAAAAAAAAAGGGGGAAAACTTACCTGGGCTCCTCCCTGTGCGGCCCAGCCAGCTGGCCGGCCCAGCAAGCCAGCCCAGCCCACCACCGCCGTCGTCCTCCTGGCGCCAGTCGGCCAGGCGTGTGGCCGGCGCGCGCGCACGGCCGGAGCGCCACGCCACCAGCCCGTCTGCCTGCCTCCCTCGCCAGCGCGACGCCGCGGCGCTTCTTCTCGGTGCCGCCCCGATCCCCTGGCCTTATCCCTCTCTCTCTCCCGTGCTGCTCCCTCCCTCTCTCTCACGGCCGAACACCACCGTCGCCGCCGTTCGCCATAGCCGCCGTCTCCGACCACCCCTCGCTCCCCCGACTAGCTCAGGAGCTCCGCCTCGACTCCCTCTTCCTCCCCACCGCTCCACGGGTCTCCGGAAGCCCTGCATCGCCGCCACGTCGCCGTTCCCCTCTTCGGGCTCCGACCACCGTCGCCGTCAAATTCGTCGTCTCCGGCGCGTCCCCGAGCCCGCTTCGACGCCCACTGCAACCGCGGTGAGCCCCGAGTCGTTTCCCCCTTCTCCCCTGGTCTCTCCCGACCTCTAGGCCCTAGCCCCACCTCGGCCGAGAGCTCCACGCCGCCGACGATGTCGCCGTCGTGGCCACGGTCGCCGTAGCGCCCAACCGAGCACACCATCGTGCTCCACACCTCACTAGGAGCACGTAGCACGCACCAACACCTCCCCTAACGCCCTGCAACGCCGTTTCCGACCGCACCCGAACTCCGGCCGCCGCAGCCGAGCTCGCCGTCGTCAACTCCGGCCACCCCGAGCCCAACCACCACCACCAATAGTCGCGGCTCAGCCTCAGCAACACGTGGATGCCTTCCGCCGTCCATTTGGTTGCCGGAATGGCAAAAAGCACTTTCGCCGCCGTCTCGGACCTCGCCGGCGTCATGTCGCCGGTGGGGTTTGACTTGTCCGACCTGGGGTTTGACCCCCCAGGGTCACTGATGCGTGGGCCCTGTCGGCCAGGTGGTTAGGTTAGCGCTAACTACTGTTAGTCAACCCCCCCTGACACTGCCAGTGGGCCCCAGCGCCTCTAATCCCTAATTAGGATTAAATTAAACCTGTTAAACCCCCCTGTCACTGACGTGTGGCCCCCACACGTCAGGTTTGACTTCAGCCAGTCGCAGTTGACCACTGACGTCATGCTGGCGCAATAATTACATTCTGGATTTAAATTAAATCAGGAATTTCCAGAATATTATTTAAACTTCAAAAATTCATAACTTTTATTCTGTAACTCCAAATTGGACAAATTATATATGAAAAATGATCAAAAAAATTCAATCTATCCATCTGTACCATTTTCATGCATGATCAAACAAGTTAAATTGATGTTTTAAGCAGAACAAGGAAAAGCACTTTAAAAGGCCATGTTTGAGTTTGAAATTTGAATCTTTGATTCAAATTTGTTCAAACCCCTCTGGTTTTAGTTGCATTAGCCCAACACACTCATATTGCCATGTTTCATGCATGCATCATATTGTTGCACATTGTTTGGTGATGCTTGTGTATCGATGTCCTTTGCGACAGGTTCTGCCCCCGAGGAGTACCGTGATTACCCTAACGAAGAACCGTATCAGTGCATCGAACCATCAGGCAAGCAACCAACCATTTGATCATATCGATACAATCCCATGTTCTCGCTCCTGCTCTCTTTTACTGCATTAAGACAACGTGATTCAAACTGCTGTGTGCTACGGTAGTTGAACCCATTTCCTCTGCATGACCTGTCATTGCCACAGTAACTAGATGAAACCCACTAGCATGTGTAGGAGTTGATTGAGCCCTATGTATGTGTTGTTCCTACCTTGCTATGCCTGCTATGCTTAGAGTCGTGTCAGGTCTGGTTCATCTGGGTGATGGGCTGGAGTGAAATGTTATGTCGGTAAGGAGAGTGGTGTGGTGAACACGACTTGGTAAAGGTATCGATGAGAGGCCATGTAGGAGTACATGGTGGGTTGTTTCATTGAAGCCGACCTTAAGCACTGAGATCTGTATGTGTGATTTAAGAATCAGCTACTACCATGCATTGGGCCCGAAACCAATGGACCCTCTCGGCTTCTTATTCACCCTAGTTCTCCGTCCAGGAGTTGCAAGTAGTTTCTGGTGTTTGTAGCCTACTGGAGGCCGTGGACAGCGCTGACCGTAGGGGTGGGCTGTGATGCGGTAGGTACGTGGCCGGGTGTACCGAATACCCGTTAGGTATCTCGGGAACCCTGTTCACATCGTTCGGGGCCGTATGGGAAACCTCGGCCGGACTCCCTGCGGATGGAACCTGAATAGGCGATAAACCTGGACTGGAGGCTTAGGTGATTAGGTAGGTCGTGGCCGACACCCACGTTGGGCTTCCGCTTGAAGGTTGCCGAGTACATGTCGTGTAAACGACGGTAAGTGGTGAGAGCGTGTATGAAGAGGTACACCCCTGCAGGGTTAACATGATCTATTCGAATAGCCGCGTCCGCGGTAAAGGACTACTTGGTTGCCTATACAGTTCATAGACAAGTAAATGGAAACTACTAAAAGCCTCAAGGTAAGTGTGAGTGCCGAGGATGGCTCTTCCGTAGGAAGACGGAGGTGGATCCTCGGTAGTGTATTGAAGTGGTGAGTAGTGGACTCGTGTGCGCAAAACCATTTCAAGCTGGAGTATCGTAGGATAGTCTAGCCAAGAGTCAAAGCTGGCTTGCTGCAATAACTCCACCAACCCTTCTTGATACTATGCATGTATGTAGGATCTGATGTAAGTCTTGCTGAGTACCTTTGTACTCATGTTGCTATAATCTACATTTTTTACAGAAGACGCTGCAACCCCTTCTGATGGGTTCTATGTAGACGTTGACATCAACGAGTAGGCTAAAGACCCAGGTGGTGACCCTGAGCTTGTGATGGACCACGTAGTATAGCTAGGCTTTCCAAGCCTCTTTTATTTTACTAGTTGTCTGTACCCAGACAATGTACTTCCGCTGCTGGCTTGTATGACTGTATGACTTGTATGTTGGGTCGTGAGACCCGTACCTTGGTGAATGTTATGTATGGCTCCCTGAGCCTTAAATAAAGTACTTGTGTCATAGAGTCATGTTGTGATGCTTCGTTGTATTTGCACATATCGAGCATATTGTGTGTATGATTGAAATGCTTGGTATGTGTGGGATCTGACTATCTAGTTGTTTATCTTTAGTAGTCTCTCTTACCGGGAAATGTCTCCTAGTGTTACCGCTGAGCCATGGTAGCTTGCTACTGCTCTGGAACACTTAGGCTGGCCGGCATGTGTCCTTCTTCGTTCCTGTGTCTGTCCCTTCGGGGAAATGTCACGCTTTGAGTACCGGAGTCCTGTTAGCCCGCTACAGCCCGGTTTACCGGAGTCCTGCTAGCCCAGTGCTACAGCCCGGACCCACTTGCTGATGACCGACACGTTCGAAGCTGGGTCATGGATGCCTGTCCCTGTAAGTCTGTGCCACTTTGGGTTTACGACTAGTCATGTCAGCCCGGGCTTCTTATCATATGGATGCTAGCGACACTATCATATACGTGAGCCAAAAGGCGCAAACGGTCCCGGGAAAAGGTAAGACGACACCCGTGGGGATACCGTGCGTGAGGCCGCAAAGTGATATGAGGTGTTACCAGCTAGATCGATGTGACATCGAGTCGGGGTCCTGACAGCGTTGGCATCAGAGCCGGACTGCCTGTAGGTTCTCCAAGCCAAACTGGTCGATGTTGAGTCTAGAAATTCTTTAGTTATATGTAGGGGAATTGTTTGTGGGATGGAACGTAAGGCTCTTTTTACTCCTCTATCTTATGACATTCTGATCTGAGTCAGTCCATTCTTCCACCGGGGGTTAAGGAATTAGGATCTGTTCTCTCTATCAGGATCACGAGTTACTAATCAGTAGTACCTTATAAGTTTGATGGATACAAGCCTAGTTCAGTTCTACTATCACATTATGTTGTTAGAATGGTTTCAGAACTTTGATATGGTGATGTTGAGTGTGTACGAAATCCTTTGTCAAATGTCTCAAAATCCTTTTTGAGCATTTACAGCTGTTATGCTGCCGAAATTTTGCTAGAAATTCTAATGCCTTTGCATTATGATTGTGCTTTCAGATGGCCACTCGCGACCTCAATCAAGTGGTTCGCCTGACTCGATGCCTAGATGTACCCGGCCATACTACTAAGTTGGTCAGGGTAATGACTGAGGCTGGATACCGCTGGTATCCTGAGTACACGGTCGAAGAGCAATTTCGGGACTTCAATCAAAGCCAGTATCTCTGCACTGTCCGGATATTTCCATCTTATCCTGGATCCACCGAGCCTCTTCACTGTTCCTATGGACTCGGGGTTACCATTGAGATGGCTGTGCAGGACGCCGCCTACTCTATGATGACCATTATGCGAGTCAGATCTGGTTTATTTCGGGACTCTGATTTCCGGTATATGCCAGGATCACTTCCGGGAGCACAAGGGTATCTCTAGGCTATCTATGCTGACTCCACTCAGGAGGATTCACGGACTCACACCACTGCTGAGATGCTCGAGGATAAGGACCGTGAAAATCGGGCCTTAAGGTTAGAGCTCTTCAATACCCGTGCTGACCACTGGGCTACTTTGACTCGGTTCGCACCGGCGGTGCAAGCTGGATATTCAGATATGTGCGATCTCTATCCTGTGAGATCTGCTCTGCCAGACGTGATGGTTTGGCGTGATGTAGGAGGCATCACCCCACCTCGCGGTCCCCGCAGGCCACCGTTTGTTGGTCCAAGGCCTCATCCTAGCCCCTATGGTCCACAAGCTCCGCGAGACCGTCTGTTTCCGGATGATCATGTTGAACTTCCAGGCTATGGAGGTGACTTCTACGAGGACTACTACGGATCGGTCTGAGTTAGTGATAGTATCACTAGTTCGCACTAGCTGTGTCATCTATCGTCCCGCGTGACTCGTGGGATATGACCTAGTTTGTACTCTTTCCGGAGATGTAGAAAAATAATGTATAGGAGCTTGGAATGCCTCCGATGAGATGTAATCCTCTTTTCACCGTAATAGTACTTTGTTTGGTCTTGTACTAAACCCGGTATGGTGTGTATGACGATGGAATAAAAGAAGCAGTCTCTGTATCTACCATGTCATACGGATGACAATCTTGCATTCTGAGTTATTCCTTACATTATGTATCCTATGTCGGAATTTTACCATCCTGACTAAATTATTGTCTTGTTTACCTAGGATGGTCAACACGCGCGCTAACCCTGCTTCCCAAGAGCAGGCCGAAGGCAGTGAAGCCAGGAATGAAAATCTGCCTCATCCTCCTTCACTAGCCGAGGTTATGATGGAAGCTGAGAGAAACAAGCGGGAGACAAACCGTTTGTTGGAGCGTATTGAACAGAATACAGCACACCATCAGAGGGCTAACGTGGTGTCACTCAGTGATTTTATCAAATTGCATCCACCCACGTTCCACCACTCCGTCGAGCCTCTCGACGCTGATGACTGGCTTCGCAGTATCTCTCACAAGCTGCGTTCCGCGCTGGTAGTGGAGGCCGACAAGGTCACCTTTGCTGCATATCATCTTGAAGGCCCCGCCAGTCTATGGTGGGAGAATTATGGAGCTATGCGCCCAGCGGGCCATGTCACCACTTGGGCTGAGTTCAGCGAGGCTTTCCGTGAACATCACATTCCGGAGGGTCTCATGGACCGTAAATGTGAAGAATTTTGCAGTTTCACCCAAGGCCGACTTTCTGTGGATGCCTATAGCAGAGAGTTTGGTAATCTCGCCCGATATGCAACTGAGGAAGTGTCTACTGACGCCAAGAAGCAAGCAAGGTTCCGTAAGGGCCTTAGTCCTGAGCTTCGCCGCGACCTCCGTCTGCATGAGTGCACATCTTTTTCGAAACTTGTCAACAAAGCCATCAGTGCTGAAACTGGTCAGACTGACTATGACGCAACACGCAAGCATGGACGTGACATGGGTTCCTCATCCGGTGCTGGTCCTCAGAAGCGCTGCGTGTGGGTACCCAACACCGCCCTGCCACCCAGGTTCACACCGAGGGCATCCTTCCAGGCGCCTCGCCCTGTTCAACAGTCTGCACCGGCCAAGCCCTATGGGGGTCCAACCAATAATGCTCCTCCACGTACCAGTTCCGTGACTTGTTTCAAGTGTGGGGAATCTGGTCACTATATGCGTGAGTGTCCCCAGACCAACCCCAATCAATCTGCTAAAGCTGTTGGCCGTGGCAAGCCGACAGGGAAGGTGTTTCATGCTAAACCGGTCACCGCTTCACGTGGCCATGTCAACTGTATCTCTGCCGAAGAAGCTCAAGAGGACCCCAACGTCGTTCTCGGTATGCTTCTTGTTAATTGCCACCCGGCATCTGTTCTTTTCGATACAGGAGCCTCTCATTCTTTTATATCCGAAAATTATGCTCGTTTGCATAACGTTGCATTCTGTGACTTGCCGTCCACTATGGAAATTTCTACCCCTGGTTCTAGATGGCAGACCTCTAGGGTAAGTTATGGAAATGAAATCCAAGTCGACAGACTTGTTTTCCTCGCATCTTTGATAGCCCTTAAATCTTCAGATATTAATATCATTCTGGGTATGGACTGGATGTCAGCTCATCATGCCCAAATTGATTGCTTCTCTAGGACTGTTCAACTCACCCATCCTTCAGGGAAGATAGTCAATGTCTTGACCCGAATAGCCAAGCGACAATTATATTCTCTTAACGCCAGCCCTTTGCCAGACCTTGAGGACGTGCCGGTAGTCCGTGACTTCCCGGATGTCTTTCCATAGGAATTGCCAGGTGTTCCACCTGACAGGGATGTTGAGTTCGTAATCGACCTCATCCCCGGAACCGTTCCGATTGCTAGAAGACCTTATAAGATGGCACCACTAGAACTAGCCGAGCTTAAGAAGCAACTCGATGAATCCTTGAAAAAGGGTTTCATCCGCCCTAGTTCATCTCCATGGGCTTGCCCCGTCCTATTCGTCAAGAAGAAGGATGGTACGGACCGGATGGTTGTAGATTACCGACCTGTCAATTTGGTCACAATCAAGAACAAATATCCACTTCCCAGGATCAACGATCTGTATGATCAGCTCGCTGGATCCTCAGTCTTCTCCAAGATGGATTTGAGGTTGGGCTACCATCAAATCAAAATCAGAAACGGGGACATACCTAAAACGGCCTTTGTTACTCGTTATGGCCAATACGAGTACACCGTCATGTCCTTCGGATTAACCAACGCTCCAGCCACCTTTTCTCGGTTAATGAACTCAATCTTCATGGAGTATTTGGATAAATTCGTCGTAGTTTATCTCGATGATATACTCATCTACTCCAAGAACGAGGAAGAACATGCCGAACATTTAAGGCTAGTGTTGAAGAAACTTCGAGAGCATCACCTTTATGCCAAATTTTCAAAATGTGAATTCTGGTTGTCAGAAGTGACCTATCTGGGTCATGTAATATCTGGTAAAGGTATTGCTGTTAACCCTGAGCGAGTTCAAGCCGTCCTTAATTGGACTCCACCCGAATCGGTCAAGCAAGTTCGGAGTTTTCTAGGCTTAGCGAGCTATTGCCGTCGCTTTGTCGAGAACTTCTCCAAAGTTGCTAAACCTCTAACCGAACTCCTCAAGAAAGATAAGAAGTTCGAATGGACATCACAATGTGAGCACAGCTTTCAGGAACTGAAAAGACGCCTGACCTCTGCTCCCGTGCTGGTACCGCCAGACTTCTCCAAGGACTTTGTTATCTACTGCGACGCCTCGCGACAAGGACTAGGTTGCATTCTCATGCAAGATCGACACGTAATTGCTTACGCTTCACGGCAATTGCACCCACATGAGGAGAATTATCCTACTCATGATCTAGAGCTTGCAGCCGTAGTCTATGCACTTAAGACCTGGCGACATTACCTCCTCGGTAATCGTTGCGAAATATTCACTGATCACCAAAGTCTGAAGTACATCTTCACCCAACCGGATTTGAATCTCAGGCAGAGACGTTGGGTTGAATTGATCACAGACTTCGACTTAGGAATAACCTACACCCCAGGGAAAGCCAACGTCATGGCTGATGCACTAAGTCGTAAATCTTATTGTAACAACATGATGTTACAACAAAGTCAACCGCTTCTCCATGAGGAATTTCGGAAGCTTAACCTTCACATTATACCTCAAGGTTTTCTTTCCACCTTGGTGGCAAAACCTACCCTTACGGATCAAATTATCAAAGCACAGAAGGTAGATCCGGGAATCTCCCGCATCAAGAGAAACATTCAGAAAGGAATTGCGAATTGCTTCTCCATTAATGATCAAGGGGTCGTATACTTCGGGGATCGACTAGTGGTTCCCAAAGTGCGCAACCTGAGGCGATTGATCCTTAAGGAAGCTCATGAATCTCCTCTCACCATTCATCCCGGTAGTACTAAAATGTATCAGGACCTACGCCAGAGGTTCTGGTGGACTAGGATGAAGAGAGAAATTGCTCAGTATATTGCAAATTGCGACGTCTGTCGACGTGTAAAAGCAGAGCATCAACGGCCTGCTGGCACCCTTCAACCCTTAGCTATTCCTGAATGGAAATGGGATAAAATTGGTATGGATTTCATTACCGGTTTTCCCAGGACCAAGAGAGGGAATAATGCTATCTTCGTCGTGGTCGATCGTCTTTCCAAAGTAGCTCATTTCTTACCTGTTCGTGAGAGTATAACCGCTAGTCAGCTGGCAGATTTGTACATCTCCCGAATAGTGTCTCTCCATGGTGTTCCTTTGGAAATTAACTCGGATCGAGGAAGTCTTTTCACCTCTCGATTTTGGGAAAGCTTCCAAAATGCTATGGGAACCCGTCTCTCCTTTAGCACCGCTTTCCACCCTCAGTCGAGTGGTCAAGTGGAACGCGTCAACCAAATTCTAGAAGACATGCTTCGAGCCTCTGTTATCTCTTTCGGAATGGACTGGGAGAAGTGCCTTCCATTTGCCGAATTCGCCTACAACAACAGCTATCAATCTAGCTTGGGTAAAGCCCCTTTTGAAGTTCTCTATGGACGACGATGTCGAACACCCCTTAACTGGTCAGAGACCGGGGAAAGACAATTCTTTGGCCCGGATATGATTCAGGAAGCAGAAGAACAAGTTCGTATCGTTCGTGAAAAGTTGAAAACAGCCGAATCTCGTCAAAAGAGTCAATATGACCGAAAACATAAGGCTATGACTTTCGAGGTTGACGAGAAGGCTTATCTTCGGGTCACCCCTCTGAAGGGAACCCATCGTTTCGGTATCAAAGGCAAATTGGCTCCTCGTTACATTGGACCTTTTCGCATTCTTGCCAAACGAGGAGAAGTTGCCTACCAGTTGGAACTACCTCCGCACCTCTCCAGAGTTCACGATGTCTTCCACGTTTCTCAACTCAGGCGTTGCTTCTCGGATCCTATCCGTGAAGTGGACCACGAAACGCTTGATCTCCAAGATGATCTTACATATCGAGAGTACCCCATTCGTATCCTCGATCAAGCCGAACGTACCACGCGACGTCATAATATCAAGTTTCTCAAGGTTCAATGGTCGCACCATTCTGAGGATGAAGCAACTTGGGAAAGGGAGGATCGTCTTCGACTTGAATATCCCGCCTTCTTCTTGGAGGAACCCAAATCTCGGGACGAGATTCTTTTGAGTGGGGGTGAGTTGTCACACCCTAGCTAGTCATGCATTAGAGTGTTGCATCATGTTTACTCTTTCATCAGAAACTTGAAATGGGGATGACAGAACCCCCAGTCCCCTCTGAAACCAACTAGGGTTACTAAAATAATTTTTCAATGAACCTGAAATGCCCTTCTAAAATGCCCATCATTTTTGTCTTGGTTCAGAACCTCTGCCAAAAATGGTGCACATTTTCCTAGGCCATCCTAGGGTTTTGAATTAAATCATAAATATTTGAATTTGGGCATTTAAAATAATATAAAATATTTAAATGCTCAAATATCTCCAAACTAAAATGTTTCATGTTGGAAATAATCCAACTATGGGCCAGGAATAGTTTGGTGATTTTTGAAGTTGCCTAGGTATTTTATTTAATTCAACAAAGTTGCAGATATATTAAATAAAAACAGAAATAGAAAAAAAAGGGGGAAAACTTACCTGGGCTCCTCCCTGTGCGGCCCAGCCAGCTGGCCGGCCCAGCAAGCCAGCCCAGCCCACCACCGCCGTCGTCCTCCTGGCGCCAGTCGGCCAGGCGTGTGGCCGGCGCGCGCGCACGGCCGGAGCGCCACGCCACCAGCCCGTCTGCCTGCCTCCCTCGCCAGCGCGACGCCGCGGCGCTTCTTCTCGGTGCCGCCCCGATCCCCTGGCCTTATCCCTCTCTCTCTCCCGTGCTGCTCCCTCCCTCTCTCTCACGGCCGAACACCACCGTCGCCACCGTTCGCCATAGCCGCCGTCTCCGACCACCCCTCGCTCCCCCGACTAGCTCAGGAGCTCCGCCTCGACTCCCTCTTCCTCCCCACCGCTCCACGGGTCTCCGGAAGCCCTGCATCGCCGCCACGTCGCCGTTCCCCTCTTCGGGCTCCGACCACCGTCGCCGTCAAATTCGTCGTCTCCGGGGCGTCCCCGAGCCCGCTTCGACGCCCACTGCAACCGCGGTGAGCCCCGAGTCGTTTCCCCCTTCTCCCCTGGTCTCTCCCGACCTCTAGGCCCTAGCCCCACCTCGGCCGAGAGCTCCACGCCGCCGACGATGTCACCGTCGTGGCCACGGTCGCCGTAGCGCCCAACCGAGCACACCATCGTGTTCCACACCTCACTAGGAGCACGTAGCACGCACCAACACCTCCCCTAACGCCCTGCAACGCCGTTTCCGACCGCACCCGAACTCCGGCCGCCGCAGCCGAGCCTGCCGTCGTCAACTCCGGCCACCCCGAGCCCAACCACCACCACCAATAGTTGCGGCTCAGCCTCAGCAACACGTAGATGCCTTCCGCCGTCCATTTGGTTGCCGGAATGGCAAAAAGCACTTTCGCCGCCGTCTCGGACCTCGCCGGCGTCATGTCGCCGGTGGGGTTTGACTTGTCCGACCTGGGGTTTGACCCCCCAGGGTCACTGACGCGTGGGCCCTGTCGGCCAGGTGGTTAGGTTAGCGCTAACTACTGTTAGTCAACCCCCCTGACACTGACAGTGGGCCCCAGCGCCTCTAATCCCTAATTAGGATTAAATTAAACCTGTTAAACCCCCCCTGTCACTGACGTGTGGCCCCCACACGTCAGGTTTGACTTCAGCCAGTCGCAGTTGACCACTGACGTCATGCTGACGTCATGCTGGCGCAATAATTACATTCTGGATTTAAATTAAATCAGGAAATTCCAGAATATTATTTAAACTTCAAAAATTCATAACTTTTATTCTGTAACTCCAAATTGGACAAATTATATATGAAAAATGATCAGAAAAATTCAATCTATCCATCTGTACCATTTTCATGCATGATCAAACAAGTTAAATTGATGTTTTAAGCAGAACAAGGAAAAGCACTTTAAAAGGCCATGTTTGAGTTTGAAATTTGAATCTTTGATTCAAATTTGTTCAAACCCCTCTGGTTTTAGTTGCATTAGCCCAACACACTCATATTGCCATGTTTCATGCATGCATCATATTGTTGCACATTGTTTGGTGATGCTTGTGTATCGATGTCCTTTGCGACAGGTTCTGCCCCCGAGGAGTACCGTGATTACCCTAACGAAGAACCGTATCAGTGCATCGAACCATCAGGCAAGCAACCAACCATTTGATCATATCGATACAATCCCATGTTCTCGCTCCTGCTCTCTTTTACTGCATTAAGACAACGCGATTCAAACTGCTGTGTGCTACGGTAGTTGAACCCATTTCCTCTGCATGACCTGTCATTGCCATAGTAACTAGATGAAACCCACTAGCATGTGTAGGAGTTGATTGAGCCCTATGTATGTGTTGTTCCTACCTTGCTATGCCTGCTATGCTTAGAGTCGTGTCAGGTCTGGTTCATCTGGGTGATGGGCTGGAGTGAAATGTTATGTCGGTAAGGAGAGTGGTGTGGTGAACACGACTTGGTAAAGGTATCGATGAGAGGCCATGTAGGAGTACATGGTGGGTTGTTTCATTGAAGCCGACCTTAAGCACTGAGATCTGTATGTGTGATTTAAGAATCAGCTACTACCATGCATTGGGCCCGAAACCAATGGACCCTCTCGGCTTCTTATTCACCCTAGTTCTCCGTCCAGGAGTTGCAAGTAGTTTCTGGTGTTTGTAGCCTACTGGAGGCCGTGGACAGCGCTGACCGTAGGGGTGGGCTGTGATGCGGTAGGTACGTGGCCGGGTGTACCGAATACCCGTTAGGTATCTCGGGAACCCTGTTCACATCGTTCGGGGCCGTATGGGAAACCTCGGCCGGACTCCCTGCGGATGGAACCTGAATAGGCGATAAACCTGGACTGGAGGCTTAGGTGATTAGGTAGGTCGTGGCCGACACCCACGTTGGGCTTCTGCTTGAAGGTTGCCGAGTACATGTCGTGTAAACGACGGTAAGTGGTGAGAGCGTGTATGAAGAAGTACCCCCTGCAGGGTTAACATGATCTATTCGAATAGCCGCGTCCGCGGTAAAGGACTACTTGGTTGCCTATACAGTTCATAGACAAGTAAATGGAAACTACTAAAAGCCTCAAGATAAGTGTGAGTGCCGAGGATGGCTCTTCCGTAGGAAGACGGAGGTGGATCCTCGGTAGTGTATTGAAGTGGTGAGTAGTGGACTCGTGTGCGCAAAACCATTTCAAGCTGGAGTATCGTAGGATAGTCTAGCCAAGAGTCAAAGCTGGCTTGCTGCAATAACTCCACCAACCCTTCTTGATACTATGCATGTATGTAGGATCTGATGTAAGTCTTGCTGAGTACCTTTGTACTCATGTTGCTATAATCTACATTTTTTACAGAAGACGCTGCAACCCCTTCTGATGGGTTCTATGTAGACGTTGACATCAACGAGTAGGCTAAAGACCCAGGTGGTGACCCTGAGCTTGTGATGGACCACGTAGTATAGCTAGGCTTTCCAAGCCTCTTTTATTTTACTAGTTGTCTGTACCCAGACAATGTACTTCCGCTGCTGGCTTGTATGACTGTATGACTTGTATGTTGGGTCGTGAGACCCGTACCTTGGTGAATGTTATGTATGGCTCCCTGAGCCTTAAATAAAGTACTTGTGTCATAGAGTCATGTTGTGATGCTTCGTTGTATTTGCACATATCGAGCATATTGTGTGTATGATTGAAATGCTTGGTATGTGTGGGATCTGACTATCTAGTTGTTTATCTTTAGTAGTCTCTCTTACCGGGAAATGTCTCCTAGTGTTACCGCTGAGCCATGGTAGCTTGCTACTGCTCTGGAACACTTAGGCTGGCCGGCATGTGTCCTTCTTCGTTCCTGTGTCTGTCCCTTCGGGGAAATGTCACGCTTTGAGTACCGGAGTCCTGTTAGCCCGCTACAGCCCGGTTTACCGGAGTCCTGCTAGCCCAGTGCTACAGCCCGGACCCACTTGCTGATGACCGACACGTTCGAAGCTGGGTCATGGATGCCTGTCCCTGTAAGTCTGTGCCACTTTGGGTTTACGACTAGTCATGTCAGCCCGGGCTTCTTATCATATGGATGCTAGCGACACTATCATATACGTGAGCCAAAAGGCGCAAACGGTCCCGGGAAAAGGTAAGACGACACCCGTGGGGATACCGTGCGTGAGGCCGCAAAGTGATATGAGGTGTTACCAGCTAGATCGATGTGACATCGAGTCGGGGTCCTGACAATGTTGGAGTCGCGGGCGTCCTATTTGCCGGAGCACTGCTGCACCACCAGGTCCGAGTCGCCATAGCACAGGATGCGCCAGATGCCGAGTTCCTTGGCAAGCTGGAGGCCATGCACAAGGGCTTCATATTCAGCGACGTTGTTGGAGGCGAGGAAGTGAATCTGGAGCGTGTAGCGGAGCCGGTCGCCCTTCAGAGATGACAGTAGGATGCCGGCCCCAAAGCCGAGTCGCATCTTGGACCCGTCGAAGTGCATGTGCCAATGCGTCGAGTCGGGAGGTGGCGGAAAGTACTGGGTCTCGGTCCAGTCAACGAGGAAGTCGGCCAGAGCTTGAGACTTGATCGTGGTGCGGGGCTCGTAGAGGATGGTGTGGATGGCTAGCTGGATCGCCCACTTGGCAACCCGGCCAGAGGCGTCCCGGCACCCGATGATTTCTCCGATAGGCGCCGTGCTGATGACGGTGATGATGTGGTCTTGGAAGTACTTCTTCAACTTCTTGGCGGTGAGGTACACGCCGTAACAAATCTTCTGGTAGTGCGGGTAGTTCTGCTTGCAGATGGAGAGCACCTCGCTCAGGTAGTAGACTGGATGCTGGACGGCTTGGATCTTGCCCTTCTCTGGTCGCTCGACCACCAGCACCGTGCTGACCGCCCGCGAGGTCGCGGCTATGTAGAGCAACAGCGGCTCCTTGTCGGTTGGCGCGGCCAGGACTGGTGCGGTGGAGAGCATGCGCTTGAGGTCTTGGAAGGCCACGTCTACCTTGCCATTCCACTTGAACGGGCTGATCTTCTTCATCAGCTGGTACAGGGGTAGCGCCCTCTCGCCCAGCCGGCTTAGAACCCGGCTGACCGAAGCCAAGCATCCGGTGAACTTATGGACATCACGCAGCCGAGCTGGCTTTCGCATACGCTTGATGGCCTGGATCTTCTCCGGGTTTGCCTCAATGCCGCGTTCCGAGATGAGGAAGCCGAGTAGCTTTCCGGCCGGGACGCCGAAGACGCATTTTTCTGAGTTAAGCTTGAACTTGTATTCGTGGAGGTTGGCGAATGTTTCCTTCAAATCGTCGAGGAGCGTGAGGTGCTGCTTGGTCTTCACAACGATGTCGTCCACGTACACGTGGATGTTGCGCCGAGTTGCGGCAGCAGGCATTTCTACATGCAGCGTTGGAAGGTGGCGCCAGCGTTCTTCAAGCCGAATGACATGGTGATGTAGCAATACGCCCCAAAGGGCGTGATGAAGGACGTCTTTAGGGCATCGGTCGGGTCCAGCTTAATCTGGTGGTAGCCGGAGTAAGCGTCCAGGAAGGACAGGAGCTCGCACCCGGTGGTCGAGTCGATGACTTTGTCGATCCACGGGAGAACGAACAGATCCTTGGGACAGGCCTTGTTGAGGATGGTGTAGTCGATACACATGCACTGGGTCTTGTTCTTCTTCAGGACGAGGACTGGATTGGCCAGCCACTCGGGGTGAAACACTTTCATTATGAAACCGACCGCCAAAAGCTTGGCAACCTCTTGGTGTCCTTGCGGACGTGAAGTTTGTGCTCGGCGTACTTCCTCGGGATACCCGGCATGTCCTTGGGGGTCCATGCAAAGATATCCCGATTCTCACGGAGGAAGTCGACGAGCTTGCCTTCCTATTTGCTGTCGAGGCGGGCACCTACGACAACGTACTTGCTGCAGCTGGGGTCTTCTGGGTTGAGCTTCACTTTCTTGGACTCCTTGGAGGGCTTGAAAGGCAGCCTTGTCGGCCGGATCCAGGGTCGGGATCGACGCTACGGAGGCCTCGCCTGCCAGGGCGACGGTTCGGTCGAGCTGGCGCCGCTCCTCGGCAATGACCAGCGACTCGGCCAACTTTGCGCCGTCTCAGGCGCACTCCAGGGACTTCCGGTAGTCGTCGGTGACGGTGATGAGGCCCTTGGGACCTAGCATCTTCATCTTCAGGTATGCGTAGTGGCGAACCGCCATTAACTTGGCGAGCGTGGGCCGACCCAGCAATGCATCATACGCGCCGGACAGGTCCACCACCTCGAACCAGATTTGTTCGGGTCGGAAGTGGCTGCTGTCACCGAACAGGACATCGAGTGGGACCCGGCCAATGGGAGAGCAGGAGAGCCCGGGTTCGATGCCGTGGAGGATCGTCCGGGTCGGCTCCAGGTCCTCGGCCTTGAGGCCGAGCTTGGTCATCGTGTCACGGTAGAGGATGTTGGTGCTGCTGCCGCCATCGATGAGGACTCGAGAGAACTTGCATGTGCGCCGCGCGACGATAGTGGGGTTGAGGACGAGGGCGTATCCACCCGCACTCGGCATGATTGCCGGGTGATCCTCTCGGGTCCAGGTGATCGGGCGATCCGACCAGTGCATGTTCTGGCTTGGCCGGGACGATAGTGTTCACCACCTGCCGAAGAAGGCGCTCGCTGCGCTTGTCGTCGCCGAGGCTGGTGAAGACGACGTAGGCCGCGTTCTGGTCCGGGTAGACGTCGTTCCGCATCGCGCCGCCAGCGGGAGGCGGCGGTGGAGGCGGAGGCGGCTGTCCTGCGCCTGGAGCTGGAGCCGGAGCCGGAGGAGGTGGGACGTCTCCCCTCATGATGCGCTTGGTGATGGCGCACTGCCGAAGCGTGTGCATGGAGGGTCTTGCACTGTTGTGGTGCTTGCATGGGGCGTCGAGCATCTCTTTGAAACTCATGGCGGGTTGCAACGCCATCTTACCAGTCAGCCGGCGCTTCGCCACTGGGTCCGCCGCGGGCTCGGCAACCGCGACGAGCCAGTTGTCGTGACGCTGCACCGGCTGGTCAGCCTTGCGCTTGTTGTTCTGGTGATGCTGCTGCCGACAGCTTTCACCGGCCGGCTTCGAGGGAGGAACCGGCTTCGCCTTGCCGGCTTCATCCAACGCCACCTAGATCTTCATGGTGGGGTCTGCGTTGGCGTACTTGTCTGTCATCACCATGAGCGCGGCCATGGTGGCCGGCTCGGAGCATAAGAGCTTGTGCTTGAGGAGGGTGCCGTCTTGGCACCCGCTGACGAAGTACTGGATCGCCTGGACTTCATGGATGCCCTCGTAGCTGTTTCGGAGCTCGGTCCAGCGTGCGAGGTACTCGCGACCGGTCTCCATCGGCCCCTGCACGCACATGGCGAGCTGGCTAGGGCGACCGGGTCGCTTGTAGGTCCTCGTGAAGTTGCGTACAAAGGCCTCCTCGTAGTCGACCCATGAGTTGATGCTGCCCATCGGCAGACTGTTCAACCACGTGCGGGCCGACCCCTGGAGCATGAGCGGTGCGTAACGGTGATGCCAACGCCCGTGGTATAGTCGGTGAGACAGTCTTCTGGCTTCACGGTCCCGTTGTACTTGGGGGTGTCGCGGGGGAGCATGAACCCTTTGGGATATGGCTCCTCCCGGATGTGTGGGCTGAAGCACGCTGGCTCGATAGCGCCGCTCTCCTCCACCTCCAGGGAGCGAGCGAGCTGATCGAGGCGGTGGCGCGTGTCGGCATCGTCGATGGCGTGCGAGCCGAGTCGACTAGAGGCCAGGCCCCAAGGGGCCGGGTCAGTTGGAGCCAGACGCAGGCCATGCTGGCCGGGTCCGCGCTTGGTCTTCGGGGCAGGCTCGTTGCCCAGAACGTCAGTGGTAGTGGCGGCCAGATTGCGCCGAGTCCAGGCTTGGCCGGAGTGCGCCTCGCCGGGCAGTGAGGAAGCCATGTGCAGACGTTCGCCGGGTCCACCAAGGCGGGCGGAGCCGGACCCCACCGGCTTGGTGAGCTGGATGAGGCGATCCTGCTGGGTGTTTTTGGCGTGGAGGAGCTCGCACATCCGCCCGATGCGCTCCTTAAGCTCCTCGCCCGTGAGTTGGTCGAGGCCGACCGCGGCTGCCTCCGCAGCGCGCATGTTCTTCACTAGGGTCTCGTAGACGGTTCGGACGGCGCCGAGGGCCCGACCGATCGCTCCTCCCCGGGTACGCACATCGGCGACCCGGCTTGGCTCGACCGCGGCGGGCGTGAGTCCGTGGGCGGCCTCCAGGCGACGCCTGGTGAAGGCGAGCGTCTCGGACAGATCCAGCATCTGCTGGCACCTTTCCTCGAGCTGGGTTCGATCCTCGTCAATGTTGGTGGCGTCGACGTCAGTGCCGATGGGGATGCAGAGGCTCTGCATCACAGCATGCAGCGGATCAGACGGCTTGGTCCGTTCTGCAGTGGCCCTGGCTTCCCCGGCCTTCCTCGTCTTGCTTGATGAGGAGGAGGTGCCATCGCTGCTGGCGTAAACCTCCACATGGACGTCCATTGCCCCGGCGGCAATGCGACCGCCGAGGGAGAGGGGAGAGTCGGAGTAGCTGAGCACCTCGCTGGGGTACTCGTCGGCCGTGAACGCATCGGAGATGCGCAACACGGCGAAGGAGGCGGCAAGTGCGACAACAACGTCGTCCGCCAGCGCGAAGGACTCGTCGGTGTAGGAGAAGGGCCCCATCTGAAGCATGCTCCTGGCCATCTCCTCGAGCTGCCCCACGGTGGGCGCCAACTATTGTGGTGGGCGCACGGCAGATGCCAAGGGATGACTAAAGAGAGGAGGAGGCTCGATGGCGCTGGTGGGCTCCAGAGGCGAAGTTGGCATGCGTAGGCGCGGGACGCCGGACATACCCAGGTTCGGGGCTCTCTGGGGAGATAATACCCTAGTCCTGCTGAGTGTAGTTGGATGATCGATAGTAAAATGTTGCTCCTGGAGCTGTATGGAGGAGGAAGGAAGCTGGCCAAGGCTTGGGATGCGGTGTTGCGGTTTTGGTGGCTAGTCCTATGCTTGCTTTTGTTTTCCTTGTGTCTCATACATATGTCTATGCGTCGTCCCTGTAGGCGTGGGTTCCTGGAGGGTTTTATAGATCAACCCACCCAGGGTTACAATGGTAATACGCCGAGTCTGTGGGTCCGTATTGTCGGTGTCTGGGATACCAGGCTGGGTCCCGCTTGAGGGCTTGTGGTTCACCGGGTTCCCCTGGGTGCGGGCCCCACGTGCCTAGGGGGACTATGTGTTGTCTTGTCGATCGTCAGGGCGTGGCCGAGTCGAGTCGTGTACAGTGCTCAATGTCAGGATGCCGCTTGCTGTCGTCAGCGATGAGGGCAGGAGCACTGTTGCCACGCCAGGCCCGGTCAGCGGGTAGGCAAGGGGCACTGTTGCCACGCTCCGGCTGACCATAGGCATGGGTGGAAACACTGTTGTCTTGGTCGTCAGTGATTGAGGTCTCGTCCCATCGTACGGCCTGTATGAGACGGGAGTTGACCCGTGGCTGAGTTGCCGTGCATGCCACGGGTGGGATTGGCTTGGTGGGGAAGCCTTGGTGGCACATGGTTCAGCTGCCTTGCGTCAGTTGCGGCGGCCGGGTCGACGTACCTTGCCGGGTCGGAGAGCTTGGCCGGGTTGTGGGCCTTGCTGGGTCGAGCGACCCAGCCAGGCGCGTGCCGGTTCGTGGGGCGATGCGGGCCCTGCTATTTTTGAAAAGGATCCGGGTTCCGTTGCCTGCCCGAGGTTCATCCCCCCGACATAGAGGTCGTGTCCCCTTATCATGGGGTTTTCATCAATAGGGGTTTGGGTAATCCAACCAAGCCGTTCGCACGTCCCCTTGGGAATAGGCGAGATTTAAGGCTAATGAGGGGACGCTTGATATCCACCGCCTTTATAAGGAGATAATGATCTGTCTTTTTACCCCACGCCTTGTTCCTCCTCAGCCCGTCTGCAATTCGAGCTCCAGCGCCCAAGTTCCAATCTTTTCCATTGCCACCAAACACCTCATCCATATGTCCGGATCTGGAGTGCAGGGCAAGTGGATGGCTTCCTCTGTTATAGAGGAGAACATCAAGGATCTCCGGGAAGATGGGTACCTGACCGCGGACATAGCCCACCGGCTCCCTACCAAAAAGCAGATCATTCCCACCCCGGAGCCTAATGAGAGGGTAGTGTTCATCCCACATTTCCTTCGCGGACTAGGGTTTCCCCTTCATCCTATCGTCTGCGGTCTGATGTATTACTATGGGTTAGATTTCCATGATCTAGCCCCAAATTCCTTCGTCAATATTTCGGCGTTTATCGTCGTGTGCGAGGTGTTCCTCCGCATACCTCCCCACTTCGACATATGGCTCAAGATCTTCAATGTGAAGCCTAAAGTGGTTGAAGGTCCACACATAGAGTGCGGCAGCGCCATGTGAGCAAACTTCCCAATGTCTCCTGGCCCAAGGGTACTTTTGTGGAGACCGTCAAGGGATGGCAGCAGGGGTGGTTCTGTATCACTGAACCCCGTGACGCCACATGGGCCACCACTCCCGAGTTTAAATCCGGTCCTCCCATGTGGCTTACATCATGGCTCAAAAAGGGCCTTGATTGGGCTTCGTCCGACGAGGTGACGACAATGCAGAATCGTATCAAGGGCAGCATGATAGAGAAGAACACCAGTCTTGCCAGCGTGATCCAGGTGATGCTTTTGCACCAGATTCTCCCTTGTCAACGCTGGAGCCAACATATGTGGGAATTCGACCCGGCCAGTCCTCAGACCCTGTAGAACTTCTTTGGCACGACGCACAAAGACATATGGAAGCTGCTTTTGAGGCCCAAAAGTCATGGACGAACACGACCGAAGACCGCGGCCTCGACTGCGCGCGTCCGGCAAGTCCCGTAAGTTTTATGATAACTTTGGTTTGAAAATTCAAGGAGTATATTGAACTTTCCTTTATTCCCATAGGGCTGGACAAAGAACGCGGAGTGGATCCAATGCCCGGCTCCGCTACCCGAAGACCCAGCCATCCCATTATCGACGAAGATGCTACTTCCGGCGCCGTATAAGGCGCTGGAGAAGAAGGTCAAGAAGAAGAGCAAGCAGACCAGAGGTGGTCTCCGTCGTAGAGGTGCTTCAGATGATGTGCCCGAAGACGCAAAGACTCTCTCCTCTCATGACGAAAATGAAGAGGAAGAAGAGGGAAATTCTCCTCTTAAGGGAGGAAAGATGAAAAGGGGGCTTCTGAAGACCTGGAGGCGGAGGTGTCCAAGAAGGGAAAATCTCCCTTTCGGATGATTCCAAATCGGATGCCAACGCCAGTCCCGAGTGTAACCCCAGGCAGAAGCCCCTGGCCGGATCGTAAATATCCGAAAACACCATACATATGTCCAATTTCATGCTTTGTGATTCTAACATATCAATTTATGCGTTGCAGCCCGGCACGCAATCTCCCCCAACAATCATCACCACCTGGGAGCGCGCTAGGGCCAAACGAGATTTTGAGCGAATCGCCTCCGCAGGTTTCTCCACCCACTGCTATGGACAACACCAAAGTGTTGTCCCGAATAATATCTCCCAGACACGGGGAGGTGTGGGAGACTATGAAGGTGGCGATGGAGGGTAAAACTTCTGTCGCCCAAGAGAGCGGGAAATCGATCCCCATGGAGACCGGCGACGGGGGCCATGCTCAATTCGGCCCCCAGCCAAATATTATTCCGGAGACCCATACGGCTCTGGAATCGGGCGAACAGCCTCCTTCGAGAGAAGGAGGCGCACCATATCCAATAGCATCCTCTGTCAATCCAGAGGAGTCGGATACTCAACTGGAAGCGCTTCAGAGTGCTTCCATTGTGGGGGAACATCGTACCCTTATGGGTACAGTAGCTGAAAAGGTCGGACCACCAAAAACGGATTGAACAAAGCCTATACCAGCCATTTAGTAGGCTTTGAGGTATGTGACGTAATATATTTTTGTTTAGTTACAAAAGGAATGCCTATACATAGATAGTAGCCCCTGAAACTTTGTTCGGCATTCATGGAGAAAGGCCGAACAGAGGATTGAATCAAGCCTTACAGGTGCTATCATATATGTCTCTTTTAATGAATAGGCCTCAATGCGAGTGGCGACCTCACATACCGCCGAATTATCCGAACTAAGAAGTTGGAGGAAAAGCAAGGTATGCGATACCGAAGTATAGATGAAATCATATAAGATGCAATGTCAGGACCCCGACTCGATGTCACATCGATCTAGCTGGTAACACCTCATATCACTTTGCGGCCTCACGCACGGTATCCCCACGGGTGTCGTCTTACCTTTTCCCGGGACCGTTTGCGCCTTTTGGCTCACGTATATGATAGTGTTGCTAGCATCCATATGATAAAGAGCCCGGGCTGACATGACTAGTCGTAAACCCAAAGTGGCACAGACTTACAGGGACAGGCATCCATGACCCAGCTTCGAACGTGTCGGTCATCAGCAAGTGGGTCCGGGCTGTAGCACTGGGCTAGCAGGACTCCGGTAAACCGGGCTGTAGCGGGCTAACAGGACTCCGGTACTCAAAGCGTGACATTTCCCCGAAGGGACAGACACAGGAACGAAGAAGGACACATGCCGGCCAGCCTAAGTGTTCCAGAGCAGTAGCAAGCTACCATGGCTCAGCGGTAACACTAGGAGACATTTCCCGGTAAGAGAGGCTACTAAAGATAAACAACTAGATAGTCAGATCCCACACATACCAAGCATTTCAATCATACACACAATATGCTCGATATGTGCGAATACAACGAAGCATCACAACATGACTCTACGACACAAGTACTTTATTTAAGGCTCAGCGAGCCATACATAACATACACAAAGATACGGGTCTCACGACCCCACATACAAGTCATACAGTCATACAAACCAGCAGCGGAAGTAACTTGTGTGAGTACAGACAACTAGTAAAATAAAAGAGGCTTGGAACGCCTAGCTATACTACGTGGTCCTTCACAAGCTCAAGGTCACCACCTGGGTCTTTAGCCTACTCGTTGATGTCAACGTCTACATAGAACCCATCAGAAGGGGTTGCAGCGTCTTCTGTAAAAATGTAGATTATAGCAACATGAGTACAAAGGTACTCAGCAAGACTTACATCAGATCCTACATACATGCATAGTATCAAGAAGGGTCGGTGGAGTTATTGCAGCAAGCCAGCTTTGACTCTTGGCTAGACTATCCTACGATACTCCAAGTTGAAATTGTTTTGCGCACACGAGTCCACTACTCACCACTTCAATACACTACCGAGGATCCACCTCCGTCTTCCTACGGAAGAGCCATCCTCGGCACTCACACTTATCTTGAGGCTTTTAATAGTATCCATTTACTTGTCTATGAACTGTATAGGCAACCAAGTAGTCCTTTACCGCGGACGCGGCTATTCGAATAGATCATGTTAACCCTGCAGGGGTGTACTTCTTCATACATGTTTCCACCACTTAGCGTCTGCACACGACATGTGCTCGGCAGACTTCAAGCGAAAGCCGACGTGGGTGTAGACCACGACCTACCTAAACACTTAAGCCTCTAGTCCAGGTTTATCGCCTATTCAGGTTCCATCCGCAGGGAGTCCGGCCGAGGTTTCCCATATGGCCCCGAACGATGTGAACAGGGTTCCCGAGATACCTAACGGGTATTCGGTACACCGTGCCACGTACCTACCGCATCACAGCCCACCCCTACGGTCAGCGCTGTCCACGGCCTCCAGTAGGCTACAAACACCAGAAACTACTTGCAACTCCTGGACAGAGAGCTAGGGTGAATAAGAAGTCGAGCGGGGTCATGTTTCAGGGCCCAATGTATGGTAGTGGCTGATTCTTAAATCACACATACAGATCTCAGTGCTTAAGGTCGGCTTCAATGAAACAACCCACCATGTACTCCTACATGGCCTCTCATCGATACCTTTACCAAATCGTGTTCACCACACCACTCTCATTACCGATGTAATCATTTCACTCTAGCCCATCACCCAGATGAACCAGACCTGACACGACTCTAAGCATAGCAGGCATAGCAAGGTAGGAACAACACATACATATGGCTCAATCAACTCCTACACATGCTAGTGGGTTTCATCTAGTTACTGTGGCAATGACAGGTCATGCAGAGGAAATGGGTTCAACTACCGTAGCACACAGCAGTTTGAATCGCGTTGTCTTAATGCAGTAAAAGAGAGCAGGAGCGAGAACATGGGATTGTATCGATATGATCAAATGGTTGGTTGCTTGCCTGATGGTTCGTTGCACGGATACGGTTCTTCGTTAGGGTAATCACGGTACTCCTCGGGAACAGATCCTGTCGCAAAGGACACCGATACACAAACATCACCAAACAATATGCAACAATATGATGCATGCATGAAACATGGCAATATGAGTGTGTTGGGCTAATGCAACTAAAACCAGATGTGTTTGAACAAATTTGAATCAAGGATTCAAATTTCAAATTCAATATGGCCTTTTAAAGTGCTTTTCCTTGTTCTGATTAAAACATCAATTTAACTTGTTTGATCATGCATGAAAATAGTACAGATGGATAGATTGGATTTTTCTGATCATTTTTCATATATAATTTGTCCAATTTGGAGTTACAGAATAAAAGTTATGAATTTTTGAAGTTTAAATAATATTCTGGAATTTCCTGATTTAATTTAAATCCAGAAATTCAATTACTGCGTCAGCCTGACGTCAGTGTGACGTCAGCAGGTCAACGGAACTGGTCCAGGTCAAACCTGACAGTGGGTCCCGCATGTCAGGGTGATTAATTTAATTAAAACTTAATTAAAACTAATCCTGTTTAATTAGCAGGGCTGGGCCCCACCTGTCATTGACTCAGGGGAGTCAACCAGGGCCCACCCGTGGTCAAAGTCAGTGTCGGCTGCCGGCGTTTAGTCGCCGGCGAGCCCGACGCGGCGGCGGTAGTGGTTTTGGTCGTTTCGGCCACCAAATGGACCGCGGAGGCCACCGGAGTGGAGCTGAGGACAACCCACCGTTGGGGTCGGGGTGGCCGGAGTCGACGCCGGCGACGACTTTGGCGGCCACCGAGGTTCGGTCGGAGGTGAACTTGGTGCTAGAGGGTTCGGTGAGGCTCGTGGAGTGGCTAGCTAGGTGCTGTGGAACGCGGTGAGCAAGATGGACACCATCTTGTGGCCGGAGGATGACCGGGAGCACGTCGGCGACGAGGTCCACGGCGGTGGGTGCGGTTGAGCTCCGGGAGGTTGCTACACGGCTCGGGAGCAAGAACGGAAGGGAGGGGAAGATGGCTAAGCTCACAGTGAGTGCGACGGAGTCCTTGGTGCGGCCGGAGATGGACCGGAGCGACGACGGTGTTGAAGGGGATCTCCGGCGACGGTGAGCTCGGGCGAGGTCGGTGCGGTGGTCTCGGGCGTGCGAGGGGGAGGAGCTGGAGAGGAGAGGGGGTGTCTGGGGGATTCGGGGGAGAGAGGGAGGCCGATCCACGTCGTCACCTGGCGAGGGGAGCGGCGAGGCGGCGAGCAGGTGCGTGGCGCACGCCGCGGTCGCCATCGGGCACCTGCCTGCCTGCCTGGCCGGCAAGCAGCTCGCTGGCGCGGTGCTGGGCTGGGCCGGCAGGTGGGCTGGCTAGTGGGCCTGCGGTGGCTCCAGGTAGGGTTTTCCCTTTTTTTTCTATTTCTGTTTTTATTTAATATATCTGCAACTTTGTTGAATTAAATAAAATACCTAGACAACTCCAAAAATCACCAAACTACTCCTGGTCCATAGTTGGATTATTTCCAACATGAAACATTTTAGTTTGGAGATATTTGAGCATTTAAATATCTTATATAATTTTAAATGCCCAAATTCAAATAGTTATGATTTAATTCAAAAACCCTAGGATGGCCTAGGAAAATGTGCACCACTTTTGCAGAGGTTCTGAACCAAGACAAAAATGATGGGCATTTTAGAAGGGCATTTCAGGTTCATTGAAAATTATTTTAGTAAACCCTAGTTGGTTTCAGAGGGAACTGGGGGTTCTGTCATCCCCATTTCAAGTTTCTGCTGAAAGAGTAAACATGATGCAACACTCTAATGCATGACTAGCTACGGTGTGACAACTCACCCCCACTCAAAAGAATCTCGTCCCGAGATTTGGGTTCCTCCGGGAAGAAGGCGGGATACTCGAGTCGAAGACGATCCTCCCTTTCCCAAGTTGCTTCATCTTCAGAATGGTGCGACCATTGAACTTTGAGGAACTTGATGTTATGACGTCGCGTGGTATGCTCGGCCTGATCGAGGATACAGATGGGGTACTCTCGATATGTAAGATCATCTTGGAGATCAAGCGTTTCGTGGTCCACTCCACGGATAGGATCCGAGAAGCAACGCCTGAGTTGAGAAACGTGGAAGACATCGTGAACTCTGGAGAGGTGCGGAGGTAGTTCCAATTGGTAGGCAACTTCTCCTCGTTTGGCAAGAATGCGAAAAGGTCCAATGTAACGAGGAGCCAATTTTCCTTTGATACCGAAACGATGGGTTCCCTTCAGAGGGGTGACCCGAAGATAAGCCTTCTCGTCAACCTCGAAAGTCATAGCCTTATGCTTTCGGTCATATTGACTCTTTTGACGGGATTGGGCTGTTTTCAACTTTTCACGAACGATACGAACTTGTTCTTCTGCTTCCTGAATCATATCCGGGCCAAAGAATTGTCTTTCTCCGGTCTCTGACCAGTTAAGGGGTGTTCGACATCGTCGTCCATAGAGAACTTCAAAAGGGGCTTTACCCAAGCTAGATTGATAGCTGTTGTTGTAAGCGAATTCGGCAAATGGAAGGCATTTCTCCCAGTCCATTCCGAACGAGATAACAGAGGCTCGAAGCATGTCTTCTAGAATTTGGTTGACGCGTTCCACTTGACCACTTGATTGAGGGTGGAAAGCGGTGCTAAAGGAGAGACGGGTTCCCATAGCATTTTGGAAACTTTCCCAAAATCAAGAGGTGAAGAGACTGCCTCGATCCGAATTGATCTCCAAAGGAACACCATGGAGGGACACTATTCGGGAGATGTATAAGTCTGCCAGCTGACTAGCGGTTATACTCTCACGAACAGGTAAGAAATGAGCTACTTTGGAAAGACGATCGACCACGACGAAAATAGCATTATTCCCTCTTTTGGTCCTGGGAAAACCGGTAATGAAATCCATACCAATTTTATCCCATTTCCATTCAGGAATAGCTAAGGGTTGAAGGGTGCCAGCAGGCCGTTGATGCTCTGCTTTTACACGACGACAAACGTCGCAATTTGCAATATACTAAGCAATTTCTCTCTTCATCCTAGTCCACCAGAACCTCTGGCGTAGGTCCTGATACATCTTAGTACTACCGGGATGAATGGTGAGAGGAGATTCATGAGCCTCCTTAAGGATCAACTGCCGCAGATGCTGGTTCTTGGGAACCACTAGACGGTTCTCAAAGTACACAACACCATGATCATTTGTGGAGAAACAACTAGCACCTCCACTAGCAATGTTCTCTTTGATTTTAGATATTCCCTTATCTCGCTTTTGGGCAGCGATGATTTGATCCATAAGAGTAGGTTTTGCTACCAAGGTGGAAAGAAAACCTTGAGGAACAATGTGAAGGTTAAGCTTCCGAAATTCATCATGGAGAAGCGGTTGACTTTGTTGTAACATCAGATTGTTACAATAAGATTTACGACTTAACGCATCAGCCATGACGTTGGCCTTCCCTGGGGTGTAGGTTATTCCTAAGTCGAAGTCAGTGATCAATTCAACCCAACGTCTTTGCCTGAGATTCAGATCCGGTTGGGTGAAGATGTACTTCAGACTTTGGTGATCAGTGAATATTTCGCAACGATTACCGAGGAGGTAATGTCGCCAGGTCTTAAGTGCATAGACTACGGCTGCAAGCTCTAGATCATGAGTAGGATAATTCTCCTCATGTGGGTGCAATTGCCGTGAAGCGTAAGCAATTACGTGTCGATCTTGCATGAGAATGCAACCTAGTCCTTGTCGCGAGGCGTCGCAGTAGATAGCAAAGTCCTTGGAGAAGTCTGGCGGTACCAGCACGGGAGCAGAGGTCAGGCGTCTTTTCAGTTCCTGAAAGCTGTGCTCACATTGTGGAGTCCATTCGAACTTTTTATCTTTCTTGAGGAGTTCGGTTAGAGGTTTAGCAACTTTGGAGAAGTTCTCGACAAAGCGACGGCAATAGCTCGCTAAGCCCAGAAAACTCCGAACTTGCTTGACCGATTCAGGTGGAGTCCAATCAAGGACGGCTTGAACTCGCTCAGGGTTAACAGCAATACCTTTACCAGATATTACATGACCCAGGTAGGTCACTTCTGACAACCAGAATTCACATTTAGAGAATTTGGCATAAAGGCGATGCTCTCGAAGTTTCTTCAACACTAGCCTTAGATGTTCGGCATGTTCTTCCTCGTTCTTGGAGTAGATGAGTATATCATCGAGATAAACTACGGGGAATTTATCCAAATACTCCATGAAGATTGAGTTCATTAACCGAGAAAAGGTGGCTGGAGCGTTGGTTAAACCGAAGGACATGACGGTGTACTCGTATTGACCATAGCGAGTAACAAAAGCCGTTTTAGGAATGTCCCCGTTTCTGATTTTGATTTGATGGTAGCCCAACCTCAAATCCATCTTGGAGAAGACTGAGGATCCAGCGAGCTGATCATACAGATCGTTGATCCTGGGAAGTGGATATTTGTTCTTGATTGTGACCAAATTGACAGGTCGGTAATCTACAACCATCCGGTCCGTACCATCCTTCTTCTTAACGAATAGAACGGGGCAAGCCCACGGAGATGAACTAGGGCGGATGAAACCCTTTTTCAAGGATTCATCGAGTTGTTTCTTAAGCTCGGCTAGTTCTAGGGGTGCCATCTTATAGGGTCTTCTAGCAATCGGAACGGTTCCGGGGATGAGGTCGATTACGAACTCAACATCCCTGTCAGGTGGAACACCTGGCAATTCCTCTGGGAAGACATCCGGAAAGTCACGGACTACCGGAACGTCCTCAAGGTCTGGCAAAGGACTGGCGTTAAGAGAATATAACTGCCGCTTGGCTATTCGGGTCAAGACGTTGACTATCTTTCCCGAAGGATGGGTGAGTTGAACAGTCCTAGAGAAGCAATCAATTTTGGCTTGATGAGCTGACATCCAGTCCATACCCAAAATGATATTAATATCTGAAGATTTAAGGGCTATCAAAGATGCGAGAAAAACAAGTCTGTCGACTTGGATTTCATTTCCATGGCTTACTCTAGAAGTTTGCCATTTGGATCCCGGAGTTTGAATTACCATAGAGGATGGCAAGTCACAGAATGCAATGTTATGCAAACGAGCATAATTTTCAGATATAAAAGAATGAGAGGCTCCTGTATCGAAAAGAACAGATGCCGGGTGGCAATTAACAAGAAGCGTACCGAGAACGACGTTGGGGTCCTCTTGAGCTTCTTCGGCAGAGATGCAGTTGACATGGCCACGTGAAGCGGTGACCGGTTTAGCATGAAACACTTTTCATGTCGGCTTGCCACGGCCAACAGCTTTAGCAGATTGATTGGGGTTGGTCTGGGGACACTCACGCATATAATGACCAGATTCCCCACATTTGAAACAAGTCACGGAACTGGTACGTGGAGGAGCATTATTGGTTGGACCCCCATAGGGCTTGGCTGGAGCAGACTGTTGTACCGGGCGAGGCGCCTGGAAGGATGGCCTCGGTGTGAACCTGGGTGGCAGGGCGGTGTTGGGTACCCATACGCGGCGCTTCTGAGGACCAGCACCGGATGAGGAACCCGTGTCACGTCCATGCTTGCGTGTTGCGTCATAATCAGTCTGACCAGTTTCAGCACTGATGGCTTTGTTGACAAGTTTCGAAAAAGATGTGCACTCATGCAGGCGGAGGTCGCGGCGAAGCTCAGGACTAAGGCCCTTACGGAACCTTGCTTGCTTCTTGGCGTCCGTAGACACTTCCTCAGTTGCATATCGGGCGAGATTACCAAACTCTCTGCTATAAGCATCCACAGAAAGTCGGCCTTGGGTGAAACTGCAAAATTCTTCACGTTTACGGTCCATGAGACCCTCCGGAATGTGATGTTCACGGAAAGCCTCGCTGAACTCAGCCCAAGTAGTGACATGGCCCGCTGGGCGCATAGCTCCATAATTCTCCCACCACAGGCTGGCGGGGCCTTCAAGATGATATGCGGCAAAGGTGACCTTGTCGGCCTCCGCTACCAGCGCGGAACGCAGCTTATGAGAGATACTGCGAAGCCAGTCATCAGCGTCGAGAGGCTCGACGGAGTGGTGGAACGTGGGTGGATGCAATTTGATAAAATCACTAAGTGACACCACGTTAGCCCTCTGATGGTGTGCTGTATTCTGTTCGATACGCTCCAACAAACGGTTTGTCTCCCGCTTGTTTCTCTCAGCTTCCATCATAACCTCGGCTAGTGAAGGAGGTTGAGGCAGATGTTCATTTCTGGCTTCACTGCCTTCGGCCTGCTCTTGGGAAGCAGGGTTGGCGCGCGTGTTGACCATCCTAGGTAACAAGACAATGATTTAGTCAGAATGATAAAATTCCGACATAGGATACATAATGTAAGGAATAACTCGGAATGCAGGATGATCATCCGTATGACATGGTAGATACAGAAACTGCTTCTTTATTCCATCGTCATACACACCATACAAGGTTTAGTACAAGACCAAGCAAAGTACTAATACGGTGAAAGGAGGAGTACATCTCATCGGAGGCATTCCAAGCTCCTATACATTATTTTCTACACCTCCGGAAAGAGTACAAACTAGAACATATCCCACGAGTCACGCGGGACGATAGACGACACAGCTAGTGCGAACTAGTGGTACTACCACTAACTCAGACCGATCCATAGTAGTCCTCGTAGAAGTCACCTCCATAGCCTGGAAGCTCAACATGTTCATCCGGAAACAGACGATCTCGCGGAGCTTGTGGACCATAAGGGCTAGGATGAGGTCGTGGACCAACAAACGGTGGCCTGGGGGGACCGCGAGGTGGGGTGATGCCTCCTACATCACGCCAAACCATCACGTCTGGCAGAGCAGATCTCACAGGATAGAGATCGCGCATATCTGAGAATCCAGCTTGCACCGCCGGTGCGAACCGAGTCAAAGTGGCCCAGTGGTCAGCACGGGTATTGAAGAGCTCTAACCTTAAGGCCCGATTTTCACGGTCCTTATCCTCGAGCATCTCAGCAGTGGTGCGAGTTCGTGAATCCTCCTGAGTGGGGTCAGCATAAATAGCTTGGAGATATCCTTGTGCTCCCGGAAGTGATCCTGGCATATACCGGAAATCAGAGTCCCGAAATAAACCAGATCTGACTCGCATAATGGTCATCATGGAATAGGCGGCATCCTGCACAGCCATCTCAATAGTAACCCCGAGTCCATAGGAGCAGTGAAGAGGCTCGGTGGATCCAGGATAAGATGGAAATATCCTGACAGTGCAGAGATACTGGCTTTGATTGAAATCTCGGAATTGCTCTTCGACCGTGTACTCAGGATACCAGCGGTATCCAGCCTCAGTCATTACCCTGACCAACTTAGCAGTATGGCCGGGTACATCTAGGCATCGAGTCAGGCGAACCACTTGATTGAGGTCGCGAGTGGCCATCTGAAAGCATGATCATAATGCAAATGCATTAGAATTTCTAGCAAAATTTCGGCAGCATAACAGCTGTAAATGCTCAAAAAGGATATTGAGACATTTGACAAAGGATTTCGTACACACTCAACATCATCACATCAAAGTTCTGAACCATTCTGGCTACATAATGTGGTAGTAGAACTGAACTAGGCTTGTAACCATCAAACTTATAAGGTACTACTGATTAGTAACATGTGATCCTGACAGAGAGAATAGATCTTAATTCCTTAACCCCCGGTGGAAGAATGGACTGACTCAGATCAGAATGTCATAAGATATAAGAAGTAAAAAAGAGCCTTACGTTCCATCCCACAAACAATTCCCCTACATATAACTAAAGAATTTCTAGACTCAACATCGACCAGTTTGGCTTGGAGAACCTACAGGCAGTCCGGCTCTGATGCCAACGCTGTCAGGACCCCGACTCGATGTCACATCGATCTAGCTGGTAACACCTCATATCACTTTGCGGCCTCACGCACGGTATCCCCACGGGTGTCGTCTTACCTTTTCCCGGGACCGTTTGCGCCTTTTGGCTCACGTATATGATAGTGTCGCTAGCATCCATATGATAAAGAGCCCGGGCTGACATGACTAGTCGTAAACCCAAAGTGGCACAGACTTACAGGGACAGGCATCCATGACCCAGCTTCGAACGTGTCGGTCATCAGCAAGTGGGTCCGGGCTGTAGCACTGGGCTAGCAGGACTCCGGTAAACTGGGCTGTAGCGGGCTAACAGGACTCCGGTACTCAAAGCGTGACATTTCCCCGAAGGGACAGACACAGGAACGGAGAAGGACACATGCCGGCCAGCCTAAGTGTTCCAGAGCAGTAGCAAGCTACCATGGCTCAGCGGTAACACTAGGAGACATTTCCCGGTAAGAGAGGCTACTAAAGATAAACAACTAGATAGTCAGATCCCACACATACCAAGCATTTCAATCATACACACAATATGCTCGATATGTGCGAATACAACGAAGCATCACAACATGACTCTACGACACAAGTACTTTATTTAAGGCTCAGCGAGCCATACATAACATACACAAAGATACGGGTCTCACGACCCCACATACAAGTCATACAGTCATACAAACCAGCAGCGGAAATAACTTGTCTGAGTACAGACAACTAGTAAAATAAAAGAGGCTTGGAACGCCTAGCTATACTACGTGGTCCTTCACAAGCTCAGGGTCACCACCTGGGTCTTTAGCCTACTCGTTGATGTCAACGTCTACATAGAACCCATCAGAAGGGGTTGCAGCGTCTTCTGTAAAAATGTAGATTATAGCAACATGAGTACAAAGGTACTCAGCAAGACTTACATCAGATCCTACATACATGCATAGTATCAAGAAGGGTCGGTGGAGTTATTGCAGCAAGCCAGCTTTGACTCTTGGCTAGACTATCCTACGATACTCCAAGTTGAAATTGTTTTGCGCACACGAGTCCACTACTCACCACTTCAATACACTACCGAGGATCCACCTCCGTCTTCCTACGGAAGAGCCATCCTCGGCACTCACACTTATCTTGAGGCTTTTAATAGTATCCATTTACTTGTCTATGAACTGTATAGGCAACCAAGTAGTCCTTTACCGCGGACGCGGCTATTCGAATAGATCATGTTAACCCTGCAGGGGTGTACTTCTTCATACATGTTTCCACCACTTAGCGTCTGCACACGACATGTGCTCGGCAGACTTCAAGCGAAAGCCGACGTGGGTGTAGACCACGACCTACCTAAACACTTAAGCCTCTAGTCTAGGTTTATCGCCTATTCAGGTTCCATCCGCAGGGAGTCCGGCCGAGGTTTCCCATACGGCCCCGAACGATGTGAACAGGGTTCCCGAGATACCTAACGGGTATTCGGTACACCGTGCCACGTACCTACCGCATCACAGCCCACCCCTACGGTCAGCGCTGTCCACGGCCTCCAGTAGGCTACAAACACCAGAAACCACTTGCAACTCCTGGACAGAGAGCTAGGGTGAATAAGAAGTCGAGCGGGGTCATGTTTCAGGGCCCAATGTATGGTAGTAGCTGATTCTTAAATCACACATACAGATCTCAGTGCTTAAGGTCGGCTTCAATGAAACAACCCACCATGTACTCCTACATGGCCTCTCATCGATACCTTTACCAAATCGTGTTCACCACACCACTCTCATTACCGATGTAATCATTTCACTCTAGCCCATCACCCAGATGAACCAGACCTGACACGACTCTAAGCATAGCAGGCATAGCAAGGTAGGAACAACACATACATATGGCTCAATCAACTCCTACACATGCTAGTGGGTTTCATCTAGTTACTGTGGCAATGACAGGTCATGCAGAGGAAATGGGTTCAACTACCGTAGCACACAGCAGTTTGAATCACGTTGTCTTAATGCAGTAAAAGAGAGCAGGAGCGAGAACATGGGATTGTATCGATATGATCAAATGGTTGGTTGCTTGCCTGATGGTTCGTTGCACGGATACGGTTCTTCGTTAGGGTAATCACGGTACTCCTCGGGAACAGATCCTGTCGCAAAGGACACCGATACACAAACATCACCAAACAATATGCAACAATATGATGCATGCATGAAACATGGCAATATGAGTGTGTTGGGCTAATGCAACTAAAACCAGATGTGTTTGAACAAATTTGAATCAAGGATTCAAATTTCAAATTCAATATGGCCTTTTAAAGTGCTTTTCCTTGTTCTGATTAAAACATCAATTTAACTTGTTTGATCATGCATGAAAATAGTACAGATGGATAGATTGGATTTTTCTGATCATTTTTCATATATAATTTGTCCAATTTGGAGTTACAGAATAAAAGTTATGAATTTTTGAAGTTTAAATAATATTCTGGAATTTCCTGATTTAATTTAAATCCAGAAATTCAATTACTGCGTCAGCCTGACGTCAGTGTGACGTCAGCAGGTCAACGGAACTGGTCCAGGTCAAACCTGACAGTGGGTCCCGCATGTCAGGGTGATTAATTTAATTAAAACTTAATTAAAACTAATCCTGTTTAATTAGCAGGGCTGGGCCCCACCTGTCATTGACTCAGGGGAGTCAACCAGGGCCCACCCGTGGTCAAAGTCAGTGTCGGCTGCCGGCGTTTAGTCGCCGGCGAGCCCGACGCGGCGGCGGTAGTGGTTTTGGTCGTTTCGGCCACCAAATGGACCGCGGAGGCCACCGGAGTGGAGCTGAGGACAACCCGCAGCTCTTGGCGGAGTCCGTTGGGGTCGGGGTGGCCGGAGTCGACGCCGGCGACGACTTTGGCGGCCACCGAGGTTCGGTCGGAGGTGAACTTGGTGCTAGAGGGTTCGGTGAGGCTCGTGGAGTGGGTAGCTAGGTGCTGTGGAACGCGGTGAGCAAGATGGACACCATCTTGTGGCCGGAGGATGACCGGGAGCACGTCGGCGACGAGGTCCACGGCGGTGGGTGCGGTTGAGCTCCGGGAGGTTGCTACACGGCTCGGGAGCAAGAACGGAAGGGAGGGGAAGATGGCTAAGCTCACAGTGAGTGCGACGGAGTCCTTGGTGCGGCCGGAGATGGACGGGAGCGACGACGGCGTTGAAGGGGATCTCCGGCGACGGTGAGCTCGGGCGAGGTCGGTGCGGTGGTCTCGGGCGTGCGAGGGGGAGGAGCTGGAGAGGAGAGGGGGTGTCTGGGGGATTCGGGGGAGAGAGGGAGGCCGATCCACGTCGTCACCTGGCGAGGGGAGCGGCGAGGCGGCGAGCAGGTGCGTGGCGCACGCCGCGGTCGCCGTCGGGCACCTGCCTGCCTGCCTGGCCGGCAAGCAGCTCGCTGGCGCGGTGCTGGGCTGGGCCGGCAGGTGGGCTGGCTAGTGGGCCTGCGGTGGCTCCAGGTAGGGTTTTCCCTTTTTTTCTATTTCTGTTTTTATTTAATATATCTGCAACTTTGTTGAATTAAATAAAATACCTAGACAACTCCAAAAATCACCAAACTACTCCTGGTCCATAGTTGGATTATTTCCAACATGAAACATTTTAGTTTGGAGATATTTGAGCATTTAAATATCTTATATAATTTTAAATGCCCAAATTCAAATAGTTATGATTTAATTCAAAAACCCTAGGATGGCCTAGGAAAATGTGCACCACTTTTGCAGAGGTTCTGAACCAAGACAAAAATGATGGGCATTTTAGAAGGGCATTTCAGGTTCATTGAAAATTATTTTAGTAAACCCTAGTTGGTTTCAGAGGGAACTGGGGGTTCTGTCATCCCCATTTCAAGTTTCTGCTGAAAGAGTAAACATGATGCAACACTCTAATGCATGACTAGCTAGGGTGTGACATGCAATTTGTTATCTAAATGAGCTTTATGATTACGCTTATAGGTGATGTGTCTGAGGTCGAGGCCCTCAACAACGCGCTGGCCGAGGCCAAGAAGGAGGCAAATGAGGAGCGAGCCTCCCGCCCAAGCCATGAAGCGAGGTTGGAGGAAGTCCAACAAGAGCTCAAGGATCCTGTAAGAAAGTGTGAGTCCTCGAAGTGCAAGGTGTCGGATCAAGACTCCGAACTGGTTACAGTGCTCCAAAGTGCAAGGGAGGCCAGGGTTGAAGCCCAAGGCGCCCGTCGAGAGATCGAAGAGGCAAAACAGATCATGGTGGGTAAGGCCTTTAATATCCAGAGTAAATTTGTGAGGAAAAATTATACCTTTCTGACCTGCATTTGGAGTTCTCCAGGAGCGTTTGCGGATCTACCCCGAAGTATTGCTGATGCTGCGGATTTCTTCCGAGCCGAAGAGGGGAGCTCAATAGAGAAGCTGTTCTGGTCGTAGTACCTTGCGCCAGAGCATCCCGTGCCCCTCAGCGATCAGCTGAAGCAGCTGACCAAACTACATAGGGTGGACGAACTGGCCACGAAGGACATTATAGTCCGTCTTTGGCAAGCCGAACCCATACACAGCAGCTATTTTGGGCTTGTGAGGCGGCTAGTCGATGCTTGCCCACGGCTTGATGCTATAAATCGGCCAGTCTATATCGAAGGTGCATGGATGGCCTTCGTCTGCGTCAAGGTACTGTGGGCAAAGATGAATGCCACCAATCTTGCAACTGAGGGACCGCCCACAGGCAAGGAGCACCGCACGCTGGAGCGGTATTTTGATGTCGTCCTGGAAGGATCCTGCATTGTAGAGAGGTGCTAGTGCGGCGACCTAGTCCTTAAAGGAGGTGCTAGTGCGGCGAACCAGGCAATTAGACTATGCAGCTTTATTCACTTAGCCATAGCAGTTTGACAATAAGATTGTAGGCGCAGCCCCTGGTATTGTTCGATTGTCCGAACATGGGTGTTCTAACCACCTGTCCCGGTGGAGACCAGTTCATCGCATAATGCAGAAAAAATCGCAAGAGATTCTTAATTAGTCACCGAATAACTGACCAGCTCTTGCCGCATCATGACAGTCAGTTTTCGACTTTCTCTACTGAGGTGTTTATCTGGACGAGCCAGAAACACAATCGCAGTAGTTCTCCCTTTACTACATTAGCCGATTCAGCGGAACATAATGTAGCAAACATAGGAGCCGGGCAACCCAACTATTGACCAAAGACATGATTAGGAGCCGATGCATATAATGCTATATTCGGGACACCATATTGTTCTTATAAGAAGTTTTCAGACTTTATTTTATTGAAAGAAGTGTACGCGGCTGAATCACTATAGGAATCAGGTAATTTGCCGTCTGTGCTTCACAGACGGCAAAGACAGAATACATGATGGCAAAGAGTTTGCCGTCAACAGCACACGGCAAAGTGTGTCGGAAAAGGGTAAATCGGCAAAGCCATATTTTGCCGTCAACTTTATGTCAGGCTGACGGCAAAGGCTTTGCCGTCAGTTTTCACACTTCATCGTTACTCATTACAGCCTGACGGCAAAGAAAAGCACTTGACAGCTTGACATCCTAACGGACGGTGTTAGATACTTTGCTGTCAGCCTGCAGACGGCAAAGAGATGAGCACTTTGCCGTCAATAGCAGTCAGTCTACAGACGGCAAAGAGCTGAGCACTTTGCCATCAGCAGACAAACGGCAAAGTACTCATTTGCTGACGGCAAAATTCTGTACAGATTTTTTTTAAAAAAACTTACCTCAACAATTCAATAGACCATATATATCACAAATATAACAGCAATGTTCCATAGAAACAAAACAAACCATAGCAAATGTCCATATATATATCAAAGGGTGTCACAAAGTGTTGCATATGAGATCACAAAGTAGACTAAACCATCACAAAGTATCACATCTAGCTGGGCATCGTCAAGTCATGTACTACTCCAGGAATTAGCCTCGCGACCATCAGCTCTACACACACATGCTAAACTCCAACTATGTTACTGGAAAGGAAACCACACACAACTACTCGCTATGTCGAGGAGATTAAAACACCACATCAGGTTGACTGTTGCTCCGTGCAACCAATCATCGTTGTTGCTCCATCCCTTATTCACATGCCCACTGCAATTAACCAAACAAAAAAGAGGTTCAGACATAGATTTATCATATCAAATATATTCAGACTCAAGAGCATCATTCATCATACTAAAGGGATTTTTTCAGTCAAATAAACTTGTCAAGCATATAACAGCATCCTAATAGACAAGAACCTATTGACACCAAATCTGAACTAGCCTAGTATAGGAATAAATATGACATGTACAACAGCTCCTCCTAGTACAGCTACAGCTCCTAGTACACATCATTTAGCAGGAGCAAACATGACATGCAAAACATGAGCAAGTATTTACATGCAGAGCAGCAGGAGCAAATTAAATATTTGTTAGAACCAAATCTGAACTAGCCACATACATGTACAACTGCTCGTCAGGAAAAAGAGCAACATGAGAGGAACCTAGTGGCCTCATACAATTCAATCAAGCAGTATATCAACCACAAGAATAGAAACCAGAGCAGAGCATGCATAAGTTGGGGAAATAAAACCGAGTCGAGAGGGAGGGATCAACCTTACCTGGTGGTTGATCGTCGGCTCGGCCGTGGGGTCGTGTACTGCTCATCGTCCTTGTCTCTTTTGTTCATGGACAGCGCCCACCCACAGCAATTAACCAAAAAGGAAAAAGGTTCAGACTTAGAAATTCATCGTATCAAATAGATTCTGTCTCGAAAGCATCATTCATCATACCAAAGCCATTTTTTTATGTCAAACAAAGAAACTTGTCAAGAACTTGACACTCTGAATAAGACACCCCCTTATCATCTAAATCTTGAGAAATCAGAGGCGCAAAGAAAAAACTTCCAAAATAGTAAAACAAAAAGAATATTAAGATAACTGGTTATGTAATAACTTGCAACACAAATCGTACACAAACTAGTGAAACTGTTGCATGAGATGAAAAGTAGCCAAGATTACATGATCTTGAATCCATGGTTGCTGCATGTTATCAAATAGAATCAACTACAATTTTCTCATAACAATTCATATTCTGGTTTTTATATTGGACAAATAGTGAACATATGCAAGAGCCATTTGCTTCATACCCATTACTGCTTGAATCATTAGTTAATACTATCTTCTATCATTATTTCACTCAAGGAGATAAATAAATGAAGTCTTGGCAGTAGTGCAGAGGCAAAAGGAGAAATAAAGAGGGAAATAAAGAGGCAAACTGAGAACACATCCAACACAGGAGACCTTAGAAGCAAGAATATTCACCTGGATTCCTATATTATAGAGCATCCTTAGTACTGAACTCTTCGTCTTCCTTCTCCAATTTCAAAATCAACGGCGGTGCTGCAAATAAACAGTTCAAGAGAGAAGAGAAAGAAGTTACAAACTCATATACCGGTTTATCAAAAAAGTGCAAAGCAGTGAGGTTTACATGGCCATATAGAAGTAAGATCACAGCATTATATACCTTCCAACTCTACCAGCAACACGGCCATGGGACTTTGAGGAAAAACTCAAAATAGGATGTATGTCGGAGCAGTGCTTGACCTTATACTTATATAGTAACTTCACCATGGATGCATATCTGTCATGCATGCAAGCAGCAGGTCGGCCAAGAGAAAAAATGTGTTGGCTGTAGGAAAGATAAATCATAACACAAGAAAACCATGGATACATGTATTAACAAATGCCATTAGGAGCTTGACAAGCAGCAAAATAACATCAAAGGAAGAAGCTTGAATGATACAAAACAGGAATTGAAATACAGTGCATTTTCCAAAAGGATACTAACCCCAAAGCCCATAATTAATCAACCCATAAATATTAAAACAAAAAACAGAAGCCTCCTGCATGCATAGATAATAAGGACCTAACATGGCCAATGGCAAGGAATTGCCTCACAGCGTATCATGACATCGATGAGAACAAGGCATCTGTTTCGATCGCATAGATCCTTCCTCAATCATTAAGTATATCATAGAAGCAGGAATACCAAACCTGAAAGTCTGTGAGGGATGACAAAATACTAATTGGCATTGTACATCTATTTTCACTAAAGTGATAGCACAACCCAGAGCCTACCCGTGTCTCAGTTCTGATAAAGTGTGTAATCAGAAAACTATTTCAGTTCTGTAGAGCAACCCAAACCATGTACCCCCATCTACTCGTTGTAGAAAGATTACCCGCTCATGAGGACCTGGACAACAATAAAGAAACCAATTGGAGATTATCGAGTTCATTTTATACTTCCTGGATCCATGGGAGCACAGACGGCAAACATATAATGTGTAACCTTGTAGAGAGGTGTTGTGATAGGTGTTACATATAATTAGTTGTGTGGATTTGAACTGAAGACATACCTAGATACAACCAAAGTAATAACTATGCATTGATAAAGAGAAGAGTACGGTTGTTTAATGCCCCTGCCAAAACATGAACATCCTCTTGCCAGAAACAAATAGTAGAAGGGAGCAGTCATAAATTATTATTATTTAATAGAAGGAGCAGTCGTAATTGTTGTGCCCAAACATGTATTTTGTACCATTATTGAGAATACATATTTTAAGAACATCAATATCATAATATAACACAGGAAATAATTTGAATGCAGAGTACTCCAATATAGAACATACAACCCTAGGATTAACTGCATAGAATGAAGGGAAGGGAAGAGTCGGACCTGTCCTTGACGAGCTGCTCCATGGCGTGCCTCTCCTAACAAGCACAAGAAGGTCCTGTCCCAGCGCGGATCTGGCCGCCGCCAACATGGCCGGACGGCTAGGGTTGGAGGAAGGGAGGCCATGGTGGTGCTTCTGCTGCTGGCCGCACCTACAGAGACGATGAGAGACGGGGGGTCAGAGAAAGAGTCGGAGAAGAGAAGGGGAAGTAACACCATACCGCCGTCGTCGAGGTAGCCACCATCGTCGTCGTCGCCGTCTGTCACCATGGCCCGGCGACTAGGTTTCCAGCACAAAGAGTGAGGGAGGGCGGGCGGATCTGAGCGCGAAGAGTGAGGGAGGATGGGCGGATCTGAGTGAGTGAGGGAGGGAGTGAGCTAGGGTTTCGGGCTAGCGGCAGGGGGCGTGGGGGGAGGTGACCAGAGGAATCGGGGCACAGAGGAGAGAATGAGAGAGAGGGCCACCTCGGGCAGCGGCTTTGCCTCCTCAGCCGGCTAGGCTGGTGGGCCAGTGCGCCGAGGCCCAGTGGCCCATATGGCCTTTGCTGTCAGTCCCCAGTAATGCACAGACGGCAAAGACGGGCTCCCGTTTTCCCACCGTCACCTGCATACATTTTGCCGTCTTCAAATCTTTGCCGTCATCTAACATATGTCTTTGCCGTCAACTGGAAACAAACACAGACGGCAAAGTATGCGTTTGCCGTCAGTAAAACAAAAACAGACGGCAAAGTATGTCTTTACCGTCGGTTGTACTTTGCCGTCAGCCACTGATGGCAAAGTATGTCTTTGCCGTCTACACCGATGAAAAGTTGACGGAAAAGTGCAGTACTGACAGCAAATTAGCTGATTCCTGTAGTGAATGAAGCTCCTAGCGATTCAAGTCGTGTCGATGTGTACATGACAATCAGACTAAATAAAAAGATGGAGTACACATTAAGAAATAAGCCAGTAGCAAATAGCCTAGGCGAAAAACTGTTTCCATTATAATCTGGTTGATACGTCAAAACATACTTGAACAGATAATGCTATAAGCATCTGGGCTATTTTACATGCCAAACACAAGGGAAAGCTGCGTACACATACTAAAAAGGGAAGAGGCGATCTTTAAGGATCCTTTTAGATACTATGTCGTACACCCGCGCTTCTCTTCAACTTGGTAAGTGATCATTTTAGAGGATTAGTGACCGGGTTGTCATAAGGGGCTAGGAAAAAGGGGCCCTTGGCACCATCAAAAAGGTGGTGTGGTTTCGAAGAATCTGAAAAAAGGAAAAACAAAAACAAAGAAAAAGAAGGTAAGAGAGTCCAGGTAGGGTCGAGCCGTATTGTGGACTTTATCTTTGATATGCCTCCATCTTTGCCCATGGTATCTTTAGTGCATAATTATGTGCGTGCGGTACATATGCCGCAGCTAGGTTGGGTCTAAGACAGAGGCCGGATTGCTAATCGATCTCTTGACTAGCTGGACTGTCATTTTGAAGTGTAGTCCGGACTCGTTTAATAGGGTCCAGGGGCTAGATTGCCGATGTATAGTTTGGCTTGATAAGGCCGGCCTGGACTTCCATGGCGAGGGCCGCTGTGTGCTCCTCAATACGGAGGGATCAGCAATCCATGTTCCCATGGACTGTTATAACACCGCGTGGTCCTGGCATCTTGAGTTTTAGAAAGGCATAGGGCGGGACCGCATTAAAGCGGGCAAACACAGTTCGTCCAAGCAGTGCGTGATAGCCACTGCGGAAAGGGGCAATGTCGAAGATCAAGTCCTTGCTTCGAAAGTTGTTCGGTGAGCCGAACAGCGGGCCTCTACACCAAGAATTACTCCTTTGAAGGTAGTTTTGGTGGGCTTGATTCTTGATGAGTCAATACCCATTTTATGGACTGTGTCTTGATAGAGCAGGCTAAGACTTCTGCCGACATCCATATGGACCCTCGTTAAGTGGAATCCATCGATAATTTGGTCGAGGACCAACGGGGTTGAACCACCATGACGAATACTGGTCGGATTGTCTCTGCGATCAAAAGTGATCGGGCATGCTGACCATGGGTTGAATTTTGGGGCGACTGGCTCTATCGCATAGATGTCCCTTAACGCGCGCTTGCCCTCCGTCTTGGGGATGTGAGTAATGTATATCATGTTCACCGTTTTGACCTCGGGGGAAAATTTCTTTTGTCCCGTTGTGTTCGGTGGGCGAGGTTCCTCATCGTCGTGCTTGCTAGGGGACCCTTTCCCCATGTATTTGGTGTTTAACTTACCGGCCTATTTAAAGAACCAACAACTTTTGTTGGTATGGTTGGCAGGTGATACGTCTCCAACGTATCTATAATTTTTGATTGTTTCATGCTATTATATTACCTCTTTTGGATGTTTATGGGCTTTACTTTACACTTTTATATCATTTTTGGGACTAACGTACTAACCGGAGGCCCAGCCTGTATTGCTGTTTTTTTGCCTATTTCAGTGTTTCGAAGAAAAGGAATATCAAATGGAGTCCAGACGGAATGAAACCTTTAGGAGCGATCTTTTTGGAACAAACGTGATCCAGAGGACTTGGAGTGCAAGTCAAGAAGCAATCGAGGATGCCACGAGGGTGGAGGGCGCCCCCCCTACAAGCCCCCCCTATCTCGTGGGTCCCTCGGGCGTCCACTGCTACGTCTTGAGCTAGGGTTGGTTTTCGCCGAAGAGGAGAGGGTGATGCAGCAAGTGTAGCGTAAGTATTTCCCTCAGTTTTGAGAACCAAGGTATCAATCCAGTAGGAGGCTCCTCAAAAGTCCCACGCACCTACACAAACAAACTGAGAACTCGCAACCAACGCAATAAAGGGGTTGTCAATCCCTTCACGGCCACTTGCGAAAGTGAGATCTGATAGAGATAGTATGATAAGATAAATATATTTTTGGTATTTTATAATATATATGCAAAAAGTAAAGATGCAAATAAAAGTAGATTGAAAGCAAATATGATAAGAGATAGACCCGGGGCCATAGGTTTCACTAGAGGCTTCTCTCGAGATAGCATAAGTATTACGGTGGGTGAACAAATTACTGTCAAGCAATTGATAGAAAAGCACATAGTTATGAGATTATCTAGGCATGATCATGTATATAGGAATCACTTCGATAACAAGTAGACCGACTCCTGCCTGCATCTACTACTATTACTCCACACATCGACCGACTCCTGCCTGCATCTAGAGTATTAAGTTCATAAGAACAGAGTAACGCATTAAGCAAGATGACACGATGTAGAGGGATAAACTCATGCAATATGATATAAACCCCATCTTGTTATCCTCGATGGCAACAATACAATACGTGTCTTGCAACCCTTTCTGTCACTGGGTAAGAACACCGCAAGATTGAACCCAAAGCTAAACACTTCTCCCATGGCAAGAAAGATCAATCTAGTAGGCCAAACCAAACTGATAATTCGAAGAGACTTGCAAAGATAACTCAATCATACATAAAAGAATTCAGAGAAGATTCAAATATTATCCATAGATAAATCTGATCATAAACCCACAATTCATCGCATCTCGACAAACACACCGCAAAAAGAGATTACATCGAATAGATCTCCACAAGAGAGAGGGAGAACATTGTATTGAGATCCAAAAAGAGACAAGAATCCATCTAGCTAATAACTATGGACCCGTAGGTATGTGGTAAACTACTCACAACTCATCGGAGGGGCAAGGATGTTGATGTAGAAGTCCTCCGTGGTTGATTCCCCCTCCGGCAGAGTGCTGGCGAAGGCTCCAAGATGAGATCTCGCGGATACAGAAGGTTACGGCGGTGGAAATTGTGTTTCGTGGTGCTCCTGGATGTTTTCGGGGTACGTAGGTATATATAGAAGGAAGAAGTACGTCGGTGGCCGCCCGAGGGGCCCACGAGACACTACTAGGGAAAAGCCTAGCAGCAGCGTGGGTTTTGGGCCTATTAGCAGCGCGGGGCCGGCGCTACTAATAAGGTGCTACAGCTAACGTATAGCAGTAGCGCGGGTGCCACCCGCGCTACTACTATGTCCTTTAGTAGTAGCGTGGGTAAAAACCCGCTCTACTACTACCAACGCGGGTTTTTTTTAATTTTTTCGAAAAAATATTTCAACTTTTTCCCTAATTTTCAAATTTCTGAATTATTTTAACCTCAAATCTCTAATCACCCCTCATCGCTGCTCAATTTAATCTCTAATCACCCCTCATCATTCCAAATAATCTAACTTCCCGGACGGTCACCCATCCTCTCACTACTCCAGCCTGAGCACGCTTAACTTTTGGGTTCTATTCTCGCTCGTTTCCAAGTCTGCACTTGTTGTTTTCCTGACAATAGTAAGATGTCAATCCTATTAACCTCAGGAATTTAGCTTGAGCATGAAGTCACACATTTCACTATTTGAGTTTGAAACTATTGTTCTAAAAAATTAGTAACACTAATATTTCTTGAGTAATTAGTTTGACCACAGTTTGACCATAGTTTGACCATAGTTTGACCACAGTTTGACCACACAATTTGAATTTTTTTCGATTTTTTCCACTCTACATCTTAAAAGCCCCGTAACTTTTTTCAGTTAGCTTTTTGAGGATTTCGATGTTTAACGGTGTTCCCCCGCTTAAATTTGGATGTAACTTTTCGAGTAGATGATTTTTCATATAAAAAACTTTTTCATCTGAGTTAGTATGCAAAAGTTATGCCCATTTTTACAAATTCTCGAGAGATTTTGCAAATAAAGTCAAAATTCATATTTGCAAATTTTCCCAACAACTAGACCACATATCACATGGGAAACTTATTTTCTTTTATTTTTTTGACATTTTTATCATTTTCTTTTATTTTTTCTAAAACTGAAAAGGCGATCCAGGGGGGTAGAGTTTGAAAATGGGACCTTTAGTAGTAGCGCGGTTTTTTACCCCCTCGCTACTACTATGGCACCACTTAGTAGTAGTGAGAGCTAAAAACCAACGCTACTACTATCAAACTTAGTAGTAGTGAGGTTTTAAAAACCCGCGCTACTACTATGGCATGTCCCGGGGGGCACGGTAGAGACCGCTTAGTAGTAGCGAGGGTTAAAAACCCACGCTACTGCTATCAACTTAGTAGTAGCGAGGTTTAAAAACCTGCGCTACTGGTAAGTAGCATTAGCGAGGGTTTTTAACCCTCGCTACTAGTAACTTTCTGTGTATAGGCTTTTCCCTAGTAGTGAGACAGGGGGCGCGCCCTATAGGGGGGGGCTCCTATCTCGTGGCTTCCTCGATAGCTTCCTGACTTGCACTCCAAGCTCTCCGGATCACGTTCGTTCCAAAAATCACGCTCCTGAAGGTTTCATTCCGTTTCGACTCCGTTTGATATTCCTTTTCTTCGAAATACTAAAATAGGCAAAAAAACAGCAATATGGGCTGGGCCTCCGGTTATTAGGTTAGTCCCAAATATGGTATAAATGTGTAAAATAAAGCCCATAAACATCCAAAACGGGTAATATAATAGCATGGAACAATCAAAATTTATAGATACGTTGGAGACGTATCATCCATCGACGTACTTCTTCCTCCTATATATACCCATGTACCCCGAAACCATCAGGGGAGCCACCGAAAAACAATTTCCACCCCCGTAACCTTATGTATCCGCGAGATCCCATCTTGGAGCCATCGCCGGCACTCTATCGGAGGGGGATTCCACCATGGAGGGCCTCTACGTCAACTCCAAGGCCTCTCCAATGAGTTGTGAGTAGTTTACTTCAGACCTTCGGATCCATAGTTATTAGCTAGATGGCTTCTTCTCTCTCTTTGGATCTCAATACCATGTTCTCCTCCCTCTTCTTGGAGATCTATTTGATGTAACTCTTTTTGCAGTGTGGTTGTCGAGATCCGATGAATTGTGGGTTTATGATCAAGTTTATCTATGAGAAATATTTGAATCTCCTCTGAATTCTTTTATGTATGATTGAGTTATCTTTGCAAGTCTCTTCGAATTATCGGTTTGGTTTGTCCTACTAGATTGATCTTTCTTGCCATGGGAGAAGTGCTTAGCTTTGGGTTCATTCTTGCGGAGTCCATTCCCAGTGACAGCAGGGGCAGCAAGGCACGTATTGTATTGTTGCCATCGAGGATAAAAAGATGGGTTTTATATCATATTGCATGAGTTTATCCCTCTACATCATGTCATCTTTCTTAAAGCGTTACTCTATTCTTATGAACTTAATACTCTAGATGCATGCTGGATAGCGGTCGATGTGTGGAGTAATAGTAGTAGATGCAGGGAGGAGTCGGTCTACTTGTCACGGATGTGATGCCTATATACATGATCATACCTAGATAATCTCATAATTATTCGCTTTTCCATCAATTGCTCGACAGTAATTCGTTCACCCACCATAATACTTATGCTATCTTGAGAGAAGCCACTAGTGAAATCTATGGCCCCCGGGTCTATCTTTTATCATATACGCTTTCAATCTACTTTTATTTGCATCTTTACTTTTCCAATCTATATCATAAAATACCAAAAATATATTTATCTTATCATATAATCTCTATCTGATCTCACTGTTGCAAGTGGCCGTGAAGGGATTGACAGCCCCTTTATCGCGTCGGTTGCGAGTTCTTTGTTTGCTTGTGTAGGTGCGTGGGACGGTTGAGGAGCCTCCTACTGGATTGATACCTTTGTTCTCAAAAACTGAGGGAAATACTTACGCTACTGTGGTGCATCACCCTTTCCTTTTCAAGGAAAACCAACGCAAGCTCAAGACGTAGCAAGAAGGATCTCTGGCGCCGTTGCCGGGGAGGTTCGCTCAAGTCAAGACATACCAAGTACCAATCACAAACTCATCTCCCTCGCATTTACATTATTTGCCATTTGCCTCTCGTTTTCCTCTCCCCCACTTCACCCTTACCATTTTATTCGCCCTCTATTTCCCAATCTTTATCTTCTTCGCTTGCCTTTTTCTGTTTGCTCGTGTGTTAGATCGTTTACCTTGTCTTAATGGCTAGTCCTCCTATCCTTGTTGTTACTCCCGAACATGAGATTCTTAATTTTAAACAAAGGGAGGGAGAGAATATAAAAGATGCTTGGCATAGAACTTGCAATGCTCAAAATAAATCTACTAGGAAGCTTTCTACTTCCGTTCTTCTTCGCAATTTTTATGTAGGCATTACTCCTTGGAATAGATGCATTCTTGATACCATTATCAGAGGGGATTTCTTGAGTAGTCATACGTTTGTGCTTATAATGCTATGTTAGATTTGTTTGGCCCACCACCTCTTTTGGTTAATGGAACTGTTTTATCTTTAGAACATGTGATGCAAAGGCTTGAAATTATTGAAAATAAAATTGCCACTGTTGAGTTAATTGAAAATTTGGATAAAAATATCCACAACCAAATTACCCAAAATGGATCTAAGGTGGGAGTTGCTCTGAAGAATCTTAAAGAAAAGGAACCTATAGTTAATGAAAGAATAGAACAAGATTCTACGAGAATAGGTAAAATTGAGGATATAATTACTAATCTAGGGTCTGCTTTTTCATCTATGAGAAATACGTCAACTCCTCCTATTAAGTTCGGCAAATTAATTTATGTTCCTAAAAATAAGGGTGAATCTTCTAGTAAGGAAAATGCGGATCTCAAATCCATAATTGTTCACTCTAGTTTTTCCACTATCATAAAGGAACCTTTTGCTTCAAATGAATGTCTTGATTTCTTCCCTAGGAACTTAATCATTGCTAAAAAGAAAGAAACTCCTAAAAATTATAAATGCTCCATTGAAGAATCGAGTGCCAAAGATGGCACTACTTAGAACTATCCTCGCTTTTACGCCTAGCTTGGGGCGTTAAACAATAGCGCTAGTTGGGAAGCAACCCAATTTTATTTGTGTTCTTTGTTTTTGTTCCTGTTTAGTAATATAGTTTGCATCTACTTTCTGTTTAGATGTGTTTTCATGTTTTATTTAGTGTTTGTGCCAAGTAGAACCTATAGGATAACCTATGGTATGAGTTAATTTGATTCTGCTGAAAAACAGAAACTTTGCACTCACGAGAAAAAATTCAATAAATCACAGAAACATGCTTTTGCATTTATTCTTTTTGATGTACATTAATAGACAAATTGCATAGGACTTAATATTTTCGTAGGATTTTTGGAGTTCCAGAAGTAACCTAAAGTTACAGATTGCTACAGACTGTTCTGTTTTTGACAGATTCTGCCTTTCATGTGTTGTTTGCTTATTTTGATGCATCAATAGCTAGTATGTAAGTGTACGAACCATAGAGAACTTGGAATACAGTAGGTTTAACACCAATACAAATAAAGAATGAGTTCATTGCAGTACCTTATGTGGTGGTTTTTCTTTCTTTCACTAACGGAGCTTATGAGATTTCCTGTTGAGTTTTGTGTTGTGAAGTTTTCAAGTTTTGGGTAGAGATTTGATAGACTATGGAATAAGGAGTGGCAAGAGCCTAAGCTTGGGGATTCCCATGGAACCCCAAGATATTAAAGAATAGCCAAAATTCTAAGCTTGAGGATGCCCCTGGAAGGCATCCCCTCTTTCGTCTTCGTTCATTGGTAACTTTACTTGGAGCTATATTTTTATTCGCCACATGATATGTGTTTTGCTTGGAGCGTCGTGTATTATATTAGTCTTTGATTTTTAGTTTACCACAATCATCCTTGCTGTACACACCTTTTGGGAGAAGCCCACTTGATTGGAATTTATTAGAATACTCTATGTGCTTCACTTATATCTTTTGAGCTAGATTATTTTTGCTCTAGTGCTTCACTTATATCTTTTAGAGCACGGCGGTGGCTTAATTTTAAAGAAATTGTTGATCTCTCATGCTTCACTTATATTATTTTGAGAGTCTCTTAGAACAGCATGGTATTTGCTATGGTTATAAAATTGGTCCTAGAATGGTAGGCATCCAAGTTGGGTATAATAAAAACTATCATAGAATGTGAATTGGATGCTATGATCAATTTGATACTTGATAATTGTTTTGAGATATAGGGGTGTGATATTAGTGTCATGCTAGTTGGCTAATTGTGAATTTAAAGAATACTTGTGTTGAAGTTTGTGATTCCCGTAGCATGCACGTATGGTGAACCGCTTTGTGATGAAGTTGGAGCACAATTTTATTTATTGATTGTCTTCCTTATGAGTGGCGGTCGGGGACGAGCCATGGTATTTTCCTACCAATCTATCCCCCTAGAAGCATGCGCGTAGTATTTGTTTTCAGTGGCTTGTAGATTTTTGCAATAAGTATATGAGTTCTTTATGACTAATGTTGAGTCCATGGATTATACGCACTCTCACCCTTCCACCATTTCTAGCCTCTCTTGTGCCGTGCAACTTTCGCCGGTACCATAAACCCACCATATTCCTCCCTCAAAACAGCCACCATACCTACCTATTATGGCATTCCCATAGCCATTCTGAGATATATTGCCATGCAACTTTCCACTGTTCCGTTTATTATGACACGCATCATCATTGTCATATTGCTCTTTGCATGATCATGTAGTTGACATCGTATCTGTGGCAAGGCCACCTCATAATTTTTCATACATGTCACTCTTGATTCATTGCATAACCCGGTACACCGCCGGAGGCATCTATATAGAGTCATATCTTGTTCTAAGTATCGAGTTGTAATCTTGAGTTGTAAATAAATAAAAGTGTGATGATCTTCATTATTAGAGCATTGTCCTAGTGAGGAAAGGATGATAAAGACTATGATTCCCCCACAAGTTGGGATGAGACTTCAGACTTTATAAAAATGAAAGAGGCCAAAGAAGCCCATAAAAAAAGAGGCCAAAGAAGCCCACAAAAAAAAGAAAAAGAGAAGAAGAAAAAGAAAAAGAAAAAAAGAGAAAAAAGGGAGAAAAAAATAATGAGAGAAAAAGAGAGAAGGGACAATGCTACTATCTCTTTTTCCACACTTGTGCTTCAAAATAGCAGCATGGTCTTCATGATAGAAAGTCTCTTACGTTGTCACTTTCATATACTAGTGGGAATTTTTCATTACAGAACTTGGCTTGTATATTCCAATTATGGGCTTACTCAAAATGCCCTAGGTCTTCGTGAGCAAGCAAGTTGGATGCACACCCACTTAGTTTCTTTTGTTCAGTTTTCATACATTTATAGCTCTAGTGCATCTGTTACATGGCAATCCCTACTCACTCACATTGATATCTATTAATGGGCATCTCCATAGCCCGTTGATATGCCTAGTTGATGTGAGACTATCTTATCCTTTTTGTCTTCTCCTCAACCACTCTTCCATTCCACATATAGTGCTATGTCCATGGCTCACGCTCATGTATTGGTTGAAAATTGAAAAAGTTTGAGATTACTAAAGTATGAAACAATTGCTTGGCTTGTCATCGGGGTTGTGCATGATTAAATACTTTGCGTGATGAAGATAGAGCAACAGCCAGACTATATGATTTTGTAGGGATAACATTCTTTAGCCATGTTATTTTGACAAGACATGATTGCTTTATTAGTATGCTTGAAGTATTGCTATTTCTTATGTCAATATGAACTTTTATTTTGAATCATTTGGATCTGAACATTCATGCCACAATAAAGAGAAATACATTGAGAATTATGCTAGGTAGCATTCCACATCAAAAATTCTGTTTTTATCATTTACCTACTCGAGGACGAGCAGGAATTAAGCTTGGGGATGCTTGATACGTCTCCAACGTATCTATAATTTTTGATTGTTTCATGCTATTATATTACATGTTTTGGATGTTTATGGGCTTTAATTTACACTTTTATATCATTTTTGGGACTAACCTACTAACCGGAGGCCAAGCCCGTATTGCTGTTTTTTTGCCTATTTGAGTGTTTTGAAGAAAAGGAATATCAAATGGAGTCCAAATGGAATGAAACCTTCGGGAGCGATCTTTCTAGAACAAATGTGATCCATAGGACTTGGAGTGCAAGTCAAGAAGCAATCGAGGAAGCCACGATGGAGGAGGGCACGCCCCCCCTATAGGGCGCCCCCCTATCTCGTGGGCCCCTCGGGCGTCCACCGACGTATTTCGTCCTCCTATATATATGAATGTACCCCGAACCATCACGGGAGCCACCAAACAACAATTTCCACCACCTTAACCTTCTGTATCCGCGAGATCCCATCTTGGAGCCATCGCTGGCACTCTGCAGTACGGGGAATCCACCATGGAGGGCCTCTACATTAACTCCAAGGCCTCTCTGATGAGTTGTGAGTAGTTTACTTCAGACCTTCAGGTCCATAGTTATTAGCTAGATGGCTTCTTCTCTCTCTTTGGATCTCAATACCATGTTCTCCTCCCTCTTCTTGGAGATCTATTCGATGTAACTATTTTTGAGGTGTGTTTGTCGAGATCCGATGAATTGTGGGTTTATGATCAAGTTTATCTATGAGAAATATTTGAATCTCCTCTGAATTCTTTTATGTATGATCGAGTTATCTTTACAAGTCTCTTCGAATTATCGGTTTGGTTTGGCCTACTAGATTGATCTTTCTTGCCATGGGAGAAGTGCTTAGCTTTGGGTTCAATCTTGCGGTGTCCTTTCCAAGTGACAGCAGATGCAGCAAGGCACATATTGTATTGTTGCCATCGAGGATAAAAAGATAGGGTTTATATCATATTGCATGAGTTTATCCCTCTACATCATGTCATCTTTCTTAAAGTGTTACTCTGTTCTTATGAACTTAATACTCTAGATGCATGTTGGATAGCGGTCGATGTGTGGAGTAATAGTAGTAAATGCAGGCAGGAGTCGGTCTACTTGTCACGGACGTGATGCCTATATACATGATCATGCCTAGATAATCTTATAATTATTTGCTTTTCTATCAATTGCTCGCCAGTAATTTGTTCACCCACTGTAATACTTATGCTATCTTGAGAGAAGCCACTAGTGAAACCTATGGCCCCCGGGTCTATCTTTTATCATATACACTTTCAATCTACTTTTATTTGCATCTTTACTTTTCCAATCTATATCATAAAATACCAAAAATATATTTATCTTATCATATTATCTCTATCAGATCTCACTTCTGCAAGTGGCCGTGAACGGATTGACAACCACTTTATCGCGTTGGTTGCGAGTTCTTTGTTTGTTTGTGTAGGTGCGTGGGACTTTTGAGGAGCCTCCTACTGGATTGATACCTTGGTTCTCAAAAACTGAGGGAAATACTTACGCTACTGTGCTGCATCACCCTTTCCTCTTCAAGGAAAACCAACGCAAGCTGAAGATGTAGCAGCAGGATAGTCGGGGGTGTCATGAATCTAGCAAGGTCGATCAAGTATTCGGTCCAGGCTAGATGAACCTTCTCTGTTTCTTTGGAATGGCTTCTTCCCTTGACCGGGTTTGGAGCCACTGAATCTGGTGTTGGCCGCTGATACGTCTCCAACATATCTATAATTTTTGATTGTTCCATGCTATTATATTACCCGTTTTGGATGCTTATGGGCTTTACTCTACACTTTTATATCATTTTTTGGACCAACCTACTAACTGGAGGCCCAGCCCGAATTGCTGTTTTTTTGCCTATTTCAGTATTTCGAAGGAAAGGAATATCAAACGGAGTCCAAACGGAATGAAACCTTCGGGAGCAATCTTTTTGGAACAATCGCAATCCAGGATACTTGGAGTGGACGTCAAGAAGCGAACGAGGCGGCCACGAGGGTGCCCGGCGCGCCCTAAGGGGGTGGGCGCGCACCCCACCCTCATGGGCCCCTCGAGCATCCACCGACCTACTTCTTCCTCCTATATATATCCATAGACCTCGAAAACATCCAGGAGCACCACGAAAAACTATTTCATCCGCCACAACATTCTGTATCCACGAGATCCCATCTTGGAGCCTTCGCCGGCGGTCCGCCGGAGGAAAAATCGACCATGGAGGGCCTCTCCATCACCACCAAGGCCTCTCCGATGAGTTGTGAGTAGTTTACCACAGACCTTTGGGTCCATAGTTATTATCTAGATGGATTCTTCTCTCTCTTTGATTTTCAATACAAAGTTCTCCTTCTTCTTCTTGGAGATCTATTCGATGTAACACTTTTTGCAGTGTGTTTGTCGAGATCCGATGAATTGTGGGTTTATATCAAGTTTATCTATGAGAAATATTTGAATCTCCTCTGAATTATTTTTTCTATGATTGGTTATCTTTGCAAGTCTCTTCGAATTATCAGTTTGGTTTGGCCTACTAGATTGATCTTTCTTGCAATGGGAGAAGTGCTTAGCTTTGGGTTCAATCTTGCGGAGTCCTTTCCAAGTGACAGTAGGGGCTAGAAGGCACGTATTGTATTGTTGCCATCGAGGATAAAAAGATGGGGTTTATATCATACTGCATGAGTTTATTCCTCTACATCATGTCATCTTGCTTAATGTGTTACTCTGTTCTTATGAACTTAATACTCTAGATGCAGGCAGGAGTTGGTCGATGTGTGGAGTAATAGTAGTAGATGCAGAATCGTTTCGATCTAGTTGGTGCGGACATGATGCCTATATACATGATCATGCCTAGATATTCTCATAACTATGCACTTTTCTATCAATTGCTCGACATTAATTTGTTCACCCACCATAATAATTATGCTATCTTGAGAGAAGGCACTAGTGAAACCTATGGCCCCCGGGTCTATCTTTTATCATACAGGTTTTCCATCTACTTTTATTTGCATCTTTTATTTTCCAATCTATATCATAAAAGTACCAAAAATATTTATCTTATCTTATTATCTCTATCAGATCTCACTTTTGCAAGTTACCGTGAAGGGATTGACAACCCCTTTATTGCGTTGGTTGCGAGGTTCTTGTTTGTTTGAGTAGGTGCGTGGGACTTTTGAGGAGCCTCCTACCTTGGTTCTCAAAACTGAGGGAAATACTTATGCTACTTTGCTACATCACCCTTTCCTCTTCAAGGGAAAAACCAACGCATGCTCAAGAGGTAGCAAGAAGGATTTCTAGCGCTGTTGTCGGGGAGGTCTTCGCTCAAGTCAAGACATACCAAGTACCCATCACAAACTCATCTCCCTTGCATTACATTATTTTTGCCTCTCGTTTTCCTCTCACCCACTTCACCCTTGCCGTTTTATTCCCCCTTCTTCTGTTCGTCTTTTCGTTTGCTTTGATGTCTTACTTGGCTCATTTGCTCGTTTGGTTGGAATAGTTGTTTATTTATTGCTAAACAGAGAACCTAAGATCTATGGAGCCTCATCCTCTTGCTAATCTTTTTCAGAGATCCAATTATGATGAACCAATTGCTAGTGAGTTTTGTGCAGTAGATTATCTTCATGAAGCTTTGCTTGAAATTCGTGAATCTGAAAATTGTGATGAAGAAATTTATGAAGAGATTCACGATAACTCTTTGAATAAAAAGCATGATTGTAATGATTTTACTATAAATTCTCGTGATGTCAATTGTGCTAATAATATGCAAAACCCTAATCTTGGCGATGCTAGTTTTGCTATGTCCACTACTTGTTTAAATGATCATGATTGAGGTGATTCTTCTTTTGATCTTGAAAATTTATTTAACCACCATGATGAATATGAGATTGATAATAGTGTTTGTAATAATATTGAAAGTGGGTTTGTAAGAGTAACTTTAGATCCCACACATTTGGATTTTGATCAATCTTATGAAATTTTTGACAAAAGTGGGCTTGGAGAGGTCATGACTTTAGTTAATGTTAATCCCACTATTTTTGAAGAGTGTCAACTTCGCATGTATGTGGATCATGTTGAAAATATTTTATGTGATAGATATTTTGTTGAATTTGCTTATGATCCTACATGTAATTATTATGGGAGAGGAAAATATGGTTGTAGAAATTTTCATGTTACTAAATTACCTCTCTTTATGTTGAGATTGCTATCGTCTTCTTCCTTGCATATGCTAGTTTTTGCTTGCCTTCATAATTTGCTTACTTATAAAAAACCTATGCATAGGAAGTATGTCAGACTTAAGTGTGTTTGTCACATGTTTTATAATGCTCTCTTTATGCTTCAATTCTCGTCTTCATGTGAGCATCATTGAAATCTCAATGCCTAGCTAAAAAGGCTTTAAAGAAAAGCGCTTGTTGGAAGAAACCCCAATATTTTTCCTTGTTGTTATTCAATAAATAATTAATCTAGCCTCTGGTTATATGTGTTTTTATGTTTTAATTAGTGTTTGTGCCAAGTAGAACCTATAGGATAACCTTGGGTGAAAGTTAATTTGATTGTGCTGAAAAACAGAAACTTTGCGCTCACAAGAAAAAATTCAATAAATCACAGAAACGAGAATTTGTGTTGATTCTTTTTTCTGTAGATCAATAGACAAGTTACCTAGGACTTCCTATTTCGGTAGGATTTTTGGAGGTCCATAAGTATTCGGAAGTTATAGATTGCTACAGACTATTCTGTTTTTGACAGATTCTGTTTTTCGTGTGTTGTTTGCTTATTGTGATGAATCTATGGCTAGTATTGGGGGGTATGAACCATAGAGAAGTTGGAATACAGTAGGTTTAACACAAATATAAGTAAAGAATTAGTTTGTTACAGTACCTTATGTGGTGGTTTTTCTTTCTTGCACTAACGGAGCTCATGAGATTTCTTGTTGAGTTTTGTGTTGTGAAGTTTTCAAGGTTTGGGTAAAGATTTGATGGACTATGGAATAAGGAGTGGCAAAAGATTAAGATTGGGGATGCCCATGCCACCCCAATATATTCAAGGACAACCAAAATCGTAAGCTTGGGGATGCCCCGGAAGGCATCCCCTCTTTCGTCCTCATCTATCGGTAACTTTACTTGGAGCTATATTTTTATTTACCACATCATATGTGTTTTTCCTGGAGCGTCTTGTATGATATGAGTCTTTACTTTTTAGTTTACCAAAATCATCCTTGCTGTACACACCTTTTCAGAGAGACCCATGTGATTTAGAATTTATTAGAATACTCTATATGCTTCACTTATATCTTTTGAGCTAGATAGTTTTGCTCTATGTGCTTCACTTATATTTTCTAGAGCACGGCGATGGCTTTATTTTGAAGAAATTGTTGATCTCTCATGCTTCACTTATATTATTTTGAGAGTCTTTTTGAACAGCATGGTATTTTCTATGGTTATAAATTTGGTCCTAGAATGATGAGCATCCAAGTTGGGTATAATAAAAACTATCATAGAAAGTGCATTAAAAACAATGATCAATTTGATGCTTGATAATTGTTAGAGTCATGCTAGTTGGGTAATTATGAAATTTAGAAATACTTGTGTTGAAGTTGGCAAGTCCTGTAGCATGCACGTATGGTAAAAGTTATGTAACAAATTTGTAGCATGGGGTGCTCTCTGAGTGCTTTCCTTATGAGTGGCAGTCGGGGATGAGCGATGGTCTTTTCCTACCAATCCATCCCTCTAGGGGTATGCGTAGTAGTACTTTTCTTCGAGGCCTAATACATTTTTGCAATAAGTATATGAGTTCTTTATGACTAATATGAGTCCATGGATACACACACACTTACCCTTCCACTTTGCCAGCCTTTATTATGCCGCGCAATCTTCGTCGGTATCATGAACCCATTATTTACCTTCCTCAAAATAGCCACCATACCTACCTACTATGGCATTTCCACAGCCATTCCGAGATATATTGCCATGCAACTTTCCACCGTTCAGTTTATTATGACACGGTCTATCATTGTCATATTGCTCTTTGCATGATCATGTAGTTGACATCGTATTTGTGGCAAGGCCAGCTTCATAATTTTTTCATACATGTCACTCTTGATTCATTACATATCGTGGTACACCGCCGGAGGCATTCACATAGAGTCATATTTTTTTCTAATTATTGAGTTGTAATTCTTGAGTTGTAAATCAGTAAAAGTGTAATGATCTTCATTATTAGAGCATTGTCCCAAGTGAGGAAAGGATGATGAAGACTATGATTCCCCCACAAGTTGGGATGAGACTTCGGACTTTATAAAAATAAAAGATGCCAAAGAAGCCCATAAAAAAGAGGCCAAAGAAGCCCACCAAAATAAAAAATATAAAAAAATGAGAGAAAAAGAGAGAAGGGACAATGTTACTATCCCTTTACCACACTTGTGCTTCAAAGTAGCACCATGATCTTCATGATAGAGAGTCTACTATATGTTGTCACTTTCATATACTAGTGGGAATTTTTCATTATAGAACTTGGCTTGTATATTCCAATGATGGGCTTCCTCAAAACGCCCTAGGTCTTCGTGAGCAAGCAAGTTGGATGCACACTACTGGAATCCACTTCTTTGCCATCCTCCATGGCGGACGGCAAAGGCCTGGATCACGGACGGCAAAATCCTTTGCCGTCAGCCAGCAGACGGCAAACCGTCCGGCTGAACACGTGCCAGCAAAGGCCTTCTTTGCCGTCCGCTTCGTGGAAATGGATGTCGGTGTCAAAACCGGTGGATCTCGGGTAGGGTGTCCGAACTGTGTGTCTAAGGCTAATGGTAACAGGAGGTTGGGGACATGATGTTTACCTAGGTTCGGGCCCTCTCGATGGAGGTAATACCCTACTTCCTGCTTGATTGATCTTGATGATATGAGTATTACAAGAGTTGATCTACCACGAGATCGTAGAGGCTAAACCCTAGAAGCTAACCTATGATTATGATTGTTCTTGTCCCATGGACTAAACCCTTCGGTTTATATAGACATTGGAGGGGGCTAGGATTACACAGAGTCGGTTACAGAGAAGGAGATCTACATATCCGAATCACCAAGATTGCCTTCCACGCCAAGGAGAGTCCCATCCGGACATGGGACGAAGTCTTCAATCTTGTATCTTCATAGTCCAATAGTCCGGCCAAAGTATATAGTCCGACTGTCCGAGGACCTCCCTAATCTAGGACTCCCTCAGTAGCCCCTGAACCAGGCTTCAATGAAGATGAGTCCGGCGTGCAGATTGTCTTCGGCATTGCAAGGCGGGTTCCTTCTCCGAATACTCCATTGAAGATCTTGAATACGAGGATCATGTTCGGCTCTGCAAAATAATTTCCACACACCACTGTACAGAGCACAATATTCCACAAATCTAATCTGCTCACAATTTTTCCCAGAGTGACATCACGCCGCGGCCCGGTCATTACGAACCATTTTTCCCAGCCCGCCACTACACGTGCTGCGAGGCAGTTTTATTGGCAGAAGCGAGCGAAAACGCAAGACGAAGCGCGTTCCATTCGGTGAGCGACGTGGAGGGTCCAGCGTGCCGGGCTGCAACACGAACGCGACAAAAGCGATTTACAGTCAAAACCGATTGACTGGTCATCACCAGAACCACTATTCACACCAGAACCTTCGCTGCTCGGCCTACGCCAGCCACTGACCTAAAACCACTCCTTATCTCCAGCCCATTCCCCCACCTTTCGATTCCCTAGCCCGCATCAAGCGTCCCCTAGTTCGCTAGAAAGCCATGGTGCGCCGCAAGATCACTTACTACAAGATGATGACACCGGAGCGCCGCGTAGAAATCACGGCGGCGGTTGGCGCCACAGACCTCCGTTCCCAAGCTCGCTTTGCAGTGGGCCAATCCTCGAGTTCTCTGGAGCTAAGCTACGACGAGGAGGAAGCCGATCCAATGTTCATGGCAGAGGTAGTGACGCAGAAGGCCCCCGATGGGTATGAGACGATGGACGTCAACTTCGTGCCGGCGTCCGAGTCCCCCATGGTGCAGGTGGACCAGCGGTTCAACATGGTGATACTAAAGGAGGACCAGGAGGCAGAGGCTCAACTCGACGCGGAGCGCGCGCATGCCGCTACCATGGAGGCTCTCCTGCAGGCAGAACCGGATGTCGTGGATGTGAACCGGGCGGCGGAGGCTCAACTTGAGGCAGAGCGCGCGGATGCCGCTACCCTCGAGGCCCTCCTGCAGGCAGAACCGAAAGTACTGGGCTTGAACCGGGCGGTAGAGGCTCGACTAGACGCGGAGCACGTGGATGCCGCTCTCATCGACGCCCTCCTTCATGGCAGAACAGGACGTCCTAGACTTGAACCGGGCGGCGGAGGCTCGACTCGACGCAGAGCGCGCGGATGCCGCTGCCATCGAGGACCTCCTGCAGGCGAAACCGGACGTCCTCGACTTGAACCGGGCTGTGCTCTCATCCGTGCAGAGCGCCCGCACGCTCCGCGTGAACCAGTAGCTGGAGGCCGAGGACAACCACGGTGCGGAGACACATGTCGGCAGCTACGACTGGTTCGCGCCGGCAACCAAAGACGACGTGGTCATCTCGTTCCGCGAGTAGTGATAGTTTTTCTTTATGTTGTTGTTTTTATGGATCTTTGCTGTGTAAAAACATATATTTGTTATGCAAGTCGCCCGACTTGGGTCAGTGTACCATTTCAGGTGGTTGGATGAATATCCTACGTCTCCTAACCCTTCTTCCTCACCTCTTCTTCTTCCCCAACAGCTAACAGACGACCGCATGGGCTGTACGAATACTCCCCAACATGCGGTTGGATAAACATACTCTATGAACGAAAATTATGTGTCAGCGGTAGGATTGCTGAGTTTGGTTTGTTCACATGCGACAACACGTGTAAGTGAGGGTGCGTTCCCTTGGTTGGTTTTGCGGCGTGCAGGACCGACTGTGTGTGGGTGCGGTGCGACCGCAGCGTGCAGGAGAGACCGTGTGAGGGTGCGGTGCGACTGCGACAGCCGTGCGCAAGTGTACCTCCTTCTCATTTTGAAAACTTTAGGCAAGCTTACAAAAATGTGTGGCGAAGTATGGCAATGCAAGGCCTAGACCCAAACAGGACGTACTAGGAGTACTAGTGTTAAAAAAGAAAGGCGGAGTTTTTCTTTGTGGTATTTAATCGATACAAATCCTCGTTTTACGTGTCAATTAATGCATATTTTTTTCTCCAAAGACCAAAGAGCTAACCATCTCACTCCTCATTGCTTGATTAACGCAGCGCCATGCAAACCAACCTTCTCACTTCTGCATGCATGCGGGGGATATTAATGTCCTTGGTTGCTAGTACGAGGCAAACCCCATCAATTTTGCCTCGATTAGTGTTAGTGGCCTTTTGCAAATCGTAATTTTGATATACTGTCCTTGTGTACAAAAAAATGGAGGTAGTAACTATATTTGACTTCCTTTCCCATTGCGGTGACGTCGACGATATCTCGAACGTTGTGGTTTGGCGAAGTGCGTTCGATGGAGAACACCATTGAGGCCTTGAGGGAGACCACGGTAAGTTGTTCGCAAGTGCCGCCTGCAAGCCGAGACAACCGCCTTATTTGCATCCAGGAAGTCCATTGAACCAAAGGACGCGTAAATGTACTAGTACTACTAGTAAACAATAGCATCGTCCGTCCAGCTTAATGCGGTAAGATGGTTTGTCGAAGAAGACGATGGGGAAGCGGAGTCGGCGAATAGTGAAATGATGGTTGCTTCTTCCGTGCTTTTGTGATTTGACGCCTCACTGCTTTGTGATTTGTGATAGAAGGGACAGGGGAGTAGACTCTGTGCTCATATTGTACTACATGCGTCCAAGCATGGGAGAAAGAGGAGAGACGTTGCATTTTTCTATTCCTTCAATCAATCAATCAGGGAGCTTCGGTTCCATCTTTTTGGCTTTGGCAACACCGTCCACTATGGTTCCCACGATGCCAAAAGCTAATTTTCGCATTTGGCTACACATTGTGGATGCCCTTAACCATACCTCTTGGTTTTTCTCCTGTGTTCTATCTATACAAATCTCAATTATATTGATCTAAAAAATTATAGAATCAAGATTAGTAAAAAGGAGGTGATTTTGCTGCGCGGATGCCGGGGGAGGTTTTTATTTTTAGAGGATGTTGTCCCGGCGTTTGCTAACATGCGGTCCCACATGTCAGTGCTTTACCAAGCCGATCCGCATCCCACATGAAGCAGAACAACGGCAGAAGCAACACGTGGTTAAGTTGAAGAAGATGAGGGAGAAGCGGATTCATCAACGAGTGAAATGATGGTTGCTTCGTCCCTCCAACTTCTTTTTTAGCATTATTACTTCGTCCCTCCAACTTAACTATGGGAAAGGTGCAACTTTGTGATTTGACACCTCATTGCTCATTACTACGCCGGCGCCATGACTGGGGTGCTTCACCCCGACTGCTCTGCACTGTATTCCGGTATGGTACATGGACCCGGTAGCTTGATGTCCCACATGTCGGCGAAAGGGACTAGAAGATTTATGAAAGCGAGTGCTCCACTCTTACGACGGAGGAGTACACGACATGACGGCCTAGTGAACTGACACTTGTACTGTATAGTACTATAGTTTTGCTGTTTCGCACGATCCATCGATACAAACCCGATTAAACAGGAAATGGCGGGATTTTTCTCACGCTGTAGATGATATTGGCCATATATTTCATAGGCAATTTTAATGTATGGAAACTGAATAATTAAGTAACAATACGATATCTAGTGAAACTAAACAACACATATGATTTATTGTGTTAGAGTGTAGTAGTAGTGATGTATTGCATAGTTGTCTCTACTTATACTCTTATAAAAAACAGAGTTGTTGATGATAGTGTGCCTGCCATCCTGCAATATAAGCCGTCCAATTTATATCTAACAAATAGGAAGGAAAATGGAAATTTTACAAAAAGATACCCACACCCACTCAACATTTGCAAATAAGGCCTTCCCTCGTTCATCCTTTTCTCCCACAAGATAAACTACTCTTGCAAATGCATCTTGATGTTCCATGCAACACATGGGCATCTTGCTAGTTAGATGTAACATGCGAGAACGTGTAGAGATGTAGTTTTGGAGGGCCTACAGAGAGAAAAGCGTAATACGGTCACCGAACTTCAGAATAAGCTGATTACGGTGACCATATATGTTTTGCGGTGATTATACGGTCACTTGCTCATGGTTCAGCATCGGATTGCATTATGTTGACCGGCCAAATAGTCTGTATGGCGCCATGTTGACTAGTTAAATTGACCACGTTCCTTGTGGGTCCCACCTATCAGTTCGCATAGGGAAAAGGTCAGATAAACACAAATTTACGCAGGCGCGACAAGACTCCAACCCATGCGCGGGAATCACCTGGTTGTGTATGTGTCTGTCAGGGCCTGATGTGTGCGGATGCACGTGTAGGTTGAGCACTAGAGCATGAGAGTGTGTGTTGGTGGTGTAGCTTACTGGTGTGTGCATGCATGCGTGTGTGTGTGCGTGTGAGTGTTGCATGCGTGCGTGGATGCGTGTGTACGTGTGAGTGTTGCGTGCGTGCGTGGGTGCATGTGTTTGTTTGAGTGTTGCGTGCATGCAGTTTGTGTGCATGCATGCGTGTGTGTATAATCACCACACCATCTTCCGTGTGTTAAAACTTAAAACAGACGGCTCACCATACCAATACATGGCCACCTTGTCCGCTGTGCCCGCGGTCATGACTTCGAACCACCGGCCAAATATATTTTTTGTCGTTTGTTTTCATTCTTACTAGCAAGATGCCCGTGCATTGCACGTAACATCAAGATGCATTTGTATGACTAGTTTATCTTGTGAGAGAAAAGGATGAACAAGGGAAGGCTTTATTTGCAAATTTGGAGAGGTGTGTGGGTACCTTTTTGCAAAATTGCCATAGTTTCTTTCCTATCCGTCATATATAAATCGGATGGCCTATATTGCAGGATGGCAGGCACACCATCATCACCAACTCTGTTCTTTATAAGAGTGTATTTTAAGTGTATTTTATAGGAGTGTAGATGTAGAGTAGATACAAGCCGACAGGTGGGCACCATGGTAGTGAGATAATGTGATGCAACACTAGAGGTGCCACGTGGAGCGGTTAACTGGTCAACTGGTCATGTCTTAAGCAAATACACAGTTGTACGGTGAGCCCGTGACTGTATAATAACCACTAAACGTAAATGGTGACCGTAATGATCGTCATTGCATATATCGCGAGAGAAAGATGAAACATGCGTGAATGTGCTGGGGGCTTACTTTTAGAGGACCTGGAAATAGTTTGTGTGCATAAGTGAAAGGGGCGTACAGGGGGGGTATGCGATGGAGAGAGAGATGCTATTCGTTTCACTTTATTATGACTAACTTTGTATATAGTATAAAAATATACAAATTCACGGTGCGGAATAAACATCATTGTGGGCACCATGCAATGCAAATTAGCATTCGTACTCCTCCATATAACTCTGTAATGTTGTATATACGTAGAAACTCTAAAATAATTTTTTGGCCACACTTTATTCACAAGGAATGTTGTATGCGAAATAAATGTGAAGAAGGGGCTTTTTAGATCAATGGGGTACGTGATGTAACATGTGTGAATGTGTAGTTGATGCATTTGGCGAGGCCTAGAGAGGTATGTGTGTGTATTACGTATTCGAGAGAGGCATGGATAGTGGGGTCGGCGGCGGGGGGGGGGCGTCGGAGAGATAGCATGAGAAATGACAGCGGTCTACAGAGAGAGAGATGAATATCACGTCACGACGAGAGATTCCCTTCCCTTGAGTGTGTATAGGCAAGGGGGGAGGGGATAGAGGCACCAGGAGAAATGTTTTGTGTGTGTGGTGTTTGTGTTGGTATGTGTGGGTGTGAGAAGATAATGAGACGTGGGGGCAGAGGGTGTGTCACCGCGTGAGGTCCGGTGGGTCGAGGTGAGGTCCTTCGTTCGGTTCCGTCCTGCGCCACATTGGTCGGCCCGTGACGCTTTTAGGAAGACCCATGGATAACTAGTCGTATAAGACAAAGATAGCAGAATTGTGAAGGACTCCGTGTCCACTGACAAAGCCGGCTAGGATTTGTAACCCTAGGTTCTCGGACTAAGGTAACCCCTTTATCTCTGATATTACTATTCATCCAGCCTAACTTTAAGGGGCATCTTACAGAATGCTCTACTAGAATCATACTCGTCGATTAGGAAGAGAGGTGTGAGACAATGCGTGAGAAACACGCCTAAAGATAAAGTGTGTACATGAGACACGTAGGCAGGTCCATGTATATAGAAAGGGTCGATGGGGATTGTGCGTCTGTATGCTTGCGAGAGGAAGAGTGCTTGTGATAAAGGTCAGTGAAAACAGTTGTAAATGGTTGCTAGAGGGAGGGAGGGTTATATCTAGAGCATGTGTGCGAGAAAGACACCTCGGGAGAGAGTGTGTGAGCATGTGTGAGAGACCACCGATGGAGAGTGAAACTACACGTAAAAGACTATTGTACACATTGATTAAAGATATAAATTGTATCCAGATATTAGGATGGGATCATGATATTTGCAATTCGCGTAAGGAACGGTCATTGATCCATCAGACATCTAGATTCTATCGAATTTGAGCATGTCTGTGTTATTATTCGACACAATTGATCCACATAGTTAGTATTTTGAACTCCAAACAATGCATCGCTTTAGCAATCGAATATAAATGTGAGTATAGTTCATGTTGTGTGTGTAAAGCACATTATACATACGAATGTTACACAATGAACATTATAAATAGCTACCTATGAACTAGCATACATTTGAATTCAACTTAAGGTGGTTTAAAAAAAAATTGAATTCAACATGCAGTCCATTCAATTAGTTTAATTTGATATCATGGCATTTGTAAATCATACCTAAATTATGGGGGCACCAATCGTTGCTCTGATTTTGTACATAATAGCATATGTAGTCGTGTACAAAATAGATTCAAATTTAGCTCCTCCATTCCAAAATAATCGTAGTTATAGGATTTTAAAGTGTCAAAATTTCAAAAAGAAGCGGATAATTTAATGAGGTTTTCAAACATACAAGGTCAAATATAACGTTGTCTATTTAGGTCAATCCTCATAGTTCAAGAGCACTCTAAACGTGAATGCTTGTGTTTCAAAATTTCGAATGAAGCGCCAAAAGAGCCTCAACTCGCCCGAAACCGCATGAGACCCATGTTTGGTAGTACAAGGAAATTAATTTTCTAATAACTCCGACGCGTGAAACCTACCGACCCGACGTACAAAGGTCTAAACCGGGGTAGGTTTGTAGCTTTATCTAGACGCCACACAACCGCCTCCGAAAAACATTCATACACAATGGCCGCCTAAGCATGCATGCACGCGGCCGAAATCGCTCCCGCCCACTATTTGGGACACCAGGGATTACCATCCTACCCCCGACCCGCAGTAGGTCCAAAATTAAAGAGGGGGGCAAAGTTTGTGCTTTCCCCAAATTTCAAACAAGCGCGTCCCATCTCCTGTTCAAAAAAGCCAAAAACAAGCGCGTCCCAGACCAAAACATGGTTCTCCCCCCGTCGCCCGTCCCCCCGCCCACCCATCCGATTCCCCATTCATACTCCGTGGGCACCAAAACTACCTCTCCACCAGCCGTGAAACCCCGGCGTCCTCCGTCCGCCACCCCATCCCACCCATCAACCGCCGCCCTCCTCCATCACGCCGGAGCCGATACCCCGACGTCGGCTTCCACCGCAACCTCAACCGCAACGCCCTCCAGGGCTAGTAGTTCAAGCCGAGGCCGAGTAGTCCGTACCCGATCCAATTCAACAACGTCGTCCTGCGCCTCACCGCTGCCGCTCCAACTTCGCCACCGTCCACCGCACCGGAGCTGTTCCTGCTACGTCGTCCTTCGTCGCCTCGGATATGCTTCCCCTCAGCCGATATACGGCCACAGCAACACAATCAACAATTTGGCCATGGGTTTGTCCAAGGAACCACGGCTCTCCAAAACATCGGTTCCCCCGGGAAAAACAAGAAGATCACCGCGACATATCGACACCACACTGGCAACCGATACTGGTACTCCTCTTCCCTTATTCGTGCAAATCTTACGTGTCTGCTTGCACGGTATTCATCCCATAGAAGACACTAGTTGACCGCTTCTTCTTCATACTAGATGTTCCTAGTAACTCATGATGCACAAGGTTTCTCCTCATATACTATTTCGCCTTAGCTAGAGGTCCGTCGCCCCCCCCCCTGAATTTCAATTTCTGGCCAGTTGATTCCCAATTAACGGAAGCATTCCCCGGCTTAACAAGCGCTAGTACGCCTATTACACCGGGGAAGCAGTGCCTTGGTGTTTATCTTAGGGGCATGTGCGGCCTAGATCTACTGGCGCACGATCTGGAGACTGGAGGTCGGCCGGGATTAAAGGGATGGCCTGGGGGCGCTGCCAAGCATGGCGGTGGTGTTAGGTCGAGGGGACGGCGGGGCGGTGGAGGCAAGGGTCTGGGCCGGTGGTCGCCGGCGGTTCAAGAAAGATCGTCAACAGTGACAGGCGGGAGGTAGACGAAGGCCATCTGCCCCTTCCTTATAGATCGGACGGTTCATTAAAAAAATCGACTAACCTATTTATTTTCAGTTGACTGTTATCTTAGATATGACCACATGTGGTGGTGCGCTGGACGTGTACCTGCATTTCCTGTGCTCATATATTACAAAATCATACGGAGTAGAATCCGATTTTGTTTTCCATGCAATGTTGTAGAGATATCATATGTCTCATGTCATTTATACTTCAGCCACCTGCTATCTGCTACTTTTACAGTGCACTAGTTCTGCACACACTTCACCCATACTCTGACTATTGTGTTTTTATGCAAGGGTATTTCAGAGTCTGCCTCGAGAGAAGCAAAAAATAAAAGAGAGAAGTTGCTCCAGCTTGCTATGCGGGTAGGCACGGCACGTTATAGCGCTATAAAGGGTGCAGTGTCAGCAGATGGAGACGGTAAACGTAGCTCTGGAGTTGATGACTTCGCTCGTAATGAACCACCATCCCAAGTGCTTGCGTTAACTTCGCAGTGTCATATGTGGTTGCATGTTCCATATGGTTTCTAGCTTGTATTCGAAAGGCCGAAGTCGGTCTTTATTAAGATAAGGAAATATATTTTTTACATGAACCACCATCCTGTGAGCACCAGAAGACAAATAGCTAGTCAGGGCACTGGCCAAGCGAGTGACAAGCCCAGCAAAGACGGGCATCACCTGGAAGCCAACTAATGGTGGCGAAGCTTCCCGCCTCCCACCAGGCTCTCAGGTCCTAGATGATCATGCTCACCACTCTAGCCGGATGTCTAGCTTGTATTGCTTCCAATTTGGTTAAATTGCATCTGCCTAGCTTACACATTATACCTTTGAATATGACATGCCTTTCTGTTTTTGGTACATACTAGTACATCTGTGTATTAACCATGTTCTTACATCAAACTAATGTTCTTGTGTATCCCTCATCAGTCACTTATGATGAGCCAGTCAGGCAAGTGGACTACTCCTCATTTAAAGAATGCAGCGTGAGTCTCCCAACATGATTCTCGAGAAACAACAAGGCTAGATGAAGATAGTGAACGTAGCTCTATAGTTGATTACCGCATTTCCCCTACACTAGCATCGCAGGTGCTTGCTATAACTTGGCAGCGTGATATGTGGTTGCATGTTGCATATGGTGTCTAGATTGTAATTCTTCCAATCTGGTTAAACTGCATGTGCTAGTCTGCTTAGCTTATACATTATACCTGTTAATGTGACATACCTTCCTGTATTTAGTACATAGTACATATGTCTATTAAGCATGTCCTTACATAAAACTATTGTTTTTTTGTATCCCAAATCAATCAATATGATGAGACACCTTTAGTATATTAAGTGCAATATTAGTTGCATCTTTCATATGATTTATAGCATGCGCTGCTTCTAATTTGTTGAAATTCCATTTATGATGGGACGCTTTTAACTTGGCAGAGTCATATTGGTTGCATCTTTCATGTGGTGTCTAGCTTGCATTGCTTCATATTTCTTGGAATGGTTTCTGCTTAGTTTACACAAATAGTTGTGAACATGCCATGCCGTCCTGTTTTTCATACATATTCCATCCTGGTATCATGTGTTTGCCTTACATCAAAGTAGTGACTGTCAGTATCATGCATGAATGAGTTCTGAAGAGAGAATTTTATTTCTTTTTCTTGTCGGCTTTACTTGACAATTCAAAATCAATAAAGCGGAACGAAGTTAGCAAGGCAGCGGATAAAGGTGCTCCATCCCAATGGAGGGCCTCTACAGTTTCTAGTCCTCCACACCCCCAAGATGATTTCCAAGACAACACATGCATAGACACTCAACAAAGCTGTGTTTATGATGAGCACGTCTCCCCTAGTGCACCATCACCGGTGCTCCCTCTAACTTGGCACTGATATATGTGGTTGCATGTTATGTGTGATGTCTAGCTTGTATAGCTTCTAATTTTGTTTAATTTCATCTGCTTACTTTACACATTATACTTGAATAAGACACATGTTCCTGTTTCTAGAACATACAATATCTGTCTATCAATCCATGTTCTTACATCAAATTACTATTGTTGTGTAACCTGCAACAATCACTTATCACAAGACACGTTTGACTTCAGAGTGTGATATGTGTTACATCTCGCATTCTTTTCTAGCTTGTACTACTAATTTGTTGAAATGGCACTTATGACTAGGCAGTTTAAATTGGTAGAGTGATATTCATTGCATCTTTCATATGGTGTCTAGCTTTCATTGCTTCCAATTTATTGAAATGCCTTCTCCTTAGTTTACACATCATAAGCTGTGAATATGCAATGCTATGAATATGCAATGGCACTAATGACGAGAGACCTCTAACATGGTAGTGTGATGTTGTTTGCATCTTGCATATGATTTATTTCTTGTACTTCTTCACATTTGTTTAAACGCCATTTATGATGAGACACTGTTAACTTGGCAGAGCGATATTTGTAGCATCTTCATATGGTGTCTACCTTCCATTGCATTGCTTCTAATTTGGTGAATTTTCTTCTGCTTAGTTTACACATCATAGTTCTGGTTATCTCTTACGTCCTGTTTTTCGTACATATTACATCCTCCTATCATGTGGTTGTCTAACATCAAAGTTCAGTTCGTCTGCATTACACATCAATTTGTTCTGAAGAACTAAATTGTTATTCATTTACTTGTCGGCTTGACTTAACATGGCACAGAGAAAGAGGAAGAAACACAGAATGGAAAGGAATGAGAAGCGGATGAATCCTGCAGATTCTGCTGGTACTGATGGTGCAATAGAAGGTCAAAGTCGAGCGGAAAATTCTACAAACAGGGCATCCCATGCTACACGAGCTGCAAAAAAAGCCAAACAGAAACAAATAGATGCCACCAAACAAGCAGAGACATCCCTAGTTCTTGCAACACCTTCCACAGTACTACCAGCTGCATGAGTTACTCGTGCGTCAACTGAGCTAGCAGCACGTTCCCAAGCTCCCTTGCCACCTGACACTACTTCCCAAGCACTCTTGACACAAGACGAGTTGGCAATATCAGATGAACCTTGTGAGCTTCAACAACAAGAAGGTAGTTGCTGGAGTCAAGTTACAGTTGCATGCTTATTTATATGTAGTCTCACAGTTTGATGTACACTAACACTTAGTATGTTCATTGTTGGACTAGCACATAGGCGCAAGAGGAAACAAACATCAGAGATAATGCTCGATATGTTAACTAAATCTAGAGGAGGAAGAATGGAGATCCGTTTTGAGGCAGGTTTAAAAAGGCCACATGATGCTACAGAGTCAGCCAAGTTAGTATCAGAGGCAGCGGTTGCCGTTAGGTGTCATGTACGTATCCTCCCAACATGGATTTAGTACAGGAATTACAAAGATGAAACCCAGTTCAGCACCTTCCTCGACCATTTATCTGTAAGTATGGTTATGTATGGAAACTAGTAATATCGTCTTGCTCTGTCCCATACTTTCTAGGTTGCTGATAATGAGACTCCCATAATTTTTCAACAGCTGAGGTTCAAGTTGGATAGCCAAGATGATGAAACCAGACAAGCTTGCACCCATGCACTACTATGGAAAAGCCTAGCAGCAGCGCGGGTTTTAGGCCTATCAGTAGCGCGGGCAGGAGCGCTACTGATAAGGCGCTACATCTAAAGCTTAGCAATAGCGTGCCTAGACCCACGCTACTGCTAAATTGACTTAGGAGTAGCGTTTCTCCAGAAGAGCGCTACTGGTAATTAGTAGTAGCGCTTCTCCTTGCCCGCGCTACTACTATTATTTAGTATTTTATTTCTTTTTTATTTCATGTTGTATTCATACACCTTTACACAAGTTCTCATACAATAGGAATTTAGAGATTGTTTTTACATCATAATGAGTTATTACATCACGGGGTGAAAGAACCATGGACTAGTTTCAAGTGGATGTCCATCCACTTGAAACTAATCCGCGGTTCTTTCACCCAATGATATAATAATATCATCATCATCATCATATCATTAACAACTTATCATCATTATCAACTAGTGCACTAGTCGTAAATTGGTCACTAGTCGTAATCACAAGTACTCCTCATTATCAACTCTAACACATTACCACATAATAAACATATTGTACCTCATAGGACCTACTACATTCGATTAAGACCTACTACATTTTTAAGGTAAAATAGCAAAAAACAAGATAGCCCGTGACTCTCCATTATGGAGAATGGAGATTAGCCTGTCTCCAATTCTTGCCTTTCACTGAATGTTACTTCCAAGAACCTCCTTGCGAATGTTCATACATTTCTTCCATTCTTTGATGAACATGTGTTCAACGGTTTTAGAAATCCGATATGCACAGGTGAGCTCCCTAGATTTACCTGGCAGTATGTTCAGAACTGTAAGGCGACCATTCAGATACATCAGATGAGGCACACAATCCATCGGGAGTTTCTATTGAAAAACATAGTAATAACTTCGTAGTTAGCAATGATGTACTAGTTTTAGAAGTATGCAAAAGATGCACGGATGTCATAATAGTAAAAAATCTTACCAGGGTATCTCCAGAGAAGTTACCGTGGTTCAACAAGTGCACTAGTGGCACGTATTCACCATAATTTGGAGGAGCTCGATAATAGTTATTGTAATCCTCAAGAAGAGTACAAAACGCGATTAGATGATTTTTCTCCTTATAAGTTAATTTGGAGCCATTAGTGTAGTGGGTTTTGTCTACCATCTTCCGCACAGTCTTTGAAGAATCAAAATAAGCTGTCAATGGAAATAAGTTGTCAACTATTTTGAACTAAACAATATAAATTAGTTAATAACTATGTTTGAGAAACTCACATAGCGGTACAATCGAAAGCATATCAACAAGGACCCAAATGTCCATATTGTCTTGCTCGATGTCAGGATCACCAAGATCCATGGTGACAATCATACCCTCATTAAAACCATACATTTTGCAAAGTGCTTCCCAATTTTGGCAACCAAAATGGGTTACGCTCTGAGCATTGCACAAATTTACTTCAAAATCCATATCATGATGGGTCCTTAGGTGTATTTTCTTTGTTTCAAAATTTTCATGGTCTTCAAAACCCATCCTCTCCAAGACATAGCGTCTTGCATGGCATGGGATAAGCTAGTCGAATTGTAAAAGATGAAAATTAGACGTTGAAATAGTTGAAGTCATGCTTAATTACGAAAAAAACACTTGTCGTTGATGCGTACCGTTTCAACATCGAAGGTCTCCTCGAGCTTAATGCTGAAGCACCGATCATCATCCAGCTCAACGAACCTGTCGCACATACCTCGATCGTCGTGGCACCAGCTGCACTCCCCCGGGAGACTGTCGTCGTCCGAGTACGACATTTCCTACGTTCATAATTCAAATATTAAACTTGTACATATTCTAGCACAAGTCATGCCAGAATTCACGGAAAAATCCGGCATGACCTTTGCTAAAAAAGGACATATCGAGCGCCTGAAATTTGCCGGAACGGAAATTAATCAACACTCCGGCAAAACATAGGCCACTCGGAGGTGTAACCAAAACAATAAATAATTGCTTAAACTAAAAAATAACAACAAATATGACATGTTCAACTAGTTCTATTAATTCAACTAGTTCTTGCTAAATATAAACTTACTATTGATAGAAAGCAACTAGTTCTTTCTAAAAATAAAGTAGTTCAACTAGTTATTAATTTACTTACTAAACTAGTTCAACTAAAACGAAACTAGTTCAACTAAAACTAAACTAGTTCTATTAATTCAACTCGTTCTTACTAAATATAAACTTACTATAAATAGAAAGAAACTAGTACATCTACTACTACTAATTAACATCTACTACTACATCTACTACTAATTAACATCTACTACTGCTAATTATACAACTAGTTTACCATCACTACTACTAATTAATATCCACTACTACTAAAAATCATTATCTATGAACCCTAAATTAACATCTACTACTACTAAAATCATCTACTAACTAAGCAAAGAGAGAGGAGGTGGGGGAGGGGTGGGGGGCTTACAGAGGGAGAGACGATGGCGGGGAGGTGCTCGGCGATGGAGGTACGGGCGGCGAGGGCGGGCTCGGGATTGGGAGGCGGCGGTCCTGGAGTAGGTCGAGAGCGGCGGCGGGGCGGTGGCGGTGAGGGTGTGGTCGAGAGCGGCGGTGGGCGAGGAAGCGGCGAGGGTGTGGTCGAGAGCGGCGGCGGGCGGCGGCGGTGAGGTTGAGGGCGGGCTCGGGCCACGGCGGTGAGGGATGGCTTGGGCTCGGGCGGCGGCGACAGGAGTAGGGGAAGATGCCGGGGGGTGAAAGGAGGACTTAGCGAAATTTTGAGCCGGGGGTGGTTAAGTCAAACTAGTAGTAGCGCTCATAAGGAAAACGCGCTATAGCTAACTTATCTATAGCGCGTTTTAGTGAAAAACGCTACTGCTAATGGAAGCAGATATTTCTTTTGTTTATCCCAATATCAGTAACGCTTTGTCTTGAAAAAACGCTCTAAGTCTAAGCAATGTAAAAACATCAAAAATATACATTGGTCATCATTGATCTTTTTGTGTAGAATCTAAATAGTCAACATGAATCCTCACTGTACCTGTATAGGTACAGGCGAGGATTCATATTGCAGCCACAAATCAGACACATATAGTTGAATGAAGACCAAGTGCTCGAGATAGGTTGAGAAGTAACATATTTAAGGTGGTCAACACCTTGTTCGCTTAGCAGTATGGGACTAAACTTAATTAGTTGCGGTGATACTTAGCAGTAGCGAGTTTTGATGAAAAACGCTGCTACAAAGTACTTTAGCAGTAGCGCGTCCCTTGGAAGGGCGCTACTACTATATCTATCTTGGAGGCAACACCGTGGCAATTATAGTAGTAGCGCTCGTTTCACCTAGAGCGCTACTCCTACTTAGATATTAGTAGCGCTCTTTACTGAAGCTCGCTACTGCTAATTAGTAGCGTCTATTTTTAAACCACGCTGCTGCTAAGATTCTGTGTATAAGGTTTTCCCTAGTAGTGATGTTTTCAATTCTTCTCTACGACAGTATCGGTATAACTTGAGGAAAACTCACTTTGAAGGCAAGGCTGACAGTGAACTTTCCCAAACATCTCCAGTGGAAAATATATCGGATGAAGACTGGATGGGCCTTGTTAAACACTGGTCTGATGCGAAGTATCAGGTACATTATATATATGTGATCAGATCACATGTTGAAGTCCTATTTATGCATGTGCCACACAAATTTATCTTCTTGTAGGTGAACTATTCAAAGAACAAGGCCAACCGTACGAATGTGAAATTCCAACAGATGACAGGATCTTGTAGCTATATTGCACACTGCGAGGCTCTTGTAATTAGCTGATGTTTCACTCTTTTTGTTGTACCATATTATCAGATCTATATTGACTTGTTCGAAATGCAGAGGAAAGCCCGCAAGGACCAAACAGTCCCTGAACCAAATGTTGTGGAAATCTTCAAGGACTGTCACGCCAGCAAGAAGAAGGGCATGACTACACCAGTCAAAGCCGATGTTGTAAGTCCTTAATCCTCATGCCTTTTCACTACTACTTAGTCTGACTTGTGCCTTGAACTGCATGGTTTGCAACCACTGTCTATTATTCTTTTCAATTTTATACACAATTGTCTTAGCGTATCATTGCACCTTACAAAGTTTAAAAGAGAGGAGTGATGTTCCTTTCATCTTGACCCGTAATCTAGTTCCGTGCTAGACTTCCCCACACAACGTTAAAATTGCATGTTTGTTTGTTCTCAGTTGTTTTGTGATATGAATGATGTCATACTATGCTTACTGTCTTATAAACTTTGTCTCTTTATCCTTAGCCCTCAATACAATGTGAAGAAATAGACAATACATTAGCGATGGTACATGGTCATATGTTTGGAACCTGGTTTTATTATGTACTTTGCAATAAAATACAAATAATATTTTACATGGGTTCACCAGAATAAGTTATGTATATAGACAAGAGCTATGTTGTTTGGTTTTGCTGCCTCCTTAATATCTTTTGTTCTGGTACTACTAATGTAAAAACTCAACTTTTCAGCGAGCTATGGAAAAAATGGTGGAACCGCTACCTTCTGAAGGTGGCGAGGCAACTATAACCGCAATGTCAGCTCTTGATGTAGTGGGTCATTACTTGTCCACTAACAGTGCCAAAAGCACGTTCCTTCGTAATACTGGGTTGGTTGTTAAGGCAATCTCATCCAAACTGCCTCATGATCAAGATATGCAAGCTCAAAGCAATGTTGTATCTGCGCTCCAGACACAAGTCCATTCCCTAATAGAGACCCTTTGTGGAACAAGGAGAGACATTGTTCGATGTCGTCAAGATATGCATGGGTTTGAAACCAGACTATCAGACATTTGCTATGTTGTTCAGGAGCCTAGGAGAAATGAAGGCGAGGGTTATGGTGCTCCATCGGATAATACAACATGAAAACGTAATAGTCAGGTCAAATGAACTGAGCTTCTGAACTTCTGGTGGTGCATTTATCTGGTAGACTGTTAACTTTTATGCCAACCTTCCTTTTGTTATATAGTTGTAATTTGTTTTGGTGCGATACAAAATTTGTTCTTAACGTGCAGCCACTGGCTGAAGAAAACAACAAGCCATTTTTCTATAGTGTAGGGTGTTCCCTATATTTGCACTGGTGGCGATCTTTGATGTCGAGTGGATGTAATCTGTGCAATCGCCTTAATAGCCTAGTGTTAGTTTCGGCCTTATTTATTTCCTAGTCTACTTTTTCCCTGGTTTGTTAGTGGCCGCAACAACCATGGGCCATATACGGGCCGTAGGATCCATGGGTCTCCTACGGGACGTAGGAACCATGGGTCTCATACGGGTCGTCGATAAATGGGCCTCCATCAGGTCCGTAGAGTCGGTGGGCCTCGGGTCATCGGATAAATGCGTCTACATGGGCCGTAAACGGGTGTAATTGGTATCGGCCTAGCACGGTAATGGGCCGTTAATAGGCCGGAGGCCAACAAAGGCTTAATTCTGTCATAGGCATAACGGGTCATTAATGGGCCAGAATATAGGATGGGCTAGAAACGGTGCAATGGGTTAACAGGCCAGAAACGGGCCGACTCTTGCCATGGGCCGAATTTGTCCCATTAGGGGAACAGGCCAGTAATGGGCCGGAAGTAATCGAGGGCCGGAAAGGAGCCCATGAACATATGGGCCGTCAATAGGCTGAAAGCTAACATGGGCTGGAAATGGCGCAACGGGTTAACAGGCCAGAAATGGGCCGACTCTTGCCATGGGCCGAATTTGGCCCATTAGGGGAACATGCCAGTAACGGGCCGGAAGTAATTGAGGGCCAGAAAGGAGCCCAAGAACGTATGGGCCATCAATAGGCCGAAAGCTAACATGTGCTGGAAACGGCCCATGTGAATTACGGGTCGTTAATGGGTACAAAGAAAATTACTGTTCATTATGGGCTAGAGTCACCGTGGGCCTCTAAAGGGCCTAAAGATACGAAGGCCTCATGTGGGCAGAAAGACATCATGGGCCATACGTGGGCCGAAAGTGAAATCTGCTGGTGTTATATTCGACGGCCCATATGACGTTGTTGGGCCGATTTCCATTAGGGCCTAACAGGTCATGAGTTACTGGGCCGTAAAATGGGCTATTTGCAAAGAGACCGTTAACAGGCTTTTCATGGGCCAGCCCATTAACTTTTGACCAAGTCAAACAGGACGGCTTTGTAAGCTAAATGGGCCAGTGGTGGGCCGTGGCACATGTCAACATATCATAGGCACCTATCTGACCCACTAACGAGGTGACAGGTGTTTTGTCCGGCCAATAAGAATTTTACACGTGGAAATTTCCCATTGGTCCGGGCTGTTAACGGGTTATCGGATCCAAAACCCGACCCGATAGCTTAACGGTGTTCCGTTACGGTGGATGCCACGTGTCAGTCACCCTTGACGAAAGCACTTCTGTGACGCGTGATTTATCGTCATGGAAGTTGACACTTCCGTGATGATAATTTTGGTAATGTCATGGAACACTTCTACGACAGCACAGGTATGACTATCTTGATTCTGTCATAAAATCGTCATGGATGTACATGCATGACAGAAAATGCGACCTAGTGTGACAAACACATATCATCACGGAAGTGTTTGTTTTGTAGTGATGGGATAAGGAGGACGCGAAACATGAAGCCGCGGGTATCCCAGACCCCTTCGTGAAGTTCACCAACCCCTTGGAGCATGACTTCATCAGGGCCCGCTACAAGTGGGACGAGGAAAAGAAGGTTTTTTACACGGACCAGATCACAAGGAAATCGATTAGACTACTGGTAATTATTCTTTTACCACCTTACATTTAGCTCCAGATCTAGTCGACTACACATTCCTAAACGTTTCACGTTCCTTCTGTAGGAGAAGCAACACCAGCTTGCAACCAAAATCCCTACTTCTCCGATGCGGCCCAAGTGGGATACCCCTCTGAACCAGGCATTGAACGAACTTAAGGGACTCCCTTTGGACCAGCGGCCGCAATATGGTCGTGTGCACGGTGCTGGAGACGGCGCCACGTGGAAGGTGTTTTACAACGAGGGCCCAGAGGCCAAGAAGCAGAAAAAGAAGTTTAGTCAGGCGGACATCGACGAGAAGGTGAAGCTTGCGGTGGAGAAAAAAGCAGCATAGGACGCGAAAAAAACAGCCGAGGAGAAAAATGAGTTGCTACAGCAGGCAGTCAATGCAGCTCTAACTGCATGCAGAAATGATTTCGCTACTAACTTGGTTCCAGCTATCATCAACTGGATGAAGGAAAATCCAGACAAGACGGTACATGATTTCCCTTTGCCCAGTTTTGGCGCGAGCAACTCCGTGAATAACAACACCACTGCACCATCACTTGCTCACGCAACTGGGCCTCCTCTCGCACCCGCTCCCGCTCATAGCAGCCGGTCCTCAGTCTCTGGCGTGCTAGGTGGGCCTTCGTCTTTGGCTGAGCTCGACGCCCTCACGGTAATTACATGTTGCACCAACATATCATCAACATATAATATTCCATTTTCGTTGCCTTTCGGATGTTTTACGCCACAGACATGTGTTTGCAGGCCGACGAAATCCCGTGCACCATACTCTACTTGATCAAAGGCCAGAAGGTGGACATGGGAAAGGGGGTGATAATGAACCCATTGCAACCCACGTTCCACAACCAGCCGATCACTGCTGGGCACTTTAGGGTTAACTTGTCCAATGTGAAATCAGGGCATGAGGATTTGCCTCCTCTAGTACGACATGTGGGAGAGGACGACGAGACCACGCCGCAGATTGGAAGCTGCAATGGTTGGGTGCTGCTATGGCCGAAGAATCTTCTTCGTCTAGAGCCGTCCGAGAGCACACCAATAACCACACATCAACAAGCATGTGCGGAGACCACCACCTCGCCTACGCAATTACCACCTCCTGTAGTGTCGGGTGAGAGCGGCGGACGACGTGATGAAGGGGTGCAATAGTACTGGCTGATGTAATCGGTCTTGTAGAACAGAGAATGGATGATGAGACGGAGGTCAGCCCAATGGATTTCCTCACTACAAATGCATATGACTATGACTTAGATATGATGAGTCAACCAAATGACGAATCGGGCTATCAACATGTTAATGAGGATATGGATGATCTGCCCGGGCAGGAAGGTCGTAGCAAGGATTTCAAGAATTCTCTCTTCATGAAATCCTCATAGGAAATGCCTGAAGATGCCGCCTCAACACAGCTCAACTAGCCAGGGGTCATACAGTGCTTAGCCCGACAGCACTGGGGCAGGGGTTTGATGACCCACAAGTGTAGGGGATCGCAACAACTTTCGAGGGTAGAGTATTCAACCCAAATTTATTGATTCGACACAAGGGGAGCCAAAGAATATTCTTGAGTATTGGCAGTTGAGTTGTCAACTCAACCACACCTGGATAACTAAGTATCTGCAGCAAGGTATATAGTAGCAAAGTAGTATGATAGTAACGGTAACTAAGTATCTGCAGCCTGAACCTGGGTAAACATTGTGTCCCTTACAGATCAGGACCCCCAACCCGAGATCCGCTGGTTTTGACACCGACATTGGTGCTTTCATTGAGAGTTCCTCTGTGTTGTTACTGCAAGGCTTGATGGCTCCTTCAATCGTCAACAACACGGTCCAGGGGGAGACCTTTTTCCCCGGACATATTTTCGTGTTCGGCGGCTTCGCACTGCGGGCCAATTCGCTTGGCCGTCTGGAGCACATTGATAGCTACGCCCCTGGCCACCAGGTCAGGTTCGGAAACTTGAACTACACAGCGGATATTCGTGGAGACTTGATCTTTGACGGATTTGGGCCTGCGCCAGGAGCACCGAACGGTCACGATGAGCACGGCTTAGACCTGCTATCAGACGAAGCTTGGGATATCACCCCTGCAGCAGCCTCGGATCTAAATCCGGAGCAACTTGCGTTGCCTAAGGACAGAGGGGTGGACCCCGCCTCACGGGCCGCACACTCATCGGCGGTGGAGCCGAATATAGGTCTCACCTCTGTGGAAGCCTGTAACACCAGGCCCCCGGACTCGTATCCGGTTGTTGGTCCCGGTCCGCACACCCTCCAGCCAGTCGAGCTAGGTTGGGCTCCGGTAATGGAGTTTACCGCTGTGGACATCTTCCAGCACTCGCCCTTTGGCAACATGCTCAACTCATTAAAGTCTCTCTCTTTGTCAGGAGGCTCTAGGCTGAACTATGTCCGGCTTGAGTGGGAAGCAGGCGATGAAGGAATTCGCTGCCCACCCACCACCCACTTCATTGCCACGGTCAATGATTTAACCGACATGCTTGACTTTGACTCCAAAGACATCGACGGTATGGACGACGATGCAGGAGAAGTACAGGAGCCACTGCTCGCAGGGCAGTGGACGGCCACCTTGTCACACGATATATACATGGTGGATACGCCCAAGGAGGACGACGGCGACAATCCGGAAGATAAAACCCCGGGCAATAGCCAAAATGGCGGCGCAGACGCCGCCCAAAGTCCAGCAACAGTAAAAGTAGCGACAAGAGCGCAAGAAGGATCGACATACCAGCAAACTCCGAAGGCAATAACGAATACATGGACCCAGCGATGGAGCAGGATGAGCCATGTCACGCTGAACCGAGTTCGGAGCAGACGCCCGATCACAAAGATCCAGAGGGACGAATCCATCAAACCGCCCCAGGACAAGAACACAGTCCGGACGATGATGCATTCATCATTCCAAAAGAACGCGTGGAATAAGATAACCTCCACAGAAAGCTTATGGCCATAGTGAGAAGTCTAAAGAAGCAGAAGCAACGGCTCAAAGCCGCACAGGAAACGCTCAATCGCAGATGGGATAAAGTGCTAGACACCGAAGAAATATATGGCGATGAACGCCATACAAAGAGCTATCCCAAATGCAAGCTACTGCCAGAATTCGACGACGAAGCCGTTCCACCAAAGAATAACACGACCAGAAGACCAAACGTACCGCTTCACAACCGCAACAGGACGGCTACTGATGTCGCGCACGATCTACATGAGCATCTGGATAAGCAAGCCGATGCGGCCAGGTCCATCTACGAATCTAAAGGACACACCCCGGTGAGGGACTATGGTCACCAGAACGATCATACAAACCAAATACTAGTTCGGAATAAGCTCCGGAGACAGCAACAGCCAACTGCATGCCACATCGCATCCAGATACAAAGGGGCTGCTCACCCCCCGTGCTTCACCGAAGAAGTACTGGACCATGAATTCCCACAAGGTTTCAAACCTGTGAACATAGAGGCATACGACGGAACGACAGACCTAGGGGTCTGGATCGAGGATTTTATCCTGCATATTCACATGGCTCGTGGGGATGACCTCCACGCCATCAAATACCTTCCCCTCAAGTTGAAGGGACCAGCACGACACTGGTTGAAAAGCCTCCCCGAAAATTCAATTGGGAGTTGGGAGGAACTCGAGGACGCTTTCAGGGCCAATTTTCAAGGGACTTATGTCCGGCCTCCGGATGCGGACGATCTAAGTCACATAATCCAACAGCCCGGAGAGTCTGGCCGCAAGCTTTGGAACAGATTCCTCACTAAGAAGAATCAAATTGTCGATTGTCCGGACGCCAAAGCCTTAGCGGCATTCAAACATAGCATCCTTGACGAATGGCTCGCCAGACACCTCGGCCAAGAAAATCCAAGGATAATGGCAGCCTTAACAAACCTTATGACCCGCTTTTGCGCGGGTGAAGATAGCTGGCTAGCCCGTAAAGGCACCAGCGACCCCAGCACATCCGAAATAAGGGATGACAATGGGAAGCCACGGCGTAATAAACATAGACGCCAAAACAAGGAAGAGAACCCGGACAACACAACGGTCAATGCCGGATTCAGGTGCTCTCCACCTGATCAGCAAAAGAAGCCATTTAAAGGCAGTAAAGAGGGACCGTCCAGTCTGAACAGAGTCCTGGACAGATTGTGCCAAATTCATGGCACCCGGGAGAAACCTGCGAACCACACGCATAGAGAATGTTTGGTCTTCAAGCAGGCCGGCAAATTAAAAGTCAAACACAAGAGGAGGGAAACTCCAAGTGAAGACGAGGATGAACCTCACCAGCCGAACACTGGGGGATAGAAGAAATTCCCGCCAGAGGTTAAAACAGTAAACATGATCCACGCGACTCACACATCCACGATAGGGCACGAACGCGCTCAGAGACGCGCATGATATAGAGCCCATCGTACCCACATCTAACTACTGGACGTCTTATCCGATCACCTTCGATCACACGGACGACCGAACTAGTATTTGGCGCGGAAGATCAGAGGCCTTGGTGCTTGACCCAATAATCGACGGATACCATCTCACCCGTGTCCTCATGGACGGCGGCAGTAGTCTCAATCTAATATACGAGGACACTGTCCGTAGAATGAGGATAAACCCATCCAGAATTAGCCAAAGCAGTAGCAACTTTGAAGGGGTGATACCAGGCATTGAAGCCTACGGCAGGGGCTCCGTCGTACTGGAGGTAACATTTGGCTCCCCAGACAACTCCAGAAACGAAGAACTACTCTTCACCATTGCACCCTTCCAAAGCGGCTATCATGCACTGCTTGGAAGAACGGCCTTCGCCCGCTTCAATGCATTGCTGCACTATGGCTACCTTACACTCAAGATGCCTGGTCCACATGGCGTCATCACCGTTAGCGGAATCACAGAGCGCTATTCACGCGCAGAGGAACACGCGACGGCCCTGGCGGCCGGACTATAAGCAGCCTCCAATATCGGAAAACATGACTGGTCATTAACACCACAGACACGGTGAGACGAGTCCTGTAGCCCGGATAAAATTAAACCAGGGCACCGTATATGTAATCCCATAGCGGACACCAGGGGCTATAAATATTTAATACAACCCCACACTTGGCTCAACCTTATTGGTAGGCCAACATCTTACACTTTCACTATCCATCGCATACTTACGTTGTACTCTCCTATGAGTTCTCCTTTTTCCATAGACAACGTTCGTGCGATACCCTTCCAGGATACGGCACAACGCTAACAAAGGCGCAGACGCGCAGCAGGGCCCCGTTCAACAGGTTTCTTTTTAGATTAAGCCCATGTGTAAACCTTTTCTATTGCCTCTTGTTGTTTAAGCATCCCATGGGTTCCATACCCACAAAGGATACTGTCGTTATTGGCATTTTACCACGACAGATTACCGCATGTACCTAGAAACACAGGGTTCATAATGAATGGGCATTCTTGAGCCCATCTTCTGTTATAAAGCCTGAATACCTTCGGGAGTGTTCGGCGTAACGAGTTTGGCCTTATATGCATCAGCTCCGAATCATGTCTTTGGTCAAATGTTGGGTTTGCCCGCTCCTGGGTTTGCCGCCTTACGTTCCGTTATTATCGGCTAAGGCGGCCAAAGGAGAACTACTGTGATTGTGCCCTGGTTATTCTGGATGAGAACCTCAGTAGAGAAAGAAGAAAACTGACTGTCATCATGCAGCGAGAGACTATTCAACCACTCGAAGACTCACCAGAATCTTTAGGATTCCTTCGCATTAACGAAGGGCCGTTTCCCGTCCATGTACATCCGCTCCCGTATTCGGATGCACGCGAAGGTACCAGGGGCTACAAAGTAGCCCCACCTTTAGACTCCCACGGCTAAGCGAAAGTGTTACAGTTATATAGTCTGGTTGCCTAGTTCGACGTGTGATCACCTCCTTAATGGACCAAGATGTTGGATCAAGTGTGATTAATCATATTTTTCGCGAACACCCCCGCATTGTATGCGTGGGGGCTGAAGCCAACGACTGCTAACTTTCGGATTACTTATATACATATATAAAAACGGCCGCACAAGGGACAGAATCATCTTTTCAGGCAAAAAGTATAAATATAGCCTCATAATCAAAATAAACATTGTTTTACAATGATTCGATTCATCACTCGAACAAGGCATTCTTCGAGCACTGTGCCTCTATTAGTCGGGCACCTTCTGTGACCTGCGCCAAGTAGTGCTCGGCTGGATATTGGCCTCCCGCCAGATCCTGGGTCGCTACAATGGTGGACTCCATATCCGTCCAATAGGCTTTAACACGGGCAAGAGCCATTCGTGCACCCTCTATGCACGCCGACCTCCTCATGGCATCGATTTGAGGCACGACCCCAAGGAATTGTTGCACCAAACCAAAGTAGCTATCCGGCTTAGGCCCCTTCGGACAAAGATGGTCTATTACAGACTGCATTGCAAGCCCGAGCAGCATGTGAAGCTCCACCACAGCAGCCATCTTCTCATTTAACAGCAGCGGGCGAGTGGGAGCATTGAATTGCGACCAGAAAAGCTTCTCCACTTCCTTATCACCTTGATCCTCGAAGAACTTGGCAGCATCAGCCGTACTATTTGCCAAGTCCGCATATGCGTCAGTCGGACTCCAGCGTCCATCCAGGGGAGCATACTTCGGATCCAAAAACTTCGTCCACAGTAAGTAGGAGCCCCCAGCTACGATTTTGTCGGTCTGTTGGAGCTCCTCCCGCATACCCCGGATCTCGGTCCGCATCTCCTTGGTGGCATTAAGTGCCTTGTCTAGCTCAGCCGAGCTAGCCTTATTCTCCTTTTCAAGGAGTACATACCGGTCGGCGGCATTTTTTAACTCCACAGCCATTTCGGCCATCTTTTCCTCGCTTAGGCAATGAGCAGCCTGTTCGGCTCTCAATTATTCGGCCGCCTTTAGGGCAGCCGCATTGCTAGCCCGATCTTGTTCCTTGGCCTGAGCAAGTTCTGCCCTCAGGGCCTCCACAGCAGCAGCACCATCTGCAGTACAAACACGTTGCATTAATATTATGCCCATCTAACATTTTTCCTATACAACATAATAAAGGAAGCAGAGCACATACCCTGTGACTCGTCCAGCCGTTTGTTCACCAGCGTGATATCGGCATCGATAGATCCGATCTGCCTCCTTATTTCGGCAACTTCAACTGGCTGGTCGGCTGCCGGATCCTTAGATACCTGCACACATGTACAGCACAACCATTACTATATGATCCCTCGTTTGCCGCCTATGGCGGGCAACCAGAGTCTCAGGGGCTACTATCCCTCGTTTGCCGCCTATGTCGGCTGCCGGATTTTTTACTACATACATCAAAGCCTCTGAGCAGGCTCGTAAATGCCTCATTCAAACCGCTTGTAGCAGATGAAATCTTCTTAAGCACCGTGCTCATTAATGAGCGGTGCTCCGCCGAGAGCGCAGCTCGCTCCAGAAGACTTGTCAGTACGTCCGGCCGGGCATCGAACTGTGCCGAACCCTTCTCATTGCCCCCCGTGGGAGCCAAACGCTCCGGGCTCAGGGCGACTGACGTATTGGCCTCCGGCTTCGGCAGATCCGGACTCCTCCGTGACGACACCTCAGTGTCACCCGCTTCATGAGGCGGAGAGGTGGGTGGGGTCTCTCTCTCCATCATCTCCGGAGGAAGATCCCCCAAAGACGAACTCTGTTGAGGAGAGCTGCTAGCCGGACTGCAAAAACGAATCCTGGTTATTGATCTCGGAGAAACGCAGTACCCTCGGAAGAGTGATTAACTTACAGCTCGGTCGAGGGCTGGCCCGTTGGCGGGCGTGATGTGGTGAGAACGCCCGTCGAGACAGAACCCCTCGGGGACACTTTCTTCCCCTGTTTGGGCATCTCCATCTCCATGTCTTCAGAGGCGGCCCTTTTCTTCCTGCGCGGGGAGGTGGCCTCAGATTCCCCTCCCCGACTATCCTCCTTTGGGGAGAAATCAATTCCCCCGGTCCGGATGCGTAGTGTGTGAAGTCCTGCTTTGCTGCCCTTTCCTTCGCCTTTCCCTGAGGGCATTTTGCTAAGCACCCGGCCAAGCATCTTGGCAACGGTTGGACCCGGCGAGCCTTCAGGAAGTGGTCCCAGACACCTGATTCTCTCCGCCTTGTTGAGGCATTCCTGGCCACGGAGGGTTTTTCAGAACAGTGGTTATGGCAAATATAAACAGAGTGTCCGGCTTTAAGGCTACTTACTTGGGTATCTAGGCGATTGCAGCTTAGGCCTGCATCCTCGATGGTGTCCGAACACTTTACTTGTGGTCCGAAGAATAATTTACACATCCCTTCGAGCTTCAGGACGAAGAAGTGCTTAATAGTCCGAGGACCCTCCGGATTGAACTCCCACATCTGGAGAGGCCGACGTTTGCATGGTAACATCCGTCGGATTAGCATTACTTGAATTATGCTGACAAGATTTATGTCCCTCTCGATAAGCTCCCGGATACAGCTCTGCAGTATTGGAACATCACTGGTGGGCCCCCAACTCCGTCCTACATCGGTCCATGACGCCAACTGTGACGGAGGGCCCGAACGGAACTCGGGGGCGGCTACCCACTTTGTTCCTCTGGGAGCTGTAACATAAAACCACCTCCGTTGCCACACATCGGATACTTCCGGGAAAGAACCCTATGGCCATGGGGCATCAGCGTTCCTGCTTATTATGGCACCTCCGCACTCTACGTGTCGCCCCTCAATCATCTTCGGCTTCACGTTGAAGGTCTTGAGCCATAAGCCGAAGTGTGGGGTGACGTGGAGAAAAGCCTCGCACACAATAATGAACGACGAGATATGGAGGACAGCATCCGGAGCCAGATCATGAAAATCCAACCCATAGTAGAACATGAGCCCCCTCACAAAAGGGTCAAGGGTGAGGCCCAGGCCACGGAGGAAGTGAGGGACAAACACAACACTCTCATTGGGCTCCGGTGTAGGGATAACCTGCCCTGGAGCAGGAAGCCTGCGCTGGATATCGGCGGTCAGGTATCCGACCTCCCTAAGCCTCGTAATGTCCTCCTCTTGGATCGAGGAGGCCACCCACTGGCCTTTAGGGTTGGATCCGGACATATTGGAGGATCTGGGGTGTTGGAGCTTAGGTCTTGGGTGTTGGAGCTCGAGATGCGAGAAGGTGCAGGGGAGGTGGAAAAGAGGCATAGGCCTCGATCCCTTTATAAAGGGGGTGAATATCAAGAGTCCTCAGCCTGACCGCTTGAGACTTATCCAAAAATACACGGAGTCATACCAACGGTCGTCGTGGGGTCACGCACGCCCATATTGATGGAAAATCCCGTGATAAGAGGAACACGATCTCTGCTTTGGCAGGACGTGCCAATAAAATCGCCTCGCAGCGCGAGTCGAGGTGGGGAGAGAAACGGCGGTTCATATTGGACCAGGCCACGATGAAAGGGCACGGCGTACGAAGATTGCTAGCGGATCAGATTTACGCTATATTCCCTACAATGAAATGTGAAAATCATCTTGTGGATCCGGACACGGTCTACGTGTTCGATAATTAGTTGGAGTATTCGGAGAAGGAACCCGCCTTGCAATGCCGAAGGCAAGACTGCGCGCCGGACTCATCATCATTGAAGCCTGGTTCAGGGGCTACTGAGGGAGTCCTGGATTAGGGGGTATCCGAACAGCCGGACTATATACATCGTCCGGACTATTGAAGCGTGAAGATACAAGACTCAAGACTTCGACCCGTGTCCGGATGGGACTCTCCTTTGCGTGGAAGACAAGCTTGGCGATCCGGATATTATATTTCCTTCCTTGTAACCGACTCCGTGTAAACCCTAGGCCTCTCCGGTGTCTATATAAACCGTAGAGGTTGGTCCTTAGAAAGAAGATCACAATTACAATCATACCATCATAGGCTGGCTCTTAGGGTTTAGCCTCTATGATCTCGTGGTAGATCTACTCTTGTACTACTCATATCTTCAATATTAATCAAGCAGGAAGTAGGGTTTTAATTCCATCGAGAGGGCCCGAACCTGGGTAAACATTGTGTCCCTTTCTTTCTGTTACCATCATCCTTGACGCACAGATCGGGACCCCTTACCCGAGATCCGCCGGTTTTGACACCGACAACCACCGTACCCCACAAGAAAAATATTTGTCGGGGCACCAAAAGGACAATACTTTATAGAGGGATGCAATAATCAGTGTGGAAACAAAGTCTACAGTATGTGTTCTCCTCATGGAGTGCATCATGCCTCCAAGAGAATGCCTTGAAAAGAATTATGTGCGTGTGTTGCTGTTGTTGGATCTACAGCATGTGCCATCTCATTATCAAGTCACAAGAATTAACAAAGTTTTGTTGATGGTTCGGTGGCCATCAGTACTCCACAAGAATGAATACATCGCTCCCACAACTTAACATTGTTGATTGCTTAGCCAACTCAACCGAGTTTAATTTCTTTACTAGTACTGTTATTTTGCTTGACTGGGTTTCTAACTAAAGAACTAGACAGCAAGGTAGATGGGTACCGCAAACTACATAAACATCAAAATCGGTTTCCAATAGGAAAAGTTTGTCTTTTAGAAAGGAACACATGAAAGGTATGTTTTGATGCACCAAACATGATTAGCTTGCTCACGGCTCTCCTCTGCATCATCATCGGACAAGTGACAACACTTAGTTCACTAAAACATCGAAAAGGAATGAAGAACACAAGAACCTCGGGGAACGACAATACAAAGCTTCAATCCATGTCCAACTTACGTACACTAATGGTAGCCACGCAAGGCTTAGTACCTTCGACCGCTCCAAATGATTCTCCTGCGTGTTTATCTTCATCATCTTCTATCTTGTAGTAACCAGAAAATCATAACATTATTTCATTGCAAGGAACACACGCTTGCCATGCAGAATACCATGCAATAAATCGTGTCACATTTTTAAGTTTGTATAGGTTTAGATGGATGTATACTAATAAGGCAACTGTGACATGCATATATTTGACTAGAAAAAATGGGTTTGTGTAGAATAATCTCAAGGAAATTAAAATTGCCATTGTGAGGTAGGTGTACGTAAAAAAAACTATGGTATTATTGCTTAGATCTGGATATTTGTGAGATTAAATTGCAGGAACAAATATTTATGAAAGCAAGCTACAACAAAGGTGAGAAGGCTCCTTGGCAGCCGCGCCTGGGAACGTTTGATCTAGCGTCATGTGTTGGGAAGGCAAGCGCCACAACCACACTACTGTGGAAAGCTTACTTTGTAGCGTGCGCATTTTGTACTTCATTAGAGAGAAATGGGTTCCTCACTCCTAAAACGCTGGTGGTAAATGGTTACACTACTAGGAAAAGGGCTATAGATAGGACTAATTCTAATGGCGCATCAGGTAAGTAGTGCGCCACTACTATATACTAATGGCGCACTGGTTGCTCGTGTGCCATTAGTGTGGAAGACACTAATGGCGCATCGTGCCCACGGTGCGCCACTACTATTTATTTTTTTTCCCATTTTTTCATACAAACTAATGGCGCATGGATGGCAAAGTGCGCCATTACTAATTAGAACTAGTAATGGCGCACGACCAAGATAGTGCGCCATTAGTATATACTTTTTTTTTACTTTTTTGCAAACCTACTAATGGCGCACTATGACAAAGTGCGCCATTAGTAGTTTAAACTACTAATGGCGCACTGTGCCACGGTGCGCCATTATCATAAAAATTATTATTTTTTACTTTTTTGCAAAACTACTTATATGGCGCATGTCACTGTGGTGCGCCATTAGTATGTTGGGTTACTAATGGCGCATGGCTTAGTGGTGCGCCATTAGTAACCTGGGACCAGCTAGATATTTTTGGACAGCCACACCTACACACTCACTTTCCCCACTTCATTCCCCCCACCTCCTTCTCTAAGCTTGTCGGCTGCCTCCTCCTCCTCACCTCATTTGCACCATAGATTCATCAAAATTAAGTGGTGAAATTACCTTTTTTTGATAGGTAAGTAAGGGGAAAGCTATCTTCATGTTGTAGATCTACTTTTTTTCTCCCTAGCTCGCTCCAACAACGTGCACATGCACTTTTGTGGCCTAGCTAGATCTATGTATGTTTGTGGTGTTGCTTGTGTTTGTGGTGTTGCATATATGTTTGTGTTTGCAGGTACCGGTATTTGAAATGCGATAGTTGCCAATATTTTGCCGGAATGTTGATTCATTTCCGTTTCGGCGAGAATTTTGGCACTATGCATTCTTTTTGGTCCTATTTTTAGGGAAGGTCATGCCAAATTTTTTCTTGGTTCTAAAATATCGTTTTGCTCTACCCCGCAGGCGACCATGGTCCGCACGATGACCGAAGGCATCGTGAATAGGTTTTTGAGCTCCGCGAAGGCCGAGATGCTTCAAAAGAACGAGACGGAGATAAGATGTCCGTGTCGAAGATGCAAGCTAAAGAGCCTTATTGCGGACCCGGATTCCGGGCAGGTGCGGGACCACCTGCTCTTGCGTGGTTTCATGGATGGCTATCGGTGGCAAGGTGATGAAGATGACTATGAAGTCGTCCATGGGGGCCGGGCAAGAAATGAGGAAGGGCAACAAGACAACCACCACGGCGAGGGCGGGCGAGAAGACGAAGAATCTCCAGGACATGATCACGACGGTGATGATGTACACAATCATCATGTAGAAGATGTCGTACATGATGATGAGGAAGATCAAGACGAAGGGCATGATCATGAAGATGAAGATGCCGGAGCAGACGACGATGGAGGCTGGGTGCAGGACCCTCATATTCAAGAGCTTCTTCGCAAGCAGACGGATAACGCAAGAGCTGCCGCCCGAGAGAAAGCCAAGCTGGATCAACTGGAGATAGACGCGGTTACTCCATTGTATGAAGGATGCAGGCCCGAGGATACCCGCCTGAAAGTAACGCTCATGGCTCTGGAGATGAAGGTAAAACACAAAATGACCAACGCATGCTTCGACGAGAACATGTCATTCTGGCACGAACGTCTTCCCAAGGGGAACAAGTGCCCGACCAGTTTCGAGGAGGCGAAGAAAATCGTGTGTCCTTTGGATTTACCGCACGTGAAATACCATGTGTGCATGAACAATTGCATCATTTATCGGGACGAGCACGCGGAGTCTACCATATGTCCGGTGTGCGGCGTCACTCGATACAAGAAGAGGAAGAAAGCTCCTCGAAAATCGGTGTGGTACTTTCCGATCACTCCTCGTCTGCAGCGGTATTTCGCGGACCCTAAGGTAGCAAAGCTCCTGCGTTGGCACGCGGATAGGGAGGAGAAGAAGCGGGAAGATGACGGAAATGATCCGGAGATAAATAAAAAAGACAAGATGCTGAGTCACCCTAAGGATGCGAGCCAGTGGCAAGCGTTGAACTTCGAATACCCAGAATTTGGGAAGGATCCAAGGAACATCGTGCTGGGCGCAAGCACCGATGGAGTCAATCCGTTTGGCAGCCAGAGAAGCACACATAGCACCTGGCCTGTGTTTGTGTGGATGTACAACCTTCCCCCCTGGTTGTGCATGAAGAGGAAGTACATTCACATGAGTATGCTAATTGAAGGGCCGAAACAACCAGGGAACGACATCAATCTGTATCTGGGGCTGCTGAAGGAGGAGCTAGACACGCTGTGGAAAATGCCAGCCAATACGTGGGACGCCGCAGAGAAAGAATATTTCCCTATGAGAGCCGCACTGCTCACGAGGTGCACGACTATCTCGGTTACGGATATCTCGCGGGGCAGGTAGTCCACGGATTTTCTGGATGCGTAAGGTGCATGGATGACACAACGTATCGCCAGCTAGATAGAGATCCCGGGTCTTTGAAAACCGTGTTCATGGGACATCGAAGGTGGCTTTGCGACGATGACCCGTGGAGGAAACGCAAGGATCTGTTCGATGGTGAAACCGAACCCCGAAAACGCCCGTGTACGAGGAGCGGCGAGGAAATAGACGAGCTGTTGAAAAATTGGAAAGATTGCCCACTGCCGGGAAAAAAGGCGCCAGAGCCGGGAAAAAAGCGAAAGGCGCCAGAGCCGCTGCTGAAGGTATGGAAAACGAGGTCTGTTTTCTGGGACTTGCCGTACTGGAAGATCCACCGTGTGCCTCACAGCCTTGATGACATGCATATCACGAAGAACGTGTGCGAGAGTCTGCTTGGTACCCTGCTCAACATGCCAGAGAGGACCGAAAGATGGGCCGAAAGCAAGGGCAGACTTGAAATCAATGGGCATCAGGCAGGAGCTTCATGCTAATGATGATGATGATGATGATGATGAGGCGAAGCAGGACACAGAAAGTCGTCGCAAAGGCAAAAAGGCCAAGAAGACCGGAAATGACTACCCTCCCGCGTGCTTCACTCTAAGTCAGGAGGAGATCGAGCAGTTTTTCACCTGCCTCCTAGGAGTAAAACTTCCTTACGGTTACGCGGGGAAGATAAGCAGATACCTAGACCCAGCGAAGCAGAAGTTCAGCGGGATGAAGTCTCACGACTGTCACGTGCTGATGACGCAGATACTTCCAGTTGCAATCCGTGGGATCATGGACGCGCACGTCCGTGAAACGCTATTTGGCCTATGCAACTTTTTCGACGTCATCTCTCGGAAGTCGATTGGCGTGAGGCAACTCAGAAGGCTACAGGAAGAGATCGTGGTGATACTATGCGAGCTTGAGATGTACTTCCCGCCCGCATTCTTCGACGTTATGGTGCATCTGCTGGTCCATATCATGGAGGATATCATCCAACTCGGGCCGACGTTCCTGCACAGCATGATGCCGTTCGAAAGGATGAATGGTGTCATCAAAGGATACGTTCGGAACATGTCACGTCCAGAGGGAAGTATAGCCAGGGGCTTTCTGACCGAAGAGTGCATCTCCTACTGCACGAATTATCTAGGCATCGAGAACCCCGTTGGTCTGCCCGTCAACAGGCACCTCGGCAGGCTCGCTGGATGGGGTCACCGTGAGGGTCGCCGCGAAATGCATGTCGACTACGAGGGTCGACTCGCCGACTTTGAAAGAGCAAACCTAGTCGCGCTACAACACATAGACGTGGTCGATCCTTGGGTGGTAGAGCACAAAACCTTTATTGAGAAGACGTACAATGACCGAGGCCAACAGAGGACGGACGGAGATATACTCAAAGAGCACAACTCATGTTTCACGCGTTGGTTCAAGCAGAAGCTTCTGTCGTACCCTTTACATGAGGATTCTTCCGGAAGAACAACTCATATTCGCCTTGTCACAGGGCGCCGAGCACAACCTGATGACCTATGAGGCGTACGATATCAACGGCTACACATTCTACACCGAGGACAAGGACATGAAGAGCGATGGTTATCAGAACTCCGGGGTAACGATGGAATCCTACACCGGCAACGACAAGGACAGATACTACGGAAGGATCGAGGAGATCTGGGAGCTGAGCTACGCTGGAGAGAAGGTCCCGATGTTCCGTGTCAGATGGGCCAAGAGCGTCCTAAAAGAAGACCGGTATTTCACCACCATGGTTATACCCGAAGCCAAATCCAAGACCGCGGGCGCAAACGTCACCGCGAAAAATGAGCCATGGGTACTGGCTTCCCAAGTGGACCAATGCTTCTTCATTACCGACCCGTCAAAGCCCAGTCGTGTTGTCGTGAGGAGAGGCAAAAGGAAGATCATCGGAATGGATGGAGTAGCCAATGAGCAAGACTTCGACAAGTACGGCGACCCGAAGATCGAACATGACGACGATGATGAAGTAGCAGCACACACCACAAGAAGAAGCAGGACCACCCTACCTAAAGGACGTCCGTTCCACAGAAGAACTCCATTTGCGAAAAAGAAGGGCAAGAATATTGTGAACAGATAGCTAGCTAAGATCGATTGTATTTAAATCATAGTCTTCATTTCTCGATTGTATTTCATAGGCACTTTTTGATATCATGAATATTTTTAAATTTCATGGGCACTTTTTGAATTCATGAGGACACTTGATCTCGATCCCCCTCCATCTCGATCTCGATTCCCCCTCCATCTCGATCTCGATCCTCCTCCATCTCGATCCCACCCGCACCCTCCCCCGCTAGCTCCACCGCCGACGACGACCCACCGCAACCCTCCCCCGCTCCACCACCGCCGACGAGCATATTTTTTAAAAAAATATTACTGTTTTTATAAAAAAATATTACTGTTATGATTTAAACAAGTTTGAACATATTTAAACACAAATAAATATCAAACAACATTTAAAATGCATAAAAAAATATTGGGGAGCCTGGGAATCGAACCCAGGACCTCCTGGTGTGTGTGCTGCGTGCTGACCAGTCAGGCTAGTGGGCGGGTTCTGATGTAGATAGGGTTAGGTGGTATATAACCTGACAAGTCGGGCTAGATTAAAACAAAATTCTAATGGCGCACCGAGGGGAGGTGCGCCATTAGAATAGTCGTACTTATGGCGCACGAGGGGGTGGTGCGCCATTAGAACCCTCCCCCACTCCACCTACTGCCCTCGCACTGTGTCCTCCCTCCCTCCCTCGCCAGATTCCCCTCGATCGACCCCAACCGTACGCCGCCGCCGCAGCCGCCGCCTCCGTCCGCCGCAGCCGCCCACGCGCCCCCGCCGCCTCCCTCTCCCCTTCCTCCCCCTCGAGCACCGCCTCCCCCCGAGCCCCGCCTCCCCCGTGAGCGCCGCCCCCTCCGTCCCCTCCGTCCCCTCCGTCCGCCGCGCCTGCACGCCCTAGGGTTCCGGCTCCAAGGTGGGTGGCAAGCTCGACACGCCGCCTCCTCCTCGACGCGCCGCCTCCTCCTCGACGCACCTCCTCCTCAACGCGCCGCCTCCTCCTCGACGTGCCGCCTCCTCCTCGACGCGCCGCCGCCCGCCGCCTCCTCGACGCCGGCGCCCTCCTACGGCAGCCTGCCATTATCCCACAGGTGATTCCTCACCTCTCCCCCCTTCACCTCCTCCCCCCTAGGCTACCTCCCGCAAGTACCACAGCCTCTTTCCCCCGTGTTCTAGGGTTAGCAAATTTGAGTGTCCTCTCGTGAGCCTCTCTTCAACTGTTTTTGCTGCTGTTTGGTTCTGAAGATGAGTAGCAAGTATAGTAGGAAGATGATGCATAGTATTGATGATTTTTTTCTTATGAAACTGAAATTATTAACTCCCTCTGTAATTTGTAAGACATCCAATAATTTTCCTAAGTAATTGAGAAGAATTTATATACCAGAACATAATAAGAACCCTAATTAGTACAGTTTCCGTTAGCACACCGGTAAGATATAACTTACAACTTTACAAGTATCTCTAGTCAAGTCTGATATTGCTTTTGCTTATATGCGGTCAATTTCTCAACTTGATAACTAGTAGATCAGTAGTTTATATATTGTCACATTGACTAGGTTTCATACAAAAAAATCCAGGTTACATAAATTTGTAATTTTATATGGCAATATTATATAGTGGTGAAAGGCTCAGCTCTGTCTGACTAATGCTATGCAATGTTATAAAATGGCTAACAGCCACACATGTGAATCTGTTCTTGATACACCTTTTCCCTTTTCTTAGAATCATCATATACATCTGCATATTTCAGGTTTCCAAGGAGGTAAAGGAATTGAAGTTCAGACAGTGCAGCAGCAACAACACCTCCAAGGTGAGAAATATGTACAGTTAGGTACAGTTAGCATCATGTAAGAAAATGGCCATAATGTGCCCTGATAATGATGTATTTTGTCATAAAAATATATAGTGGACTGCCATGATAATGACATGGTCCTGTGTTTGCAAGCTGTCATAATCTTCGGTTTTCCTTCCCATTTGGTATCATCATGTTCAGTGTATATAGTTATAACATCATGTGGGTGTTTTAAGTCTGTTTACAGCTCATGTGGGTTTTAACATCATGTGGGTTGGTGAATGTGGATGATTTTTTTATCCTGTGAACTTGAATGTTGCAATGCTGTTTTCTTCAGAGGCTACTGTCAAAAACTTGAGCAAAGATAGGCCCTTGAGTTTGCCAGAATGTCCATTAACTTCCGTTCCGGCAAATTTGGGTACTCCATATGTCCTATTTTTAGCAAAGGTCATGCTTAAATTTTCCGTGAATTTTAGCATGACTTTGCTAAAAATAGGACATATGGGGTACTTGCGACTAATGCATGGGCCGGGGTATCTTAGTACTTAGTTAAGTAGGATCAACTGCCCTGCCATTCTTGCTGCATTAAACCATAGGTGGCAATAGAGCCAAGTGATTAGGCCCAACTTAGAATTCTCCTTAGCATCGATAAACCCTAGATGATAAACCCAACATAGGTGGCAATAGAGCCAAGTGATTAGTGCCAAGTGATTAGGCCCAACCTAGGGTGCCTCGGCATCGATAAACCCTAAATGATGAAAACTTAACTTGGCTGCCCCGGATGCCTCGGTGTCGATGAGAACCTAAATGATGTACGCTTAGGCTTTTAGGGTGCCTCGGCGTCGACAAACCCTAAATGATGAAAGCTTAGGCTTTTAGGGTGCCTCGGTGTCGACAAACCCTAAATGATGAGACCATGATCTTGTTCCTTGACAATAACCAACTTTTTGACCAAACTTTTTTCCTATTTAGAGCGAAACATGGCCCACAACGATGAGGCCGGTGGTTCGGGCGGCAAGCAATTCTGGGAGCTGTCCCAGGAGATGGAGGAACAACCTCACCGCTATGAGGACGCCGCGGAAGACACCGATCCTGATTACACAACCCCTAGTGGCGTCAGGGATGACACCACTGATGGTGCCGCCGAGGATGCCACCACTGATGATGGCGGCGCACACACAGATGGCAGCCAATCGAAGAAGCAAAGGAAGGACCGGCACCCGAATGCGCTCCGCACCCTCAAGGAGGAATTCACTCAAGTGGACTCCGACGGGAATCCAACGGAGCCCAAACATATAGTCAAGGGGTACTCGGTTCAGCTCGGGTGCATTCTCCGGAGCACCGTCTCGATCAACACCGAGAACCTTAGGCATAAGGCCAGGGAATTGCGCAACCTCCTCTTCACGAAGCTGCACGAACGATACAAGTTCCCCGCCGACTTTGAAAACACACGCCTCTCAGGGAATAAAGTGAACAGTGCCGCCCTCACGAAGATGAGCACGGCCCTGTCTACTTGGAGAAGCGCGGTGAAGAGAATGATTGATAAAGGTGATAGTTATGAGAAGATCAAGGCGAAATATCCTTTGATGAGTGAAGATGACTACAAGGATTTCAAGATAAAGTGCGAGAGCAGTGCAACCTCCGAATCAAGTCAGTGGGGGAAAGAAATGCGGGAGTTGAACTTAGGAGAACACAAACTCGGTCCCGGCGGTTACAGAGTGGCGGAGCCTATATGGGACAAGGAGGACGCGGAGCGTGCCGAGCAAGGCCTACCGCCCCGCTTCGAGAAATACAGCGGTAACAAGCAGACCAGGAACTATGTCAGGGCCCAATACAAGGAAGACCCGATGACAAAGGAGCTTACCACGGATCCGAAGACCAGGGCGCTTGAGCTTGTTCTGGTAAGGAATACACCCCCGCGTAATTAGCTCCATATGGTTGCACTCTAACTAATCCCCAATATTTCTAAATGGTTCACGTTCCTTTCGCAGGAAACTGAAAGCAGTAGCGCGGGGTCGTCTCAGAGCTCCCCTTTCGACAGCCCTTTAAATAGGGCGTTGAACATAATGAAAAAGCAAGGATAAGCTCACTAAGCCGACGTCAGCTGGTCGTGTGGCCGACAAAGGCTTGTCCACAAAATGGGGGTCATACTATTCCGCTGGTGTGCGGAAGGAGAAAAAGGCCAGCTCGGAAAGCCAGATGCGCGAGGTTGAAGCACTCAAGGCACAAGTGGCGCGGATTCCGGAGCTTGTCCAAGAGCAAGTGGAACAACAACTGGGAACGAAGCTCAACGCCATGGTGCCTACGTTGATTCATGGGCTGACGACATGGATTGCGGGCGGCCAACAGGGGCCTCCCCCGGTTCCCAGCTTCACGGCCAGCAACTCGCACAACGCGCAGGCGGCGCCATTGGTGTCTCCGGCGGCGCCATTGGTGTCTCCGGCGGCGCCATTGGTGTCTCCGGCGGAGGCGGTATTCGTGTCTCCGGCGCCAGCACGGGCATTGGAGCTTAATGCACCCGGGTGTACGCCGGCCGGCACCTCACCAACAAGCTCCCCCTCCGTCAGTTGCATGCCCGCCGTTGGCGGTGCCTCGACATTAGCCGAGCTCGACGGCATCACGGTAACTAAGCCTCTCGGCCGATGACTTCATCTCCTTGCCTTTGACTGGGCATCCCTGACGCCCTGTACATGTTTTCGCAGGGCACCGCCAACGTTCCTTGCACTCTTCTGCACTTCGTGGGCGCCGAGTTGGTCGATGTCGCCAAGGGCAGAATCGTTCAACCGGGCAACCGCATGTTCCACGGTAATCCGATGCCACCCACAGTGTATAGGGTTGAAGTGGTTCGGGTGCTGCCAGGCTGCGACGAGCTGTTACCTCCGGTTCGACCCGCTGGGGCCGACGAAGAAGATGAGATGACCCTCAGCGCCTGCGTAAACTGGCCGCTGCTTTGGCCGAAGAGCCAGATTCGTTTGGGGGCGGGGGACACCACCCCACAGACAAGACCGCCAGTCGTGCCGGCGCCAAGCCATGGCAAGAACGCCGCAACGCTACCGGACCTGCCGGACATCCCTATGTCGGACATCCCTATGGCACAGGATCCGGACAGCCCTATGGCACAGGATCCGGACGACGACGACAACGACGACGGTACATTTACCAAAGTCGATAAGTACTTTGCCGAACATGGGTACGCTGACGAGTTCTGCGGGCCTCTTTCTCAAGAACCCAACCAAGACGACCGCAATCTAGCTGGTACGGCGGAGAAATCCAATTGCAATAGGCGTCGTCTGGCCGTTCAGTTCTCAGGAGACGCCTCCAGCTCCCGCCTTCACCGAGCCTCAGATAGCTGAGGTGCGAAATATTATCAGCCCCAACACGCTCAAGAAAGCGGTCTGTGAGCAGAACTCGGTCCCATTACAGGAGATCAAGAAGAAGGGACGGAAACGAAAGACTAACAAGGGCGCCGGTGCGAGCCAGCCGGCACCGAGTTCGATCCGTGCTCAGGACGGGCCACCTTCACCTAAGGATATCTCGAGGAGGGTGCATGTGGCGGGTAGGGCGATGCTACCGCCAAATATGCTGAATGCTGCAACCGGTGCTATGCGGAGTCTGCACGACAGTGTTCTTTCTTTGGAGAAGCGGCGTCTGAGAGAGAATGATGTGGCATACCCGGTTTTCGTGGCCAAGGTGCCAGAGGGCAAGGGCTTTGCGGATGGCGACATCGGGGGTACGATCGTCCTGCGGTTTGATGACATCTTTGCTATGTTTAACCTTCATCCGCTGCACTACACCTTCGTTCGGCTGTTTTCGCTGAGTATGGAGATGCGGATCATTAGAGACAAGACCCCGGACATCGTGATAGTCGACCCCTTCTACATGCGTGCCAAGCACTTGAACAGCGCTGGGGACCGCCAAGTTGCGAGTTCACACCTCGAAGGCGTCATTCTGGCAAACCCAGATAAGGATAACTTCCTTGTGGCTTACTTTCCCGAGTAAGTCATCCCTTAACCGCCCCGTAACATATGATTTCTTAGATTTTGATCGTTCTTTTTTTTCTAACATTCCGTGTTCTGTGCAGTGACACACATTGCACACTCATCCTCTTAAGCCCGAAATATTCCATGGCCACGTATTTCGACCCGAACCGTAACTCCAAGATAGACTACACAAATGTCAAGAAAGTTCTTGATGATGTTCTCCCCGGCTACGCCAAATCTGGAGGCACCTTCACCAGGGCAGTTCGTAAGTACGGCAAGCACATGTTCTCACACAATACGAAGTTCTGCTGTGTCAAGCAGCCGCCTGGCGGTCAGAAGGATGCCTACTACGCCCTCCATCACATGCGGGCGATCGTAAGGGACCATCATCAACTTCTGCTACCAGATAATCTCAAAGATTGGGCCGCGAGCTTGTCGGCAGTCCAGGACGCGGACCTCAGACAAGAATTCTTTCGCATCCAGTCGGAGTTTGCGGACATCATCCATCAAGATGTCCTTCATACCTCGGGGCAGTTCTTCGTCAGATATCAACCGTCCAACAGTGAGATAGATGAAACGCTACAAATGCAGGGTGACAACGACCGCGATTTCATGACCATCACGACAGACGGCGGCTTCATCCACGCTCCTGTCCGATGAGTCGAGTCGAAAGTAGTGATGTGTAGTTCTGAAACATTGATTAGCTCATGTTGTAATTAAACTTTAATGAATTCGTATGTCTCTTTGGTTTGGACAGTCGTTCAACTTAGATGTAATCGATGCTATTTATTAGTAGGACCATGAATCGTGCTATTAATGTCTTGCTTTTCTCTTTCGATCCTTTTGTTGCATACTTACATATTGCTTATGTATTGTCTGTTGTTTGGCTTGTGCATAGAGATGCCGTCGTATGTCGTGTACAAGGGTAAGGTTCCCGGAGTCTACGACGACTGGGAGGAGTGTCGGAGACAGGTTCACCGTTTCAGCGGTAACAGTTACAAAGGGTACACCACTAGGGCGGAGGCCGAATCTAGATATGCCCGCTATCTAGCGGGAGAGAGGAGGGAGCGTTGGAGGAACCGGATGAGGACCAGTTTGATCGCGATGATGCTCATCGTGATGACCACAACTCTCTTTTATGTGATGGTAGTTTAGATGATCGATATCGACTTGTAATGTGAAGACAAACTCGATACTCGCGGTCTTGAGACTTGTAATGTTTTATCTTTGTTCGGTCTTTTGAATTCGGAGACTAATATGATGAATTGTATTCGGAGACTAATCTTCTATTGTATTCGATGAATCTGATGTTGCTGTGTGCTGCTGTCTATATTCTGTCCAATAATATATTTTGTAACCTGTGCAAAAATCAGAAAAGCAAAAAAAAACCAAATATTCATACTAATGGCGCATCAAGGCAGAGTGCGCCATTAGTATGCCAAAGGATACTAATGGCGCATCAAGGCAGAGTGCGCCATTAGTGTGACAAAGCACATGGTTACATATGGCCCCCCGGGAGGCATACTAATGGCGCATGGAGTTACATACTAATGGCGCACTGCCAGGTGCGCCATTAGTATACCAGATACTAATGGCGCACCAGTGGTGCGCCATTAGTAAAAAATTCTAATGGCGTGCTACTAATGGCGCACCGGTAGTGCGCCATTAGTAGGCAAAACCGGTGCGCCATTAGTAGGCCTTTTCCTAGTAGTGTTACTGAGTGCATAAGAATGACCCCATCAAACATCCATATAGCACAAAGCAGGGATGCTGGGCTGCACTAGCGCATGACATGCACATAGTACATGGACGGATAGGTGATAGAAGATGGGATTCATACTGCACTCAGTAACGGCCGCCGCAATACATACCATGTACGTGGCATTCATCCTAGTACTATTCACAAGAATACGGTGGTTAGCTTCCTTGTGTTGGAACCAGCCCACCAGGTTTCAGATCCTAAACAAGGATTCGTTTAGTTGTAGGAGACACTTGTTGACTATGAGGGATCTATGATGACTTCGTCAATCTCAAGATGATTTCCCGTCTCAGTATCTCAGAGGTGCTTATAATGGTAGGGTGTTGTGTGTCTGTGTTTATAGGAGAGTGTATATGCGCGTGTGTTGAGACTTGAGAGTATCTGTGATTGTACTGTGTTAAAAAAATACCAGTAGTCCACAAGAATTAAAACATCCATCACTTTTCGAACTTAAAGTTGTAGGTGGCTTGGCCAACTCCACGGAGTTTAATTTGCTTGATTTGGTTTCTAAACAAAGAAGAATACACAACGAGGTAGATGGGTACCAGCGAACTAGATTTACGTCAAAATCGCTTTCCAGCGAGAAAAGTTTGTTGTTCGAAAAAGAGAATGTGACAACCTTGTGACAAGTATGCTTCAATCAAAATGTGATTAGCTTTGCTCATGGATCTCTTCTTCTTAATCATCATTATAGGAGAGACAACACTTAGATCGGTACCAGTGTCCAAGTCACGCAATAGTGTACCAGTGTCCAAGTCGTGCAACAGTGTCCAACTAACGTACTAGTGTACCACTGTCCAACTCACGCAACAGTGTATGTACCATTATACCAGTGTCCAAATGATGTACGGTATAGAAGGCAGTAATGCAAAGCTTAGCAAGCTTCATTTGCTCATTGCCACCGCTCCGGAAGATAAAAATTTGTAACATTAATTCATTGTCAGGAATATTTGTAAAACATAATCTTTGTCTTCTTCGGTTCTCTTGATCTTTTTTTAGCACAACCTAGTTATTAAAAAACATTATAATATTTCTTTGTTTTGAATATTTTTTAAACATAGAATGATAGTAAAAATGATGATTTGCCACATAAAATACCTAATAAAATTCATGATAAATTTAGTTAGTTGTTCCAATTTAGACGAATACATACCCATAAATACATGCATCTGGAAACCAGTGTGGCATGCATATATGCAACTAAGATAAAATGGATATTTGTGGAATAATCTCAACGAAAGATTGCAATGATGAAGCCGGTGTAAGACAAACCAAGTACATGGTGTCAATGTTGTAGCAGATCACTGGGACGTCAGCGAACCTGATTGATATAGGAGGTGCGCTCAACAAAAAGTTGTGCTAGAGTGAGCAGCCAACTACCGACTCAACGCAAAGTCACACGGAAATCAATTCATAGCAGTAGATGCCCATCCTTTCAGAGTACATGAACTGCTGGCTCTTAAAGTTTGTTAGGACGATCCTCTTTATTATACTAGTCCATGAACGGGAGGAAAAAGATGTATGTTAATGCACACTATTCTCATACCAATACCTGCTTGATTAGTACTTCCTCCGCAAAGAAATATAAGAGTGTTTAGATCTAGAGTTATCTAAGCGCTCTTATATTTCTTGACGGAGGGAGTACTGTGGTATTAGTAGGATAACGGTGATGTTTATTGCTCCAACAAAGTTCCTTATCTTTGTTGTCGAAGTTTTTTCTTTCTACGAGAAAGGAAAGTGATGGTGGGAAAGTGATCGACCTCTTAACTTAACTTCCTGGATTGTTCCAGGATTCCTTTTCCATGCTGAACCCAAAGGTGAAACCCAAAAGAAAGAATAATTTCAATCCATGTTATCTAGGTTTTCAATCCCTATTCAAAATTTATTATTTAGTTAGGGCCTATTTAGCCACAATTCCAAAACCAAAGATTTTTTTCAGTCAAAACTTGATCTTAAGAACCTAAATCACTTTAAGAGCTACCCCTGGAGGGTAATGTTTTTTTTTTGTGATGTTCTCTTGGAATTTACTCTTTTGATAATTTTACTGAACTCTTCGGGATCTCGTTGCTTATTTGCCCTTCTATTATTTTACGCCAAATTGTCAAATTTGGTCAGAGTGTGAAACAAATTATTTTCAGGAGTTAAAGTGTGACAAAACCAAGGCAGGTTCCACTATTGATCATATTTGCTATGTAGTGTAGAAGTTCACCAAGAGTAGGATGCATGTTGGTTGACTATTTCAAGTAAATATGTAGGGTATTCTGGCAAGATTTATTTCACTGTTCTGGCATACTAATTTGATTTTGGGGAGGGTTGTTTGATGTTCGTGAATGGTATGAGATATCTACTTTATTCTAACTTAATAAGGTTGGTCATAGTGGGGAGTAACTTAGACTAGTAACATGCATATGCTACTGATAGGGAGTATGTTACTACCTTCATTATAGATAGTAACATATGTATGGTATCATGCAATCCTTCATTCATTTAGATGTAGACTTGTTTTGCTTTGGGGTGCATTATGTTATGGTAACATAATATCTTGCCACCAAACACCTCTCTCCTCATTAACTACTTGCCACATAAGCAAACTTTCAGTAGGGTGCGTTATATTACAAGCTAAATTACTCCCATTGTGACCATTTGGGTGGATTTCGTTCGGTTAGCTGTCGAGAGGGCATCACAATTGCCATGACACTACTTGCTAGGACCTCCCTCTCAGTTGGGTGCAAAGGGCTTGGTCATGGGCAAAACACACATAGGTAGGGACTTTCAGTAATATTTCTGGCCATGATTTTATGACATGGTAAATCAGATCTTCAATTTCCTGCATTAAGCCTTAGAAATGCAGTAAAGGCCCGAAACTTGGTAGGAGGCCCCCAAAAAAGGCCAGGACCTGGCATGTGTCATGGAATGAACTTTGTTGAGAATAATAAAATTTCCAAGCCAACGGAGGTATGAGCCTTACAATTCCTTCACAAAATGAAAACGTTCCCTCTCAAAAGGTCTTGTTTACACACAACCTCCAATAACGGTTTTGTGAAATGCCCTCGGGTTCTTACCACACCCTCTAGGGTCTGTGTGATGACATCGCATAAGATCCCGCAAATTTCCGGTGTCTCGTTTGCATTTAGTTGGCTGCATATCCATGTTTTTTGCTGTTGGTCCCTTGCCCTTAGTTGGCTTCACTTGCCTGGTCTTGGACCAAAGACCACGGGTAGGGACTTCCAGCCCATTTTCGGGCATGGTTTTATGTGATCGCATCTCAAATATTGAATTTCCAGCATTAAGCCCTAGAATTGCAGTAAATGACAAGAATATGGTAGAAGGACCTCGAAAAAGCCATGTTCTATCATGTGTCATGGAATGGACTCTAGTGTGCAAAGAAAAGTTTCAAGGAAAATGGAGGAATTGGCCCCACACCCTCTTCACAAATCAGATATGTTCCCTCTCGAAAGTCCAGGGCATAGATTGTGATATGTGATGGCCTGCTTTGATTAATACTTGGTCGATAAAATTCATTAATAGACAAAACAAATTAAGTCTCTAATCCTCAGCAGATCTAGATGTAAATAAAAATCTATATCTCGAACATTGGCTAGACATATCATACACATATATAAGTCATACAACGAAAATAAGGGTGTGCAAATTAGGGTATCCACATGTCAGGCCCTCAAATTAAGACTAGTAGTAGAAAACATGTCTCCCTTCTAGATCCGATGTTGCGACTAGGTACATGAAGGTCATGGTGATGATGGCTTTGACTGCTTCTCCAACATCTTCGGGCTCTTTAGCATCTTAACTGTCCGCTAGTCCTTAGGTAGAAGAAGTGCATCTCTGAAGATGACCTCATTCTTCAGCATGTCCTTCTCATCATCCAACTGCTCCTTCTCCATCTTCAGTTGCTCGACCTCTGCCCTTAGCCTATTAGCATCATCCATCCGGTTGGCCCTCTGAATCTCCATGATTTTGATATGCCCCATCAGTGCATTCATGTTTGCTATAGGAAATCTACATAGATCTCCATGTGCTCCAGCCGAATGGCGTATGGAAGCATACAATCTTTGTTTTTCCTGGCCAAACATGCGCCTATCTTATCATGTCTTCTAAAGTGATAGAAATCGGGATCCTCTCAAATATCATCCTGGTAGACTCCCAAGGTGCATGCCAAAGCCACCTGGATAACCTTCTGTGGTCCTTCCTCCCATCTGGCATATGTGATAACAAGGTCCCGTTACCACCACTACCTCTGCGGAGGCTTCTGTGAAACAACCTTGTATTTTTATCACACCATACATGGGTCGTGCAATGACACCGCGCCAAGTCCTTAGAATTTCCATGGAGTTACATGGCAGTAAACCGCACCTCGACGGTCTCTCTATGCCCGACGATGCATGGACCTCCCTCTCAGTTGGGTGCACATGACTTGTCATCGACCAAACACCATAGGTAGGGACTTTTAGCCTTTTACTGGCCATGGTTTTTAGCTGGACATGGCTCAGATCCTGTATTTCCGGCATTAAGCCCTAGAAATGTAGTAAATGTCCAAAATATAGCGGGAGGCCCCCGAAAAATCACTGGACCTCGCATGTGTCATGAAATGGACTTTAGTGAGCATAATAAAAATTTCAGGCCAACGGAGGTATGAGCCTCATGATCCCTTCACAAACCAACAATGTTTCGTCTCAAAATATAGGTCTCCCTGGAAGAAAGACTCATTTCCACACAACCTCCATGAAGGGTTCTGTGAAATGCCGTCAGATTCTTACCATAACCTCTAGGCTTTGTGTGATGACATCACATCAAGTCCCGTGAGTTTTTGGTTGCTCGTGAATTTCCGTGGATTTAAACAATAGAAACCGCATATCTGTTGCATATCAGTGACTCCTAGTGTTGGCCCCTCGCTCTTAGTTGGGTGCGCTGGGCCTGGTCATGGACAAAAGACCACGAGTAAGGACTTCTAGGCCGTTTCCTGGCATGTTTTTATGTGGTCATAGCTCAAATCTTGAATTTCTAGCATTAAGCCCTAGAAATGTAGTAAATGCCCAGAATATGGTAGGAGGCCCCCGATCGCCATATCCCTCCTCTCGTCTCACACAGTCCTTGATGAATGTGATATTATCCTTCCATGGAGGTTCTTCTCATCCTCTAAATGTGGCATGGAGGAGACACCTCTCGCTGCGTCCTGACACCACACTCGGGAGAAATCTTCCTTTGAATATCGAGGTTCTGGTAGCCCATGCTCATGAGTCAACTTGCCTAAACTGTGGTAGAACATAGTTGTTTACTCCTTCGTCTTGTTGTCACAATCTCAAACTCGGTCCAGCTGGCGAACTACATTTTGAGAGAGAAAGAGAGTAAAACATGCATGACATATGAAGTACACTAGATCAAACAAGAAAGTGTACAAGGAGAAATTAATTAGTATATATTGCTATATAACTATCTTCATTAGTTAGGTAAGAATCACAAGCATTTTAATTACAAGCATGTGTGTTTGCCTAACTATAGCTAGCATTTCACATATTTCCACACATATCCACATTTTAACAAAAATATCAATCTTTAAAAAAATCATTTTCTTTCTCTTTACTGTTATGTTTTTCAAACATTGATAATTAAACTCTACTACACACCAAATATATGTTTCCATGTCATCCAACGCATATTAGCCTACCAAAATAGCTAGTAAATAATAATACTATAACAGTTACTAGACAAATTAATATGATACTTCATATTTTTAGCAAAAGAAAGAAAACTCAAAAATGGTGGAGATTTTCCATACCAAATTTCCACATCGATTTCCATATCATATTTTCACACACATGCACACACGCGCACACGCACACACACGCACGCGCGCGCGCAAAGATGGTGAAGTGCGGTGGCAGCTAGGTTATACGAGCCAGCCGCTCGCGCACGCGAGTTTGTAATTTATATGCGCTGAGACGAAGGGTCAAGCTTTGATGAGTATCTACATCCAGATCTCAGCAAAACTGTCCACCCAATGAAAAGAAAAATAAATAATCTTTTGACGATAACTATGCCGAGTCTTTAAACGCAGGAGCTCGGCAAATGTGGCCTGCCGGGACAGAGCACATAGCAGTAGTCGTTGTCGCCATGTGACACAAACTTTGCCGAGTTCATTCGTTCAGTACCTCGGCATAATTCGTAAGCGCCGAGTTTATTATCTTTGATGAGTTACCTTTACCTGGTTCAGCAACGGCATGCCTCGGCCGAGCTAGACACGCCGCAAAGAGCGGTCGTTGTTTTTGTCGAGCTCCCGCAGTTGACGGTATACATGTTATAGAGCATAGACTTCACGACACCCCCTTATCTAGCCACTCATTTTTGCATTGCGATTCGTGCAACTACTTTTGATTTTTTTGTTTCTCCCATATAGAACAACATATGAACTTCAAACTTTACAGTAGAATAAAACATCCTAACTAGAATGTGGGAAAAAAATCGGATTTTTTCGTGCATCACAAATACTAAAAATACGTATTTTAATTTAAAAAAATCTCATTTTGTATATTTTGTTGGACCCAAAATCTGAATGTTTTTTTCTCACATTCTAGTTAGGATGTTTTAGTGTCTTGCAAAGTTTGAAGTTCATATGTTGTTTCATTTAGAAGAAACAAAAAAGAGAAATTTTGATGTAGTAAGTTAGTTGTCTATTACGGATCTCAAAGCAATCTTGGAGGGTAAGGATAGAGGGTGTCCAGAATCCCGAATAGGGCATCCGGCAACGAAAATATTTCAGTAGTGAACCAACTGACGTGTTCCGTTCTTATTTCTGGGTATGGGGCAACTTACAATTGAGAGTCCTATAAATAGCTTCCGATGTAGCTCAGGAAATGGCACCAATTCACGTTGCCAAAGCATTCATACCATTGGTGTGGTGTAGGCAGTGCGTTGGCGTGTAGGGCAAAGTCGAGTGCGTTCCAACAATGGCCCCACGTAAATTCTTGGACAACATGACTGCCCAAAATGGCATCGTCCCGGTGGTGGTGGTGGACACGGCGGAGAAGAAGACGCAATCCCCCACCCTGCTCGATGTTGACGAGTTTCGGCGTCAGAGTCACCAGGTAGTGGACTTGATCGCCGAGTACTATGACCGCATGGGCGACTACCCAGTGCACCCTCCCGTTACCCCCGGCTTCCTACGCAACTTGCTCCCACCGGACGCACACTGGTAGAAAAAGAGGCTTCCGTCCAGCCCCATTAGTCGCGAAACTGTAGGAACCGCGACTAATGAAGTCTTTAGTCGCGGTTCGTTAGTCGCAGTTCGGCAGACGAACCGCGACCAAAGGCTTGGGCCAGGGTGCTCGGTGGCCAGCTGGTGCACGTGAGCGGCTTTAGTCGCGGTTGGCCAGGCCAACCGCGACTAAAGGTGCCCAAAGGCCTTTAGTCGCGGTTGGCCTGGCCAACCGCGACTAAAGCTCCTCCCCTATATATACCAGTTCAGCGCACTCACTTAGCCATTTGGTGCCACTTCTCTTCACAAGGGGGTGTAGGTTTGCTTTTGGTTCCTCTTATGCACACAAGGTGTTTGATGAAATTCCCAACAGCGTGAAACAAACATGATATGAAGTGTTGGAGCCACACTTGAGGTTCCTCCTCGATCGCGGTTAGCAACTTGAACCTTTCATGCATGTGTGTCATTGATAAAATATGCATGTGTGTTGTTCATTGTTTAATTTCTATTGTTTATAGCTAGTTACTTTAACAAATGCATGATGGTTAATTATATATTTTATATTATAATAATGCAGATGAATCGGCAATGGATGTACGGTAACCGACTCTCCCGCGAGTTCACTACGGGTTTGAAAGATTTCCTCGTAGTGGCTAATGCGAACAAGCAGAAGGGTTTTGTTATCTGTCCATGTGTTGACTGTAAGAATCAGAAGGGTTACTCTTCCTCAAGAGAAGTTCACCTGCACCTGCTTCGGCACGGTTTCATGCCAAGCTATAATTGTTGGACCAAGCATGGAGAAAGAGGGGTTATAATGGAAGAAGATGAAGAAGGGGATGATTTCATCGATGAAAGCTATCTTGCTCATTTCGGTGATACTTTCATGGAGGATGCTGAAGGTGAAGGGGAAGGTGAAGGGGAAGGTGAAGGGGAAGGTGAAGGGGAAGGTGAAGGTGAAGGTGAAGAAGAGGCACGTGATGAGACCGTTGATGATCTTGGTCGAACCATTGCTGATGCACGGAGACGCTGCGAAACTGAAAAGGAGAGGGAGAATTTGGATCGCATGTTAGAGGATCACAGAAAGTCGTTGTACCCTGGATGCGATGATGGTCTGAAAAAGCTGGGCTGCACACTGGATTTGCTGAAATGGAAGGCACAGGCAGGTGTAGCTGACTCGGCATTTGAAAACTTGCTGAAAATGTTGAAGAATATGTTTCCAAAGAATAATGAGTTGCCCGCCAGTACGCACGAAGCAAAGAAGGTTGTCTGCCCTCTAGGTTTAGAGGTTCTGAAGATACATGCATGCATCAACGACTGCATCCTCTATCGCGGTGAATACGAGAATTTGAATGAATGTCCGGTATGCACTGCATTGCGTTATAAGATCAGAGGCGATGACCCTGGTGACGATGTTGAGGGCGGGAAACCCAGGAAGAGGGTTCCCGCCAAGGTGATGTGGTATGCTCCTATAATACCACGGTTGAAACGTCTGTTCAGGAACAAAGAGCATGCCAAGTTGTTGCGATGGCACAAAGAGGACCGTAAGTTGGACGGGGAGTTGAGACACACCGCAGATGGAACGCAATGGAGAAAGATCGACAGAGAGTTCAAAGATTTTGCAGCTGACGCAAGGAACATAAGATTTGGTCTAAGTACAGATGGCATGAATCCTTTTGGCGAGCAGAGCTCCAGCCATAGCACCTGGCCCGTGACTCTATGCATCTACAACCTTCCTCCTTGGTTGTGCATGAAGCGGAAGTTCATTATGATGCCAGTGCTCATCCAAGGTCCGAAGCAACCCGGCAACGACATCGATGTGTACCTAAGGCCATTAGTTGATGAACTTTTACAGCTGTGGGGCAGACCTGGTGTCCGTGTGTGGGATGAGCACAAAAAAGAGGAATTTAACCTACGAGCATTGCTTTTCGTAACCATCAACGATTGGCCTGCTCTTAGTAACCTTTCGGGACTGTCAAATAAGGGATACAATGCATGCACGCACTGCTTACATGAGACTGAAAGTGTACATTTGCCAAATTGTAAGAAGAACGTGTACCTTGGGCATCGTCGATTTCTTCCGAAAATTCATCCAGTAAGAAAGAAAGGCAAGCATTACAACGGCAAGGCAGATCACCGGCCAAAGCCTGCGGAACGCACTGGTGCTGAGGTATTTGATATGATCAAGGATTTGAAAGTCATCTTTGGAAAGGGTCCTGGCGGACAATCAGTTCCGAAGGGAGCTGACGGGCCCGCAGCCATGTGGAAGAAGAAATCTATATTCTAGGAGCTAGAATATTGGAAAGTCCTAGAAGTCCGCTCTGCAATCGACGTGATGCACGTTACGAAGAATATTTGCGTGAACCTCCTAAGCTTCTTGGGCGTGTATGGGAAGACAAATGATACAAAGGAAGCACGGCAGGACCAGCAACGTTTGAAAGACCCTGATGACCGGCATCCGGAATGGTTTCAAGGTCGTGCCAGCTACGCTCTGACCAAAGAAGAGAAGGTCATCTTTTTTGAATGCCTGAGCAGTATGAAGGTCCCGTCTGGATTCTCGTCCAATATAAAGGGAATAATAAACATGGCGGAGAAAAAGTTCGAAAACCTGAAGTCTCACGACTGCCACATGATTATGACGCAATTGCTTCCGATTGCTTTGAGGGGGCTCCTGCCGGAAAATGTTCGAGTAGCCATTGTGAAGCTATGTGCATTCCTCAATGCAATCTCTCAGAAGGTAATCAATCCAGAAGATCTACAAGGGCTATGTTCGTAACCGTGCTAGGCCAGAAGGAAGCATCGCCAAGGGCTATGGAAATGAGGAGGTAATTGAGTTTTGTGTTGACTTTGTTCCTGACCTTAAGCCGATTGGTCTTCCTCGATCGCGGCACGAGGGGAGACTAAGTGGAAAAGGCACGATCGGAAGGAAATCAACGACATGTATGGACGGCCATTCTCTGACTGAAGCACACCACACTGTACTGACCAATTCCAGCTTGGTGGCTCCGTACTTTGAGAAACACAAGAATATTTTACGCTCGGACAACCCGGGGAAGCCTGAATCCTGGATTAGGAAGGCCCACATGGAGACTTCCGGCAGTTGGTTGAGAAAACATTTAATGAATGACAATGATGTTGTAGATCAGCTGTACATGTTGGCCAAGACACCATCTTCGACTATAACGACTTTCCAAGGGTACGAGATAAATGGGAATACATTTTACACGATCGCCCAAGATAAAAAGAGCACCAACCAAAACAGTGGTGTCCGCTTTGATGCAGCAACCGAGAATGGGCAAAAGGTCACATATTATGGTTACATAGAGGAGATATGGGAACTTGACTATGGACCCTCCTTTAAGGTCCCTTTGTTCCGGTGCAAATGGTTCAAGCTAACAGGAGGTGGGGTAAAGGTGGACCAGCAATACGGAATGACAATGGTGGATTTCAACAATCTTGGTTACCTTGACGAACCATTCGTCCTAGCGAAAGATGTCGCTCAGGTTTTCTATGTGAAGGACATGAGTAGCAAACCGAGGAAACGGAAAGATAAGAAAATGATCAGTACCTCATGGATACGGCACAATCGTAAGCAAGCAGGGACACAAGGGAAGAAATGATGTGTAATAATTTATTGTACCAAACTTTTTTGAATGGATCATGTGAATTATATTACCCGTGATGTGTTTGGTGTCCATTTTCGAATGATTCGAGATACCACTGATGATACATGAAATTTGGAGTGATTTAGTCATACTCCTGTCTAGGCGTATAAAATTTTGAATTGAATTAGTTTTATTTTTCTGAATTTTTTGATATAATATTTGTGTTTTTAACATATTGAATTGAATTAGTTTTATTTTTCTGAATTTTTTGATATATTATTTGTATTTTTAACATTTTGAATTGAATTAGTTTTATTTTTCTTAATTTTTGATATATTATTTGTATTTTTGGAATTTTGAATTGAATTAGTTTTATTTTTCTGAATTTTTTGATATAATATTTGTGTTTTAACATATTGAATTGAATTAGTTTTATATTTCTGAATTTTTTGATATATTATTTGTATTTTAACATTTTGAATTGAATTAGTTTTATTTTCTTAATTTTTTGATATATTATTTGTATTTTTAGAATTTTGAATTGAATTAGTTTTATTTTTCTGAATTTTTGATATAATATTTGTGTTTTTAACATATTGAATTGAATTAGTTTTATTTTTCTGAATTTTTCGATATATTATTTGTATTTTTAAGATTTTGAAAAAGAAAAAGTATTTTAAAAATACCTTTAGTCGCGGTTGGCCTGCCCAACCGCGACTAAAGGTCGTTGCGCGCCGGGAACGAAAAACCCGCCAAAAAAGCCCTTTAGTCGCGGGTCGCCTCCCCAACCGCGACTAAAGGGTCCGCGACTAAAGGCAACGGGTCGCCTCCCCAACCGCGACTAAAGGGGGGGGGGCTATAAATACAAGGGCCCGACCCGTCACGGGCATTTCTCGTCTTCTCTACCGCGCCGAAGGCCTGCCGCCGTCGCCCTCGCCCTCGACGCCGCCCGCCGTCGCCCTCGCCCTCGACGCCGCCCGCCGTCGCCCTCGCCCTCGACGCCGCCCGCCGTCGCCCGCCGCCCCCTCTTGCCCACGTACGGCGCCCGCCGCCCCTCTCGCCCTTGTACGGCGCCCGCCGTCGCCCGCCGCCCCCTCTCGCCCACGTCCGTCGCCCGCCGCCCCCTCTCGCCCACGCCGGCCGGCCTCCCTCGCCCACCGTGCCGCCTCTCGCCCGCCCTCAACGCCGCCGCCCGCCGTCGCCCGCCGCCCCCTCTCGCCCACGTATAGAGAGCTAGCGAGATCGTGGAGAGGGAGAGAGAATTTCTTTTTTGTTCTTTTTAATTTTAACTAGTTAATTAGTTTAACAAAAACTGTAAAATAACTTAACCAAAAACGTATAACCGTAAAATAACTTAATTAACAAAAAACGTATAACTTAACAAATAACCGTAAAATTTGATAATTAAAAAAAAAACGTATATACGGAGAGGGGGCGGCGAGGGGGGCGGCGATGCGCGCGGTGTTTTTTTTAAGGATCGAGAGGGGGCGGCGAGGGTTATACATGTGTGTTGTCCTCGCCTCCCTCTCCGTGACGCCGTCGTCTGCCGCCCCGTCTCGCGCTCTACCGCGACACCCTCTCCCACCCCTTCCTCGCCCCCTCCTTTTGCCACCGCCCTTTCGCCACCGCCACCGCCACCGCGCCCCTTCTTCACTTAATTAATTTGTTTTTACTACATGTTTTCAGGACTGACATAATGGCGGACGATAGAGCTGACCCGATTATGGACAACTATGATCCGGACGGTGAAGCACATATGTTCGGCATCATAAACGGCGATATTCTATATGTGCCGACCGGACAAGAAGAAGATGATATCTCTTCTTATCTGAACCTTGACGGTGAAGATGAAGGGCGCCGTCAGCAAGATGATGCCGAACAAACGTCGATAAACGACGTTCTTCAAATGGAAGTAGCAACCACCTCCGGCGCCGAGGTATATATATACATTGAGCCTCTGGTGATACAAACTAACTGATTTGAATAAATATGTGTGGACTAACGCGCGCGACTCTCTTTCTTATTTTAGTCCTCGGCCGGATCGTCGAAACAATCGAGTACGTCGTCAAAGCGTGGCGCAACCAAGACGATGAAACAAGGAGAAACATGCACCATCGAGGTTGTCGATAGTGCAACCGGCAGGCCGCTGGAGCCCCGCAAGAACGCCACCAAGTTTGTCAACCAATGCGGAGCCATTGTTAGAGACAACGTCTCGATCAGCGTCCAGGAGTGGAATAAGCCAAAGAAGGCACGAATTGCTGGTTTCACTTTTGTCGATAAGAGAACAAAAAAAGATTGCTTCAAGAAGCATATGGAACATTTCGTTCTACCTCTGGAATACAACAAATTCGATGAGGAGGGTAACAAGATTGAGGAAAACAAGGAGAGGAGGAGGCTAGTCAAACAGTTCGCTCTTCATAAGATGGCCGACGCATTCCGGAAATTCAAGCAAAATCTAGCCCATGACTTTGTCAAGCAGAACAAGACTCCGGATTTCAAAGGACAATATGAGAAACTGAAACATGATTGGCCAGAATTTGTGAAGCAAAAGAAATCGGAGCAGTTCATTCAAATATCGAAAAAAAAGGAAAATGCGGCTAAGAAGGAGTAAAATTATATTATGGGGCCAGGAGGGTATCGCCTTTGGGAGCCTAGGTGGGAGAAGATGGAGAACGAGCTGAGGGCGCGAGGAATCCGTCCAGGTACGGAGGGATGGGACCCAAGGGCCAAAAGATGGTGGTACGGGCATGGGGGAACGCTGAACCCGGAGACAGGGGAGTGTGTTTACCGGGGCAAAATAATTAAACCCACCCAAGCCCTTATTGACGGAATGAGGGATGCTCAAGATGGGAAGATCAAGTTCAACAGAGAGAACGACGCGCTGACAAAAGCCCTCGGGAATCCTGAACACGGAGGACGTGTACGAGGCATGGGGCACATTCCGTGGAAAATAGGGTTCCCCCAGAACGATGACCCGTATGGTTACAGAAGGCGGAAGAGAAAGATGGATCGGGAAGCAGATGTTGTGGCGCGGTTGGCATCGGAAATGGATGTGATGAAGAAAACCGTGAGTGTACTAGTAGCCGAACGAGATGCAGCTCGGGCGCAGCATGAAGATCATCCAGCGGATCTCAGAAGCCAGCAGCGGAGAAGCAGTGTGGCTTCCACGGAGGCCCCACCGGCTGGTGCAGATGCACCGACGATCGAAATTACTGCACCGGAGCCTCTGGTGGTCGAAATTACTGCACCGGAGCCTCTGGTGGTCGAAATTACTGCACCGGAGCCTCCTCGCTACCCCGTGGACGATATAAAGGAGATGAAAGAATGTCATCTGTATTATCCAATCGGGAACATGTCCATGAAGGTAGCCATCGGCAGTGCTTTACCATGTTTACCTGGAGCACTCCACCACAACAACCCCATTCAAGATGGCTATGCTCGTGTCACGGTGGAGGACATAGTCCAAGGGTTTGAGGACCTGGAGATTGACATTGCTACACCTGAAGGGGAGAAAAGACTTGGAGATGTCAAGCGCCATTTCATTCTATGGCAAAAGAAGTTTATCAAGTTTCCAGGCGAGGCGCCAAGGACAACAAGTCCACCCCCCTACGGTGGTGGCGGTTCACCTACACCTCCGTCACGTCAGCCGACGCCCCCCAGTCCACAACGTCCGGCGGGTGATCAGACGCCGCCCCCCAGTCCTTGTCCGACGGGTGATCAGACGCCGCCCCCCAATCCACCTCCGGCAAAGAAGCAGAAGCAGTCCTGGATTATTAACCCGGACCCTTATGTACCTAAGACCACAAAGGTACCGGAGCCATCATTGAAGCCTCTCCCCACAAGGCCTTGGGAACGTAGTGCCGAGGAAACTGCCGCGGCCGCGGCTGCTGATCATGAGAAATGGAAGGTGGACTGCAAGAAGAAAAGAGAGCCCGAGCCCAAGCCAGTATTTTCTGATGAGCAAAAGAAGTGGGCTAAGTCATTTTTGAGCACACCGTCCCAAGCCGCGAAGAATCTGCCTGACGACTATGCACGTGAACTTCGTAGGCAGGCACTCATGTTGAAGGAGAAGAAAGAGCGGGCGGAGAACCAGGAGAACAAAGCCTTGGAGGAGGCCGAGAAAACGGAATTAGAAAGTAAAAAAAGTGGGAAACGAGTTGCCCAGCTCGGGGAACAAAGTAAACAATCGATTGCCCCGCTTATAGTGAAAGCCGCCGGTCCGGATGACCCCGATATCATAGCAGCTGCGGCAGCACATGGATTGACTGTAACGAGTGCCAGAGAACAAGCGGCCAACTTAGGTATTACTCTTCGTGAACTGTTAGGCCTTGATGAGGCGCCAGTGAAGGAGGTAGTAATTACATATGTGAAGAATGGGCCTCTCGCCGAGCCTGCGCAGGAAGAGGATCTACCTCCACAAATGAAAGGTCTGCTGAAATGGTACAAGGGTTACATAAAAAATAAAAACGCCAAAGAATATATTTATGCGGAAGTTAGATATGAGCATCACTTCAAACATTACTATGTACAAATTCATCTGAGTGAATTGTTCCAGCTTTTCAATCTGCGCGAGCTCGACAAATCTATCATCAGTTGCTACGTTCTGTAAGTGATTTATTTCTACCCCATCTCGTTCATATTGCCTGCACTATATATATGTCCTAACTATATTGTTGTGTCCGCTATTATACATGCAGAATGAAGATTAAGGAATGCAGAGTAAGGAACATCCATGATGTTGGGTTCATTGACCCACACATCGTTAATGGATATGTGTTGGAGCATCACCCCGCCGACATGGAGGCAGACCTGTGGCAGTTTCTTACAAAGCAGGATCTCAAAAGTGATATTCTATTTCCTTACCATTTTGGGTGAGTGTTTCTGTCTTGAGCACATTCTCTTTTGTTTACTCCATGCATGGTATGTGGCCGGCTAATCGATGAGTTATGCATGACGTACTGTGCATGTATCGTGTCCGCAGGTTCCACTGGATTCTGCTAGTAATTAAAGTTGACACCTCAGAATGTCTCGTCCACGACTCTCTGAATAAGGATCCAAAGCTTTGGGTCGACATGAGAAGAATGCTGCAGAAGTAATTATTTTCATTCATTTGCGCTCTATATCGATCGGCCTATTTCGTTCATTTCCTAATATCAAGTAACTAATAACTCTCTTGTTCATTTAATTTTCTTTGCCTCGTAGGGTTTGGAGACGGTTCGTAGATACAAAGGTCGGTGAATTCAAAAAAGAGCTAGAATTCAAAAGGGCAAAGGCTAAGAATGGTGAGGATATTCAGCCAGCGGGGACCAATCTACGTGCATACTATGTCTGTGAGATGATCCGGAGATACACCTCTGAGCGGGTTCCGAGTGATACCAATGCTCAGAGGAATAACCTCCGGATGATGCTTAGTCCAGAAGCTCGCTTCCGACCACTTCAAGAGGAACTAGCTGGATGGTTCAGGAGGGAAGTCCTCCATCCTAAAGGAGAACACCATTACGAGGACGTAGAACTTTATATGCATTAAATTATGTATGGAAACTTGTTCAAAATTGTATATGGTCATCCGATGATATTGAATATATATTGTATATTCCTCTTGAATTCTTTTTGGTTCTAATTTCAAATTTGTTTGAAATTGTACATTCATATGCATGTATGTAGTACCGTAGAATATTTAGGGGGGGGCTAAAACCCTAAACCTGCGACGGCCTTTAGTCGCGGTTGGCCATAAGAACCGCGACTAAAGGTCCTCCGCCCCGACGGCCGCCTGGCGCCCACGTGGACGGGCCTTTAGTCGCGGTTCTTAAGCAACCGCGACTAAAGGGTGGGGCCTTCAGTCGCGCCCGTTCGGTCGCGGTTGCGCAACCGCGACTAATGGCAGTTGCGAACCGCGACCAAAGGCCCTTTTTCCACCAGTGGCACCCTTCCGTCCGGAGCCGGACGCATTCAGCTCTGCGCTCAAGGACGTTCGCGACATGATCCTCCCGGGCCTGACGCACTGGCAGAGCGCCCGCCACATGGCGCACTTCCCGGCGTCCAGCAGCACCATCGGCGCCCTAGGAGAGGCGCTCACAGCGGGCATCAACATCGTCCTGTTCACGTGGGCCGCCTCGCCCTCCGCCACCGAGCTTGAGATGCTGGTCGTGGACTGGCTCGGCAAGGCGCTGCACCTGCCGAAGAGTCTCCTCTTCGCCGGAGGCGGCGGTGGAACTCTTCTTGGTACCTCGTGCGAGGCGATACTCTGCACACTCGTGGCCGCGAGGGACCGGAAACTCGCCGAGATCGGCGGGAACAGGATCTCCGACCTAGTGGTCCACTGCTCCGACCAGACACACTTCGCCTTCCGCAAGGCCGCACGCATTGCCGGCATCCTGCGTGACCACTGCCGCGCCATACCCAGAGCGAAGAGCCGAAGACTGAGCGAATGTATCGTTGCTGGTGGTGTCACTCTAGAACGACCGTCACTAAACCATCCATGTCTACTATTGTGCCTAGTAACTGGGCCACAAACAGAACTAGCTTGAGCACTACCAGGCAGACAAACTAGGTTTGCACCTGACTTAAAATATCTAAAATTAATGAACAAAGAAGTTGCAATCCACTTGAAAAAAAATCTGGGAAATGTCTGTGAATTTCAAAAATGTACAAGACACATAAACAACTTGCCATAATATATATAATAATATTGCCATCAAACTAAGAAAATCCATATATGTAGAGCAAAAAAAACTCACAATTTTTAAAAAAAAACTCTTCCTTGTATACGGTGTACAAAAATACCATGTAATATGTTATAAAAGTTGCCAACATGAAGGTACAAACGGTACCACTTATGTATGATCTTAATTAGCATGTACTTAATATAAACTATTTTTTTATTGTTTTCATACAAAAAAAATAGGATGCTACCATGACCATATACTAGTTACAAACACAAAATGTTTTTCTTTTATGGATCATATATTCTAATCCCAAAAACCATCCAAGGATTCAAAGGATTTTCCCTGCAGAAAGGATGTATCATGTATAAACTTGCCCTGCTAATTTCAGATAAATAAAACTAACAAATATTTAGATAAAGAGTTGCCATGCTTATAATAGAAGACAGTAACAATTGATACCATGATAAAGATCGATATAGCCAGTTATCTTATTAAGAAAAGTAAAGCAGACTATCGAATCATTTGCCATGATCCTCAAAAGCAAACTATCGAATCATTTTGATTGTTAAAAAAATATCATGTAGTGAAATGTGAAGTCAAAGAAACTTGCAATTAATGCCAGTTTCTTTGTGACAAACATGTTTGTGTATGAATTGACTAGTTTCCTCCTACCGTCTCACATAAAAAAAAAAAAAAAAACAGCTAAAACAAGGGGGAAATCGGGAACACTATTCCTCAACAATTCACCACCTACCCTATATCATAAGATGTAAAGAAATATACAACAAAATGCAAGGACACAAAAAAGAAGGAGAATTGGAGCCAAAGTGGTCATACCCTGTTTCCCTCACTTTCCCGTCTTAAAATAACAGGTTTGAAATAGGTGATACATGTCAATCCCTTTCTAAAATATCAATCATATGGATTTTCCATGATACAATACTAGACTAACCTAATATTAGTAATGTTAATTCCACCTAGACATAATTATGGAATCTAATTTAGAATGTATACATCTTGTGAGGAAAAACTATTATGTCCATGTAGTAAAACAAACCAAAGAGATCAAGGATTAGTTGCCACTCCAATAAAAAAATTGGAACATGAAAAACACATCCAAAAGGGATCACACATAGACATGTGAGGTACGTCTTTTATGAAAACATCACCTAAACAAATATTGCACTATATATTTACTAATGGAATACTAATAGAAATTGATCTAATCTTGGCATTAAAACTTTCACATACAATCTAACATCTAGTACATGAAGTTGCCATAGTCCAGCCATTAAAATGTATGTAGTACACTTAAACATTTGCCATGGTCTAGGCATTAAAAGCACCAGACAATATTTCTGGGGCTAGTATGACAAATTAAGCTCGGTAGAAAACAATGTACAAATATATATTTTGGGGAGAAGGGGATAAGGTGGTAAAAACTATATACACACACATCTTAGGGGTGTGTGTGTGTGTGTGTGTGTGTGTGTGCGTGCGTGCGTGCGTGCGTGTGCGTGCGTGCACGCGCGCGCGCGCGCGCGCGCGTGTGTGTGTGTGTGTGTGTGTGTGTGTGTTTGGGGGGCAATAATAACTACAGACATTGACAATGAATACATGGCAGACTGCCAAATTTTTTGTTTTTGAGTGTATGTTGTATTGGGAATCCGAGCCCGTGGTTCCATTTGTCTCACCACATGGATCAAAATTTTCTACTCATTTGCCCACATCTGGCTTCGTTTCAGTTTTGGAGGCTTCGGTTAATTAAGTCTGTTGGATAATTTTAGAAATAATTAAGAAAATAAGACACCATGTTTTGGATAAGACTAACGGAGAAAATAAAATAAAAGGGTAGCCCGATTGGCCCATCTGTCATGTGCACGCAGGGAACCCTTGCGCATAGCCAACGCATCGACGCCGCCGCCTCTTCCTAGGTTTCTTGTCTTCATGTGCCATCACCCATTTCCGTGATACCGTCGTGCAGTCCAGATAACACCGGAGTCGGACGCCTACAACCACTGTCCAAGGGAAGACAACCGTTCTGGTCCTCGGCCCCGATCTGTTGATGCAGAGGTAAAGGAATTTACTCTGTAACGGAAATGTTCACCGGCTGCCATAGCCATGCTTGTATGGAGTACTGTGGAGGGGTGTTATATGAGCCGCTCCTATTTGGAATAGGTCTCCCCAATAATATATTGTAGTAGGCAAATTGACAGAGATGATTAACATATCTAATGATGTGATGTACTTGCTTGTACCCAATGATGTGATGTACTTGCATTATTCAACAATGCAACCTCCAACCACATGAGTTCGATATATTATTATATTTCACCATTCTTCTATTCATTTATTTTATTTTTGCAAAAACTGGATTTGATCTATTACAAAGGCCGTGCATATTGCTGGAACATATGCCTTGATTTCCGTCTAGCGTGTCACTACCTACGTGTCATATGATGTCAGCGTGCATAGAGGGCCATTCACCCTACAAGGAACTTCCGAGTGAGAAGTTTGCGCCAAGCCACACCCTTTATTTTATCCCTTGACATTTTTCACCACGTCAACGCAAATATTTCCTCAACCAAAATACATAGTGGACCAGTTTCCCTCCTAGTATATCACATAATTTTGTAGAAAAAAATTAAAACTATGAGAAAATCTGGAAAACTATTCATCTACAATTCACAAGCTCCCCTATCTCCTCAGATGTAAGCACTACTAGGAAAAACCTTACCAGTAGCATGGGTTTTTGCATACCAGTAGCGTGGGTGCCCGCGCTACTGCTACGGCGCTATAGCTAAATATTAGCAGTAGCGCATTTTCCATCCCACGCTACTGGTATGCTAAGTACTAGTAGCGTTGCTTTATCAACACACGCTACTACTATGGTATGTACTAGTAGCGCCGCTTTATCCACCCCATGCTACAGCTAATTAATTAGAAATTAAAAAATATATATTCAAATGCAGTATTCATGGATGGAAATTCAGATGCATTTGCTTCACCAACAATGATTAGTAGTAGCATCAACATAGCCTCTAATTCAGCATAGGAGTTGCAAGTAAGGGAAAATTACCACCGACACTGCTAGCTAATAATCATCATAGCTAGTCATTACCACCAAAATTGTGTAATCATCATAGCTACATAGTGTAGCACATCATCATCATCTTGAAATTCATTCTAGCTAACTAATCACTCCTACTGCTCTCTCAGGTAAAATAGCATAAAACATGTGGAGCGCTCCTGATTCATCATATTGAAGCATGCAGATGAACTTGTCTCCTACTTATGAGCTACGCTTCTGATTGCTGCCTCCTAGTACTTCTCTACAATCCTTCACAATTTTGTTCCAGTCTTTGACTATTAAGACTTGCTTGCTTCTAGAAATCCTGAATGCACTCATGTGCAATGTAGGAAGTCTTGGCCGTATGCTAACGATGGACATGCGACCTTTAGCTTCAATCAACTGAGGCAAAACTATCATCGGGATTCGCTGTTGAAGAACATCGTAGTAACATACTTAGCAATGAAGTTTAGCTTAAAAAATAATGTATGCGAAAGATGCACTGAGGACAAATAGTAAAAATCTTACCATCTTTCCTAAATAGACGTGGCCATAGTTCAGTACGAACACTATTGGTCGCACGTTTTGAGTACTAACATTTGTAAGTCCAAGAAAATAATTTGTCTTCACTGTATGACGATACTCAAGCCATGAAACAGAATGACTTTTCTCCTCGCAGTTTAGTTCAGCCCCGGGACAATAGTAGCTCATGTCTACCAAGCGCCAGACATGTTTGCTTGAATGGAAATAAGCTGTCAATAGAAATTAGTTGTCAACTATTTTTGAATAAACAATATCCAAGACATAAATATGGTTGAGAAACTTACATAAAGGTAGAACTGGAGGCGTCTGCACATCGACCCAGAAGTCGATATTATCTTCAATATCATCTTCCGGACGAATATCGAAGGTTATAAGCATATCAGGCTCAAATGCATAAGCCTTGCATAGTGCTCTCCATTGTTTGCATCCAAAATGGGTGTAGGTATTGTCTAATTTTGCGAGAAAACTATAACCATGCTTGGTCCTCAAGTTAACTCTTTTTACCTCCATAGTTTCCATAGTACTGAAACCAACCTTATCCAACACATATATTCTTGCATGGCAGGGGATACGCTAGTAGAATAGTAAAAGATTTAAATTATAAGTTGAAGCAAAAGAAGAAGAAGTCATTCTTAATTACGAAAAAAGACTTGTCGTTGTGACTTACTGTATGCACTTCGAAGTTCCCATCCAGCTTGATGCTGAAGCGCCTACCACCAACTAGGTGAGGGCTGTCGCACAGGCCGCACTCGTCTTCGAAGTATTCGCACATACAGAATTCCTTTCGCTATCGTCATCAGACATTTCCTATGTTCATATAGTCGAAACACGCGTGCATTCAATAAGCAAAACTAAATCATAAAACGAATTAGTATTCAAATTAGCATGCATTCAATAAGAAAACTAAATCATCTCTTGCGTTCGTACATCGTCGAATATTATCACTAATACATCTAGAATTGTATCGTACATATAACATCACTAATACAGCTAGAACCCTAGCGAACGACGGGTATCGGTGCGGATAGTGGACACCCAAAGAGAAGGAACCATCACAGGATAATAGCTCCAGTGAGATCCGTGAAGAACCATCCACGTACTGTCGGACCTGCCCTCCAACGCAACCATGTGGCGACGGACGTGCTCATCCTCCTCGCTAACACGGTGACATACCACCTCTGCGGTCGACGAAGGCCTCCCCACCGTCACTGGCCCATGCGACCGCCACCAAATAAGGTCCAGGTCGACGACGAGCTGCCTCCTCACCAAGCTGCACGCCCTGGAAGGTAGCACCTCCCAGTTCCAGCCAGGCGGAGCCCAGTCCTGGACATGGCCCCTATAATCAAGCAAGCCTCCTCCACCGAGTCGGCAACGAGGATGCGGGCTAGGCATCATCGATGTCGAGAACAAATGCTTAATTATGAAAACAAAATTAATAAACACTTAGCAAAATTCGGCATGACCTTTGCTAAAAACAGGACATATCGAGTGCCTGAAATTTGCCATAACGTAAAAATATGGCAAAGCGTAGGCCACTCGGAAAAATATGACATGTCCAAAATATGACATGTTCAAAATATGACATGTCCACTTCAAATTTGCATATAACTGGAAAAATTGCTTTAACTAAAAAAATAACATCAATTGCTTTAACTAAATAAATACCTAGAATTTGTTAACTACACCTAAAACAACTAAAACACCTAGAATTATGTTAAATACACCTAAAACACCAAAATTCTATTAACCTAGTTAAATTTCGGTCCTAATTTAAAAACCTAGCTAAATTTCTGTCCTAATTTATAAACCTAGCTAATTTAAAAGCCTAGGGTTCATACTACCTAATCTATCCTAGCTACGGTTCGATCATAACATACATTATTCTAAGAACCTACATTTTTTCAACTGCATTAGGTTCAAAATACCTACGCTCTAATAAATCTAACTCGGGAGGGAGGGAGGAGGAGGAAGGAGGGAGGAGTACCTCTCGCTGGAGGAGGAGGGACGGTGCGTGAGGAGGGCCGGCGCGGGGGGGCGGCCGGCGGGGGACGAGGGCTGGCGGGGGGGACGGCGGCCGTCGGTGGAGGAGGGTCGGTGTGGGGGAGGCCGGCGGGCAGGAGGAGGGCCGGCGTACGCGGGGGAATCGGCCGGATCGAGCGGGGATTGAGGGAGAGTGTGAGTGATTGTGAGTGAGTGAGATAGGGGCATGCGGGCCGGCGTGGGGAGAAGAAGAGGTGGGCTTAGCAGCAGCGCGGGGGAGGGGGGCTAGCGCTATAGCAAAATGGGACGAGAGCATGGCCCATTAGCAGCAGTGCTGGGCGGGAAACCACGCACTACTGCTAATATGCACTTGCAGCGCTGGTTTTTCCAGGCGCTACTGCTAAATAGTAGTAGCGTGGGGTATTTACCCAACGCTACTGCTAATTGTCTACCAATAAGCATTTTCCTAGTACTGAAGAAAGATGAATAAAAAATTGCAACACAAAAAACAAGAATTAGATCCAAAGTTGTCATCCCCTCTCTCCCTCACTTCCCCATCTTAAAAATCAGGATTGAAAAGGGTGATGCATGACAATCCCTTTCAAAATACCAATTCATTTAATATTCCATCATCAAAACTAGACTTGCCTCATATAATGTTAATTGCCACCTTTACTTAATTATGGAACCTAATTTTGAATCTATGGATCCTATTAGGAGGGAAAACATACAAAGTCCATGTAGTAAAACAAAACAAAGAGACCAGTGATTTGTTTCCACTCTAAAAATAAATTGGAATCATGAAAAGCATACCCAACAGGGATGACACACAAAATGGTTAGGTGCCGTCTATGAAATTTTTCATATGAACATATATAGCACTTATGTATGATCTACTAAGGGAATGATATTTTAGGGACTAGTGTGACAAATCTTGCTCGGTAGAAAAGCAAATACATACATACATTTGAGGTGGATAAGGTGGTAAATGTTGTATATGCACACATCTTAGGTGTGTGTGTGTTGCAGGGGTGGGTTATAATAACTATGAAATTCTATAGATATTGACAATGAATACATCGTGAACCACCAAATTGAGCTTCTTCAGTGTACATTATATTTGGAATCATAGTCTGTGGTTCCATTTGTCTAACAACATAGATCAAAATTATCTATTCATTTGCCAGACCTGGCTTGGGATGAATTTTGGAGAATTTTATTAATTAACAGTGTTGGATAATTTCGAAATAATTTAAAAATAAGACAACATGTTTTAGATAAGACGAAAGGAAGAAAAGAAAATAAGAGGGTAGCCTTGTTGGTTTCTCTATCTTGTGCATGCATGGAACATTTGCGTATAGACAACGCATTGACGCCGCCGCCTCTGCCTTGTTTTTTCTTCTTCCGCCAACACTGTTTCCCTCACCACCACTATGTAGCTCAAACAACATAGGAGTCCAGCCGCCAATAGCAGTTGTCCAAGGGAAGCCAGCCATTCTCATCCTCGGCCTTGGTTTGCTGCTGTAGAGGTACCAGAATTTACTTTGTAGTGGCTCTATTCACCGGTAGCCATAGCCATGTTAGTACGGTGTCGCATGGAGGGGTATTTCATGAGCTACTCCTCTTTGCAATATGTCTCCTGATTAATATATTGTACTTGCAAAATTGATAGAGATGCTCAAGATATCTAATCATATGATGTACTTGCTTGTATCTAATGATGTTATGTACTTGCATTATTCAACCATGCAACCGCCGGACTATATACATCGTCCGGACTATTGAAGCGTGAAGATACAAGACTCAAGACTTCGACCCGTGTCCGGATGGGACTCTCCTTTGCGTGGAAGACAAGCTTGGCGATCTGGATATTATATTTCCTTCCTTGTAACCGACTCCGTGTAAACCCTAGGCCTCTCCGGTGTCTATATAAACCGTAGAGGTTGGTCCTTAGAAAGAAGATCACAATTACAATCATACCATCATAGGCTGGCTCTTAGGGTTTAGCCTCTACGATCTCGTGGTAGATCTACTCTTGTACTACTCATATCTTCAATATTAATCAAGCAGGAAGTAGAGTTTTAATTCCATCGAGAGGGCCCGAACCTGGGTAAACATTGTGTCCCTTTCTTTCTGTTACCATCATCCTTGACGCACAGATCGGGACCCCTTACCCGAGATCCGCCGGTTTTGACACCGACAACCACCGTACCCCACAAGAAAAATATTTGTCGGGGCACCAAAAGGACAATACTTTATAGAGGGATGCAATAATCAGTGTGGAAACAAAGTCTACAGTATGTGTTCTCCTCATGGAGTGCATCATGCCTCCAAGAGAATGCCTTGAAAAGAATTATGTGCGTGTGTTGCTGTTGTTGGATCTACAGCATGTGCCATCTCATTATCAAGTCACAAGAATTAACAAAGTTTTGTTGATGGTTCGGTGGCCATCAGTACTCCACAAGAATGAATACATCGCTCCCACAACTTAACATTGTTGATTGCTTAGCCAACTCAACCGAGTTTAATTTCTTTACTAGTACTGTTATTTTGCTTGACTGGGTTTCTAACTAAAGAACTAGACAGCAAGGTAGATGGGTACCGCAAACTACATAAACATCAAAATCGGTTTCCAATAGGAAAAGTTTGTCTTTTAGAAAGGAACACATGAAAGGTATGTTTTGATGCACCAAACATGATTAGCTTGCTCACGGCTCTCCTCTGCATCATCATCGGACAAGTGACAACACTTAGTTCACTAAAACATCGAAAAGGAATGAAGAACACAAGAACCTCGGGGAACGACAATACAAAGCTTCAATCCATGTCCAACTTACGTACACTAATGGTAGCCACGCAAGGCTCAGTACCTTCGACCGCTCCAAATGATTCTCCTGCGTGTTTATCTTCGTCATCTTCTATCTTGTAGTAACCAGAAAATCATAACATTATTTCATTGCAAGGAACACACGCTTGCCATGCAGAATACCATGCAATAAATCGTGTCACATTTTTAAGTTTGTATAGGTTTAGATGGATGTATACTAATAAGGCAACTGTGACATGCATATATTTGACTAGAAAAAATGGGTTTGTGTAGAATAATCTCAAGGAAATTAAAATTGCCATTGTGAGGTAGGTGTACGTAAAAAAAACTATGGTATTATTGCTTAGATCTGGATATTTGTGAGATTAAATTGCAGGAACAAATATTTATGAAAGCAAGCTACAACAAAGGTGAGAAGGCTCCTTGGCAGCCGCGCCTGGGAACGTTTGATCTAGCGTCATGTGTTGGGAAGGCAAGCGCCACAACCACACTACTGTGGAAAGCTTACTTTGTAGCGTGCGCATTTTGTACTTCATTAGAGAGAAATGGGTTCCTCACTCCTAAAACGCTGGTGGTAAATGGTTACACTACTAGGAAAAGGGCTATAGATAGGACTAATTCTAATGGCGCATCAGGTAAGTAGTGCGCCACTACTATATACTAATGGCGCACTGGTTGCTCGTGTGCCATTAGTGTGGAAGACACTAATGGCGCATCGTGCCCACGGTGCGCCACTACTATTGATTTTTTTCCCATTTTTTCATACAAACTAATGGCGCATGGATGGCAAAGTGCGCCATTACTAATTAGAACTAGTAATGGCGCACGACCAAGATAGTGCGCCATTAGTATATATTTTTTTTTACTTTTTTGCAAACCTACTAATGGCGCACTATGACAAAGTGCGCCATTAGTAGTTTAAACTACTAATGGCGCACTGTGCCACGGTGCGCCATTATCATAAAAATTATTATTTTTTACTTTTTTGCAAAACTACTTATATGGCGCATGTCACTGTGGTGCGTCATTAGTATGTTGGGTTACTAATGGCGCATGGCTTAGTGGTGCGCCATTAGTAACCTGGGACAAGCTAGATATTTTTGGACAGCCACACCTACACACTCACTTTCCCCACTTCATTCCCCCCACCTCCTTCTCTAAGCTTGTCGGCTGCCTCCTCCTCCTCACCTCATTTGCACCATAGATTCATCAAAATTAAGTGGTGAAATTACCTTTTTTTGATAGGTAAGTAAGGGGAAAGCTATCTTCATGTTGTAGATCTACTTTTTTTCTCCCTAGCTCGCTCCAACAACGTGCACATGCACTTTGTGTGGCCTAGCTAGATCTATGTATGTTTGTGGTGTTGCTTGTGTTTGTGGTGTTGCATATATGTTTGTGTTTGCAGGTACCGGTATTTGAAATGCGATAGTTGCCAATATTTTGCCGGAATGTTGATTCATTTCCGTTTCGGCGAGAATTTTGGCACTATGCATTCTTTTTGGTCCTATTTTTAGGGAAGGTCATGCCAAATTTTTTCTTGGTTCTAAAATATCGTTTTGCTCTACCCCGCAGGCGACCATGGTCCGCACGATGACCGAAGGCATCGTGAATAGGTTTTTGAGCTCTGCGAAGGCCGAGATGCTTCAAAAGAACGAGACGGAGATAAGATGTCCGTGTCGAAGATGCAAGCTGAAGAGCCTTATTGCGGACCCAGATTCCGGGCAGGTGCGGGACCACCTGCTCTTGCGTGGTTTCATGGATGGCTATCGGTGGCAAGGTGATGAAGATGACTATGAAGTCGTCCATGGGGGCCGGGCAAGAAATGAGGAAGGGCAACAAGACAACCACCACGGCGAGGGCGGGCGAGAAGACGAAGAATCTCCAGGACATGATCACGACGGTGATGATGTACACAATCATCATGTAGAAGATGTCGTACATGATGATGAGGAAGATCAAGACGAAGGGCATGATCATGAAGATGAAGATGCCGGAGCAGACGACGATGGAGGCTGGGTGCAGGACCCTCATATTCAAGAGCTTCTTCGCAAGCAGACGGATAACGCAAGAGCTACCGCCCGAGAGAAAGCCAAGCTGGATCAACTGGAGATAGACGCGGTTACTCCATTGTATGAAGGATGCAGGCCCGAGGATACCTGCCTGAAAGTAACGCTCATGGCTCTGGAGATGAAGGTAAAACACAAAATGACCGACGCATGCTTCGACGAGAACATGTCATTCTGGCACGAACGTCTTCCCAAGGGGAACAAGTGCCCGACCAGTTTCGAGGAGGCAAGGAAAATCGTGTGTCCTTTGGATTTACCGCACGTGAAATACCATGTGTGCATGAAAAATTGCATCATTTACCGGGACGAGCACGCGGAGTCTACCATATGTCCGGTGTGCGGCATCACTCGATACAAGAAGAGGAAGAAAGCTCCTCGAAAATCGATGTGGTACTTTCCGATCACTCCTCGTCTGCAGCGGTATTTCGCGGACCCTAAGGTAGCAAAGCTCCTACGTTGGCACGCGGATAGGGAGGAGAAGAAGCGGGAAGATGACGGAAATGATCCGGAGATAAATAAAAAAGACAAGATGCTGAGTCACCCTAAGGATGCGAGCCAGTGGCAAGTGTTGAACTTCGAATACCCAGAATTTGGGAAGGATCCAAGGAACATCGTGCTCGGCGCAAGCACCGATGGAGTCAATCCATTTGGCAGCCAGAGAAGCACACATAGCACCTGGCCTGTGTTTGTGTGGATGTACAACCTTCCCCCCTGGTTGTGCATGAAGAGGAAGTACATTCACATGAGTATGCTAAGTGAAGGGCCGAGACAACCAGGGAACGACATCAATCTGTATCTGGGGCTGCTGAAGGAGGAGCTAGACATGCTGTGGAAAATGCTAGCCAATACGTGGGACGCCCCAGAGAAAGAATATTTCCCTATGAGAGCCGCACTGCTCACGAGGTGCACGACTATCTCGGTTACGGATATCTCGCGGGGCAGGTAGTCCACGGATTTTCTGGATGCGTAAGGTGCATGGATGAAACAACGTATCGCCAGCTAGATAGAGATCCCGTGTCTTTGAAAACCATGTTCATGGGACATCGAAGGTGGCTTTGCGACGATGACCCGTGGAGGAAACGCAAGGATCTATTCGATGCTGAAACCGAACCCCGAAAACGCCCGTGTACAAGGAGCGGCGAGGAAATAGACGAGCTGTTAAAAAATTGGAAAGATTGCCCACTGCCGGGAAAAAAGGCGCCAGAGCCGGGAAAAAACGAAAGGCGCCAGAGCCGCTGCTGAAGGTATGGAAAACGAGGTCTGTTTTCTGGGACTTGCCGTACTGGAAGATCCACCGTGTGCCTCACAGCCTTGATGAAATGCATATCACGAAGAACGTGTGCGAGAGTCTGCTTGGTACCCTGCTCAACATGCCAGAGAGGACGAAAGATGGGCCGAAAGCAAGGGCAGACTTGAAATCAATGGGCATCAGGCAGGAGCTTCATGCTAATGATGATGATGATGATGATGATGATGAGGCGAAGCAGGACACAGAAAGTCGTCGCAAAGGCAAAAAGGCCAAGAAGACCGGAAATGACTACCCTCCCGCGTGCTTTACTCTAAGTCAGGAGGAGATCGAGAAGTTTTTCACCTGCCTCCTAGGAGTAAAACTTCCTTACGGTTACGCGGTGAAGATAAGCAGATACCTAGACCCAGCGAAGCAGAAGTTCAGCGGGATGAAGTCTCACGACGGTCATGTGCTGATGACGCAGATACTTCCAGTTGCAATCCGTGGGATCATGGACGCGCACATCCGTGAAATGCTATTTGGTCTATGAAACTTTTTCGACGTCATCTCTCGGAAGTCGATTGGCGTGAGGCAACTCAGAAGGATACAGGAAGAGATCATGGTGATACTATGCGAGCTTGAGATGTACTTCCCGCCCGCATTCTTCGACGTTATGGTGCATCTGCTGGTCCATATCATGGAGGATATCATCCAACTCGGGCCGACGTTCCTGCACAGCATGATGCCGTTTGAAAGGATGAATGGTGTCATCAAAGGATACGTTCGGAACATGTCACGTCCAGAGGGAAGTATAGCCAGGGGCTTTCTGACCGAAGAGTGCATCTCCTACTGCACGAATTATCTAGGCATCGAGAACCCCGTTGGTCTGCCCGTCAACAGGCACGTCGGCAGGCTCGCTGGATGGGGTCACTGTGAGGGTCGCCGCGAAATGCATGTCGACTACGAGGGTCGACTCGCCGACTTTGAAAGAGCAAACCTAGTCGCGCTACAACACATAGACGTGGTCGATCCTTGGGTGGTAGAGCACAAAACCTTTATTGAGAAGACGTACAATGACCGAGGCCAACAGAGGACGGACGAAGATATACTCAAAGAGCACAACTCATGATTCACGCGTTGGTTCAAGCAGAAGCTTCTGTCGTACCCTTTACATGAGGATTAGAACAACTCATATTCGCCTTGTCATAGGGCGCCGAGCACAACCTGATGACCTATGAGGCGTACGATATCAACGGCTACATGTTCTACACCGAGGACAAGGACATGAAGAGCGATGGTTATCAGAACTCCGGGGTAACGATGGAATCCTACACCGGCAACGACAAGGAAAGATACTACGGAAGGATCGAGGAGATCTGGGAGCTGAGCTATGCTGGAGAGAAGGTCCCGATGTTCCGTGTCAGATGGGCCAAGAGCATCCTAAAAGAAGACCGGTATTTCACCACCATGGTTATACCCGAAGCCAAATCCAAGACCGCGGGCGCAAATGTCACCGTGAAAAATGAGCCATGGGTACTGGCTTCCCAAGTGGACCAATGCTTCTTCATTACCGAACCGTCAAAGCCCAGTCATGTTGTCATGAGGAGAGGCAGAAGGAAGATCATCAGAATGGATGGAGTAGCCAATGAGCAAGACTTCGACAAGTACGGCGACTCGAAGATCGAACATGACGATGACGATGAAGTAGCAGCACACACCACAAGAAGAAGCAGGACCACCCTACCTAAAGGACGTCCGTTCCACAGAAGAACTCCATTTACAAAAAAGAAGGGCAAGAAGATTGTGAACAGATAGCTAGCTAAGATCGATTGTATTTAAATTGTAGTCTTCATTTCTCGATTGTATTTCATAGGCACTTTTTGAAATCATGAATATTTTTAAATTTCATGGGCACTTTTTGAATTCATGAGGACACTTGATCTTGATCCCCCTCCATCTCGATCTTGATTCCCCCTCCATCTCGATCTCGATCCCCCTCCATCTTGATCCCACCCGCACCCTCCCCTGCTAGCTCCACCGCCGCCGACGACCCACCGCAACCCTCCCCCGCTCCACCACCGCCGACGAGCATTTTTTTTTAAAATTATTACTATTTTTATAAAAAAAATTACTATTATGATTTAAACAAGTTTGAACATATTTAAACACAAATAAATATCAAACAACATTTAAAATGCATAAAAAAATATTGGGGAGCCTGGGAATCGAACCCAGGACCTCCTAGTGTGTGTGCTGCGTCCTGACCAGTCAGGCTAGTGGGCGGGTTCTGATGTAGATAGGGTTAGGTGGTATATAACCTGACAAGTCGGGCTAGATTAAAACAAAATTCTAATGGCGCACCGAGGGGAGGTGCGCCATTAGAATAGTCGTACTTATGGCGCATGTGGGGGTGGTGCGCCATTAGAACCCTCCCCCACTCCACCTACTGCCCTCACACTGTGTCCTCCCTCCCTCCCTCGCCAGATTCCCCTCGATCGACCCCAACCGTACGCCGCCGCCGCCTCCGTCCGCCGCAGCCGCCCACGCGCCCCCGCCGCCTCCCTCTCCCCTTCCTCCCCCTCGAGCACCGCCTCCCGCCGAGCCCCGCCTCCCCCGTGAGCGCCGCCCCCTCCGTCCCCTCCGTCCCCTCCGTCCGCCGCGCCTGCACGCCCTAGGGTTCCGGCTCCAAGGTGGGTGGCAAGCTCGACACGCCGCCTCCTTCTCGACGCGCCGCCTCCTCCTAGACGCACCTCCTCCTCGACGCGCCGCCTCCTCCTCGACGTGGCGCCTCCTCCTCGACGCGCCACCGCCCGCCGCCTCCTCGACACCGGCGCCCTCCTACGGCAGCCTGCCATTATCCCACAGGTGATTCCTCACCTCTCCCCCCTTCACCTCCTCCCCCCTAGGCTACCTCCCGCAAGTACCACAGCTCTCTTCCCCCGTGTTCTAGGGTTAGCAAATTTGAGTGTCCTCTCGTGAGCCTCTCTTCAACTGTTTTTGCTGTTGTTTGGTTCTGAAGATGAGTAGCAAGTATAGTAGGAAGATGATGCATAGTATTGATGATTTTTTTCTTATGAAACTGAAATTATTAACTCCCTCTGTAATTTGTAAGACATCCAGTAATTTTCCTAAGTAATTGAGAAGAATTTATATACCAGAACATAATAAGAACCCTAATTAGTATAGTTTCCGTTAGCACACTGGTAAGATATAACTTACAACTTTACAAGTATCTCTAGTCAAGTCTGATATTGCTTTTGCTTATATGAGGTCAATTTCTCAACTTGATAACTAGTAGATCAGTAGTTTATATATTGTCACATTGACTAGGTTTCATACAAAAAAAATCCAGGTTACATAAATTTGTAATTTTATATGGCAATATTATATTGTGGTGAAAGGCTCAGCTCTGTCTGACTAATGCTATGCAATGTTATAAAATGGCTAATAGCCACACATGTGAATCTGTTCTTGATACACCTTTTCCCTTTTCTTAGAATCATCATATACATCTGCATATTTCAGGTTTCCAAGGAGGTAAAGGAATTGAAGTTCAGACAGTGCAGGAGCAGCAACACCTCCAAGGTGAGAAATATGTTCAGTTAGGTACACTTAGCATCATGTAAGAAAATGGCCATAATGTGCCCTGATAATGATGTATTTTGTCATAAAAATATATAGTGGACTGCCATGATAATGACATGGTCCTGTGTTTGCAAGCTGTCATAATCTTCAGTTTTCCTTCCATTTGGTATCATCATGTTCAGTGTATATAGTTATAACATCATGTGGGTTTTTTAAGTCTGTTTACAGCTCATGTGGGTTTTAACATCATGTGGGTTGGTGAATGTGGATGATTTTTTTATCCTGTGAACTTGAATGTTGCAATGCTGTTTTCTTCAGAGGCTACTGTCAAAAACTTGAGCAAAGATAGGCCCTTGAGTTTGCCGGAATATCGATTAACTTCCGTTCCGGCAAATTCGGGTACTCCATATGTCCTATTTTCAGCAAAGGTCATGCTAAAATTTTCCGTGAATTTTAGCATGACTTTGCTAAAAATAGGACATATGGGGTACTTGCGACTAATGCATGGGCCGGGGTATCTTAGTACTTAGTTAAGTAGGATCAACTGCCCTGCCATTGTTGCTGCATTAAACCATAGGTGGCAATAGAGCCAAGTGATTAGGCCCAACTTAGAATTCTCCTTAGCATCGATAAACCCTAGATGATAAACCCAACATAGGTGGCAATAGAGCCAAGTGATTAGTGCCAAGTGATTAGGCCCAACCTAGGGTGCCTTGGCATCGATAAACCCTAAATGATGAAATATTAACTTGGCTGCCCCGGATGCCTCGGTGTCGATGAGAACCTAAATGATGTACACTTAGGCTTTTAGGGTGCCTCGGCGTCGACAAACCCTAAATGATGAAAGCTTATGCTTTTAGGGTGCCTCGGTGTCGACAAACCCTAAATGATGAGACTATGATCTTGTTCCTTGACAATAACAAACTTTTTGACCAAACTTTTTTCCTATTTAGAGCGAAACATGGCCCACAACAATGAGGCCGGTGGTTCGGGCGGCAAGCAATTCTGGGAGCTGTCCTAGGAGATGGAGGAACAACCTCACTGCTATGAGGACGCCGCGGAAGACACCGATCCTGATTACACAACCCCTAGTGGCGTCGGGGATGACACCATTGATGGTGCCGCCGAGGATGCCACCACTGATGATGGCGGCACACACACAGATGGCAGCCAACCGAAGAAGCAAATGAAGGACCGGCGCCCGAATGCGCTCCGCACCCTCAAGGAGGAATTCACTCAAGTGGACTCCGACGGGAATCCAACGGAGCCCAAACATATAGTCAAGGGGTACTCGGTTCAGCTCGGGTGCATTCTCCGGAGCACCGTCTCGATCAACACCGAGAACCTTAGGCATAAGCCACCTCCTCTTCACGAAGCTGCACGAACGATACAAGTTCCCCGCCGACTTTGAAAACACACGCCTCTCAGGGAATAAAGTGAACAGTGCCGCCCTCACGAAGATGAGCACGGCCCTGTCTACTTGGAGAAGCGCGGTGAAGAGAATGATTGATAAAGGTGATAGTTATGAGAAGATCAAGGCGAAATATCCTTTGATGAGTGAAGATGACTACAAGGAGTTCAAGATAAAGTGCGAGAGCAGTGCAATCTCCGAATCAAGTCAGTGGGGGAAAGAAATGCGGGAGTTGAACTTAGGAGAACACAAACTCGGTCCCGGCGGTTACAGAGTGGCGGAGCCTATATGGGACAAGGAGGACGCGGAGCGTGCCGAGCAAGGCCTACCGCCCCGCTTCGAGAAATACAGCGGTAACAAGCAGACCAGGAACTATGTCAGGGCCCGGTACAAGGAGGACCCGATAACAAAGGAGCTTACCACGGATCCGAAGACCAGGGCGCTTGAGCTTGTTCTGGTAAGGAATACACCCCCGCGTAATTAGCTCCATACGGTTGCAATCTAACTAATCCCCAATATTTCTAAATGGTTCACGTTCCTTTCACAGGAAACTGAAAGCAGTAGCGCGGGGTCGTCTCAGAGCTCCCCTTTCGACAGCCCTTTAAATAGGGCGTTGAACATAATGAAAAGCAAGGATAAGCTCACTAAGCCGACGTCAGCTGGTCGTGTGGCCGGCAAAGGCTTGTCCACAAAATGGGGGTCATACTATACCGCTGGTGTGCGGAAGGAGAAAAAGGCCAGCTCGGAAAGCCAAATGCGCGAGGTTGAAGCACTCAAGGCACAAGTGGCGCAGATTCCGGAGCTTGTCCAAGAGCAAGTGGAACAACAACTGGGAATGAAGCTCAACGCCATGGTGCCTATGTTGATTCATGGGCTGACGACGTGGATTGCGGGCGACCAACAGGGGCCTCCCCTGGTTCCCAGCTTCACGGCCAGCAACTCGCACAACGCGCATGCGGCGCCATTGGTGTCTCCGGTGGCGCCATTGGTGTCTCCGGCGGCGGTGCCATTGGTGTCTCCGGCGGAGGCGGTATTCGTGTCTCCGGCGCTGGCACGAGCATTGGAGCTTAATGCACCCGGGTGTACGCCGGCCGGCACCTCGCCAGCAAGCTCCCCCTTCGTCAGTTGCATGTCCGCCGTTGGCGGTGCCTCGACATTAGCCGAGCTCGACGGCATCACGGTAACTAAGCCTCTCGGCCGATGACTTCATCTCCTTGCCTATGACTGGGCATCCTTGACACCCTGTACATGTTTTCGCAGGGCACCGCCGACGTTCCTTGCACTCTTCTGCACTTCGTGGGCACCGAGTTGGTCGATGTCGCCAAGGGCAGAATCGTTCAACCGGGCAACCGCATGTTCCACGGTAATCCGATACCACCCACAGTGTATAGGGTTGAAGTGGTTCGGGTGCTGCCAGGCTGCGACGAGCTGTTACCTCCGGTTCGACCCGCTGGGGCCGACGAAGAAGATGAGATGACCCTCAGTGCCTGCGTAAACTAGCCGCTGCTTTGGCCGAAGAGCCAGATTCGTTTGGGGGCGGGGGACACCACCCCACAGACAAGACCGCCAGTCGTGCCGGCGCCAAGCCATGGCAAGAACGCCGCAACGCTACCGGACCTGCCGGACATCCCTATGTCGGACATCCCTATGGCACAGGATCCGGATAGCCCTATGGCACAGGATCCGGACGACGACGACAACGATGACAGTACATTTACCAAAGTCGCTAAGTACTTTGCCGAACATGTGTACGCTGACGAGTTCTGCGGGCCTCTTTCTCAAGAACCCAACCAAGATGACCACAATCTAGCTGGTATGGTGGAGAAATCCAATTGCAATAGGCGTCGTCTGGCGTTCGGTTCTCAGGAGACGCCTCCAGCTCCCGCCTTCACCGAGCCTCAGATAGCTGAGGTGCGAAATATTATCAGCCCCAACACGCTCAAGAAAGCGGTCTGTGAGCAGAACTCGGTCCCATTACAGGAGATCAAGAAGAAGGGACGGAAACGAAAGACTAACAAGGGCGCTGGTGCGAGCCAGCCGGCACCGAGTTTGATCCGTGCTCAGGACGGGCCACCTTCACCTAAGGATATCTCGAGGAGGGTGCATGTGGCGGGTAGGGCGATGCTACCGCCAAATATGCTGAATGCTGCAACCGGTGCTATGCGGAGTCTGCACGACAGTGTTCTTTCTTTGGAGAAGCAGCGTCTGAGAGAGAATGATGTGGCATACCCAGTTTTCGTGGCCAAGGTGCCAGAGGGCAAGGGCTTTGCGGATGGCGACATCGGGGGTACGATCGTCCTGCGGTTTGATGACATCTTTGCTATGTTTAACCTTCATCCGCTGCACTACATCTTTGTTCGGCTATTTTCGCTGAGTATGGAGATGCGGATCATTAGAGACAAGACCCCGGATATCGTGATAGTCAACCCCTTCTACATGCGTGCCAAGCACTTGAACATTGCTGGGGACCACCAAGTTGCCAGTTCACACATCGAAGGCGTCATTCTGGCAAACCCAGATAAGGATAACTTCCTTGTGGCTTACTTTCCCGAGTAAGTCATCCCTTAACCGCCCCGTAACATATGATTTCTTAGATTTTGATCGTTCTTTTTTTTCTAACATTCCGTGTTCTGTGCAGTGACACACATTGCACACTCATCCTCTTAAACCCGAAATATTCCATAGCCACGTATTTCGACCCGAACCGTAACTCCAAGATAGACTACACAAATGTCAAGAAAGTTCTTGATGATGTTCTCCCCGGCTACGCCAAATCTGGAGGCACCTTCACCAGGGCAGTTCGTAAGTACGACAAGCACATGTTCTCACATAATACGAAGTTCTGCTGTGTCAAGCAGCCGCCTGGCGGTCAGAAGGATGCCTACTACACCCTCCATCACATGCGGGCGATCGTAAGGGCCATCATCAACTTCTGCTACCAGATAATCTCAAAGATTGGCCGCGAGCTTGTCGGCAGTCCAGGACGCGGACCTCAGACAAGAATTCTTTCGCATCCAGTCGGAGTTTGCGGACATCATCCATCAAGATGTCCTTCATACCTCGGGGCAGTTCTTCGTCAGATATCAACCGTCCAACAGTGAGATAGTTGAAACGCTACAAATGCAGGGTGGCAACGACCGCGATTTCATGACCATCACGACAGACGGCGGCTTCATCCACGCTCCTGTCCGATGAGTCGAGTCGAAAGTAGTTATGTGTAGTTCTGAAACATTGATTAGCTCATATTGTAATTAAACTTTAATGAATTCGTATGTCTCTTTGGTTTGGACAGTCGTTCAACTTAGATGTAATCGATGCTATTTATTAGTAGGACCATGAATCGTGCTATTAATGTCTTGCTTTTCTCTTTCGATCCTTTTGTTGCATACTTACATATTGCTTATGTATTGTCTGTTGTTTGGCTTGTGCATAGAGATGCCGTCGTATGTCGTGTACAAGGGTAAGGTTTCCGAAGTCTACGACGACTGGGAGGAGTGTCAGAGACAGGTTCACCGTTTCAGCGGTAACAGTTACAAAGGGTACACCACTAGGGCGGAGGCCGAATCTAGATATGCCCGCTATCTAGCGGGAGAGAGGAGGGAGCGTTGGAGGAACCGGATGAGGACCAGTTTGATCGCGATGATGCTCATTGTGATGACCACAACTCTCTTTTATGTGATGGTAGTTTAGATGATCGATATCGACTTGTAATGTGAAGACAAACTCGATACTCGCGGTCTTGAGACTTGTAATGTTTTATCTTTGTTCGGTCTTTTGAATTCGGAGACTAATATGATGAATTGTATTCGGAGTCTAATCTTCTATTGTATTCGATGAATCTAATGTTGCTGTGTGCTGCTGTCTATATTCTGTCCAATAATATATTTTGTAACCTGTGCAAAAATCAGAAAAGCAAAAAAAACAAATATTCATACTAATGGCGCATCAAGGCAGAGTGCGCCATTAGTATGCCAAAGGATACTAATGGCGCATCAAGGCAGAGTGCGCCATTAGTGTGACAAAGCACATAGTTACATATGGCCCCCCGGGAGGCATACTAATGGCGCATGGAGTTACATACTAATGGCCCACTTCCAGGTGCGCCATTAGTATACCAGATACTAATGGCGCATCAGTGGTGCGCCATTAGTAAAAAATTCTAATGGCGTGCTACTAATGGCGCACCGGTAGTGCGCCATTAATAGGCAAAACGGGTACGCCATTAATAGGCCTTTTCCTAGTAGTGTTACTGAGTGCATAAGAATGACCCCATCAAACATCCATATAGCACAAAGCAGGGATGCTGGGCTGCACTAGCGCATGACATGCACATAGTACATGGACGGATAGGTGATAGAAGATGGGATTCATACTGCACTCAGTAACGGCCGCCGCAATACATACTATGTACGTGGCATTCATCCTAGTACTATTCACAAGAATACGGTGGTTAGCTTCCTTGTGTTGGAACCAGCCCACCAGGTTTCAGATCCTAAACAAGGATTCGTTTAGTTGTAGGAGACACTGGTTGACTATGAGGGATCTATGATGACTTCGTCAATCTCAAGATGATTTCCCGTCCCAGTATCTCAGAGGTGCTTATAATGGTAGGGTGTTGTGTGTCTGTGTTTATAGGAGAGTGTATATGCGCGTGTGTTGAGACTTGAGAGTATCTGTGATTGTACTGTGTTAAAAAAATACCAGTAGTCCACAAGAATTAAAACATCCATCACTTTTCGAACTTAAAGTTGTAGGTGGCTTGGCCAACTCCACGGAGTTTAATTTGCTTGATTTGGTTTCTAAACAAAGAAGAATACACAACGAGGTAGATGGGTACCAGCGAACTAGATTTACGTCAAAATCGCTTTCCAGGGAGAAAAGTTTGTTGTTCGAAAAAGAGAATGTGACAACCTTGTGACAAGTATGCTTCAATCAAAATGTGATTAGCTTTGCTCATGGATCTCTTCTTCTTAATCATCATTATAGGAGAGACAACACTTAGATCGGTACCAGTGTCCAAGTCACGCAATAGTGTACCAGTGTCCAAGTCGTGCAACAGTGTCCAACTAACGTACTAGTGTACCACTGTCCAACTCACGCAACAGTGTATGTACCATTATACCAGTGTCCAAATGATGTACGGTATAGAAGGCAGTAATGCAAAGCTTAGCAAGCTTCATTTGCTCATTGCCACCGCTCCGGAAGATAAAAATTTGTAACATTAATTCATTGTCAGGAATATTTGTAAAACATAATCTTTGTCTTCTTCGGTTCTCTTGATCTTTTTTTAGCACAACCTAGTTATTAAAAAACATTATAATATTTCTTTGTTTTGAATATTTTTTAAACATAGAATGATAGTAAAAATGATGATTTGCCACATAAAATACCTAATAAAATTCATGATAAATTTAGTTAGTTGTTCCAATTTAGACGAATACATACCCATAAATACATGCATCTGGAAACCAGTGTGGCATGCATATATGCAACTAAGATAAAATGGATATTTGTGGAATAATCTCAACGAAAGATTGCAATGATGAAGCCGGTGTAAGACAAACCAAGTACATGGTGTCAATGTTGTAGCAGATCACTGGGACGTCAGCGAACCTGATTGATATAGGAGGTGCGCTCAACAAAAAGTTGTGCTAGAGTGAGCAGCCAACTACCGACTCAACGCAAAGTCACACGGAAATCAATTCATAGCAGTAGATGCCCATCCTTTCAGAGTACATGAACTGCTGGCTCTTAAAGTTTGTTAGGACGATCCTCTTTATTATACTAGTCCATGAACGGGAGGAAAAAGATGTATGTTAATGCACACTATTCTCATACCAATACCTGCTTGATTAGTACTTCCTCCGCAAAGAAATATAAGAGTGTTTAGATCTAGAGTTATCTAAGCGCTCTTATATTTCTTGACGGAGGGAGTACTGTGGTATTAGTAGGATAACGGTGATGTTTATTGCTCCAACAAAGTTCCTTATCTTTGTTGTCGAAGTTTTTTCTTTCTACGAGAAAGGAAAGTGATGGTGGGAAAGTGATCGACCTCTTAACTTAACTTCCTGGATTGTTCCAGGATTCCTTTTCCATGCTGAACCCAAAGGTGAAACCCAAAAGAAAGAATAATTTCAATCCATGTTATCTAGGTTTTCAATCCCTATTCAAAATTTATTATTTAGTTAGGGCCTATTTAGCCACAATTCCAAAACCAAAGATTTTTTTTCAGTCAAAACTTGATCTTAAGAACCTAAATCACTTTAAGAGCTACCCCTGGAGGGTAATGTTTTTTTTTTGTGATGTTCTCTTGGAATTTACTCTTTTGATAATTTTACTGAACTCTTCGGGATCTCGTTGCTTATTTGCCCTTCTATTATTTTACGCCAAATTGTCAAATTTGGTCAGAGTGTGAAACAAATTATTTTCAGGAGTTAAAGTGTGACAAAACCAAGGCAGGTTCCACTATTGATCATATTTGCTATGTAGTGTAGAAGTTCACCAAGAGTAGGATGCATGTTGGTTGACTATTTCAAGTAAATATGTAGGGTATTCTGGCAAGATTTATTTCACTGTTCTGGCATACTAATTTGATTTTGGGGAGGGTTGTTTGATGTTCGTGAATGGTATGAGATATCTACTTTATTCTAACTTAATAAGGTTGGTCATAGTGGGGAGTAACTTAGACTAGTAACATGCATATGCTACTGATAGGGAGTATGTTACTACCTTCATTATAGATAGTAACATATGTATGGTATCATGCAATCCTTCATTCATTTAGATGTAGACTTGTTTTGCTTTGGGGTGCATTATGTTATGGTAACATAATATCTTGCCACCAAACACCTCTCTCCTCATTAACTACTTGCCACATAAGCAAACTTTCAGTAGGGTGCGTTATATTACAAGCTAAATTACTCCCATTGTGACCATTTGGGTGGATTTCGTTCGGTTAGCTGTCGAGAGGGCATCACAATTGCCATGACACTACTTGCTAGGACCTCCCTCTCAGTTGGGTGCAAAGGGCTTGGTCATGGGCAAAACACACATAGGTAGGGACTTTCGGTAATATTTCTGGCCATGATTTTATGACATGGTAAATCAGATCTTCAATTTCCTGCATTAAGCCTTAGAAATGCAGTAAAGGCCCGAAACTTGGTAGGAGGCCCCCAAAAAAGGCCAGGACCTGGCATGTGTCATGGAATGAACTTTGTTGAGAATAATAAAATTTCCAAGCCAACGGAGGTATGAGCCTTACAATTCCTTCACAAAATGAAAACGTTCCCTCTCAAAAGGTCTTGTTTACACACAACCTCCAATAACGGTTTTGTGAAATGCCCTCGGGTTCTTACCACACCCTCTAGGGTCTGTGTGATGACATCGCATAAGATCCCGCAAATTTCCGGTGTCTCGTTTGCATTTAGTTGGCTGCATATCCATGTTTTTTGCTGTTGGTCCCTTGCCCTTAGTTGGCTTCACTTGCCTGGTCTTGGACCAAAGACCACGGGTAGGGACTTCCAGCCCATTTTCGGGCATGGTTTTATGTGATCGCATCTCAAATATTGAATTTCCAGCATTAAGCCCTAGAATTGCAGTAAATGACAAGAATATGGTAGAAGGACCTCGAAAAAGCCATGTTCTATCATGTGTCATGGAATGGACTCTAGTGTGCAAAGAAAAGTTTCAAGGAAAATGGAGGAATTGGCCCCACACCCTCTTCACAAATCAGATATGTTCCCTCTCAAAAGTCCAGGGCATAGATTGTGATATGTGATGGCCTGCTTTGATTAATACTTGGTCGATAAAATTCATTAATAGACAAAACAAATTAAGTCTCTAATCCTCAGCAGATCTAGATGTAAATAAAAATCTATATCTCGGACATTGGCTAGACATATCATACACATATATAAGTCATACAACGAAAATAAGGGTGTGGAAATTAGGGTATCCACATGTCAGGCCCTCAAATTAAGACTAGTAGTAGAAAACATGTCTCCCTTCTAGATCCGATGTTGCGACTAGGTACATGAAGGTCATGGTGATGATGGCTTTGACTGCTTCTCCAACATCTTCGGGCTCTTTAGCATCTTAACTGTCCGCTAGTCCTTAGGTAGAAGAAGTGCATCTCTGAAGATGACCTCATTCTTCAGCATGTCCTTCTCATCATCCAACTGCTCCTTCTCCATCTTCAGTTGCTCGACCTCTGCCCTTAGCCTATTAGCATCATCCATCCGGTTGGCCCTCTGAATCTCCATGATTTTGATATGCCCCATCAGTGCATTCATGTTTGCTATAGGAAATCTACATAGATCTCCATGTGCTCCAGCCGAATGGCGTATGGAAGCATACAATCTTTGTTTTTCCTGGCCAAACATGCGCCTATCTTATCATGTCTTCTAAAGTGATAGAAATCGGGATCCTCTCAAATATCATCCTGGTAGACTCCCAAGGTGCATGCCAAAGCCACCTGGATAACCTTCTGTGGTCCTTCCTCCCATCTGGCATATGTGATAACAAGGTCCCGTTACCACACTACCTCTGCGGAGGCTTCTGTGAAACAACCTTGTATTTTTATCACACCATACATGGGTCGTGCAATGACACCGCGCCAAGTCCTTAGAATTTCCATGGAGTTACATGGCAGTAAACCGCACCTCGACGGTCTCTCTATGCCCGACGATGCATGGACCTCCCTCTCAGTTGGGTGCACATGACTTGGTCATCGACCAAACACCATAGGTAGGGACTTTTAGCCTTTTACTGGCCATGGTTTTAGCTGGACATGGCTCAGATCCTGTATTTCCGGCATTAAGCCCTAGAAATGCAGTAAATGTCCAAAATATAGCGGGAGGCCCCCGAAAAATCACAGGACCTCGCATGTGTCATGAAATGGACTTTAGTGAGCATAATAAAAATTTCAGGCCAACGGAGGTATGAGCCTCATGATCCCTTCACAAACCAACAATGTTTCGTCTCAAAATATAGGTCCTCCCTGGAAGAAAGACTCATTTCCACACAACCTCCATGAAGGGTTCTGTGAAATGCCGTCAGATTCTTACCATAACCTCTAGGCTTTGTGTGATGACATCACATCAAGTCCCGTGAGTTTTTGGTTGCTCGTGAATTTCCGTGGATTTAAACAATAGAAACCGCATATCTGTTGCATATCAGTGACTCCTAGTGTTGGCCCCTCGCTCTTAGTTGGGTGCGCTGGGCCTGGTCATGGACCAAAGACCACGAGTAAGGACTTCTAGGCCGTTTCCTGGCATGTTTTTATGTGGTCATAGCTCAAATCTTGAATTTCTAGCATTAAGCCCTAGAAATGTAGTAAATGCCCAGAATATGGTAGGAGGCCCCCGATCGCCATATCCCTCCTCTCGTCTCACACAGTCCTTGATGAATGTGATATTATCCTTCCATGGAGGTTCTTCTCATCCTCTAAATGTGGCATGGAGGAGACACCTCTCACTGCGTCCTGACACCACACTCGGGAGAAATCTTCCTTTGAATATCGAGGTTCTGGTAGCCCATGCTCATGAGCCAACTTGCCTAAACTGTGGTAGAACATAGTTGTTTACTCCTTCGTCTTGTTTGTCACAATCTCAAACTCGGTCCAGCTGGCGAACTACATTTTGAGAGAGAAAGAGAGTAAAACATGCATGACATATGAAGTACACTAGATCAAACAAGAAAGTGTACAAGGAGAAATTAATTAGTATATATTGCTATATAACTATCTTCATTAGTTAGGTAAGAATCACAAGCATTTTAATTACAAGCATGTGTGTTTGCCTAACTATAGCTAGCATTTCACATATTTCCACACATATCCACATTTTAACAAAAATATCAATCTTTAAAAAAATCATTTTCTTTCTCTTTACTGTTATGTTTTTCAAACATTGATAATTAAACTCTACTACACACCAAATATATGTTTCCATGTCATCCAACGCATATTAGCCTACCAAAATAGCTAGTAAATAATAATACTATAACAGTTACTAGACAAATTAATATGATACTTCATATTTTTAGCAAAAGAAAGAAAACTCAAAAATGGTGGAGATTTTCCATACCAAATTTCCACATCGATTTCCATATCATATTTTCACACACATGCACACACGCGCACACGCACACACACGCACGCGCGCGCGCAAAGATGGTGAAGTGCGGTGGCAGCTAGGTTATACGAGCCAGCCGCTCGCGCACGCGAGTTTGTAATTTATATGCGCTGAGACGAAGGGTCAAGCTTTGATGAGTATCTACCATCCAGATCTCAGCAAAACTGTCCACCCAATGAAAAGAAAAATAAATAATCTTTTGACGATAACTATGCCGAGTCTTTAAACGCAGGAGCTCGGCAAATGTGGCCTGCCGGGACAGAGCACATAGCAGTAGTCGTTGTCGCCATGTGACACAAACTTTGCCGAGTTCATTCGTTCAGTACCTCGGCATAATTCGTAAGCGCCGAGTTTATTATCTTTGATGAGTTACCTTTACCTGGTTCAGCAACGGCATGCCTCGGCCGAGCTAGACACGCCGCAAAGAGCGGTCGTTGTTTTTGTCGAGCTCCCGCAGTTGACGGTATACATGTTATAGAGCATAGACTTCACGACACCCCCTTATCTAGCCACTCATTTTTGCATTGCGATTCGTGCAACTACTTTTGCTTTTTTTGTTTCTCCCATATAGAACAACATATGAACTTCAAACTTTACAGTAGAATAAATCATCCTAACTAGAATGTGGGAAAAAAATCGGATTTTTTCGTGCATCACAAATACTAAAAATACGTATTTTAATTTAAAAAAATCTCATTTTGTATATTTTTGTTGGACCCAAAAATCTGAATGTTTTTTCTCACATTCTAGTTAGGATGTTTTAGTGTCTTGCAAAGTTTGAAGTTCATATGTTGTTTCATTTAGAAGAAACAAAAAAGAGAAATTTTGATGTAGTAAGTTAGTTGTCTATTACGGATCTCAAAGCAATCTTGGAGGGTAAGGATAGAGGGTGTCCAGAATCCCGAATAGGGCATCCGGCAACGAAAATATTTCAGTAGTGAACCAACTGACGTGTTCCGTTCTTATTTCTGGGTATGGGGCAACTTACAATTGAGAGTCCTATAAATAGCTTCCGATGTAGCTCAGGAAATGGCACCAATTCACGTTGCCAAAGCATTCATACCATTGGTGTGGTGTAGGCAGTGCGTTGGCGTGTAGGGCAAAGTCGAGTGCGTTCCAACAATGGCCCCACGTAAATTCTTGGACAACATGACTGCCCAAAATGGCATCGTCCCGGTGGTGGTGGTGGACACGGCGGAGAAGAAGACGCAATCCCCCACCCTGCTCGATGCTGACGAGTTTCGGCGTCAGAGTCACCAGGTAGTGGACTTGATCGCCGAGTACTATGACCGCATGGGCGACTACCCAGTGCACCCTCCCGTTACCCCCGGCTTCCTACGCAACTTGCTCCCACCGGACGCACACTGGTAGAAAAAGAGGCTTCCGTCCAGCCCCATTAGTCGCGAAACTGTAGGAACCGCGACTAATGAAGTCTTTAGTCGCGGTTCGTTAGTCGCAGTTCGGCAGACGAACCGCGACCAAAGGCTTGGGCCAGGGTGCTCGGTGGCCAGCTGGTGCACGTGAGCGGCTTTAGTCGCGGTTGGCCAGGCCAACCGCGACTAAAGGTGCCCAAAGGCCTTTAGTCGCGGTTGGCCTGGCCAACCGCGACTAAAGCTCCTCCCCTATATATACCAGTTCAGCGCACTCACTTAGCCATTTGGTGCCACTTCTCTTCACAAGGGGGTGTAGGTTTGCTTTTGGTTCCTCTTATGCACACAAGGTGTTTGATGAAATTCCCAACAGCGTGAAACAAACATGATATGAAGTGTTGGAGCCACACTTGAGGTTCCTCCTCGATCGCGGTTAGCAACTTGAACCTTTCATGCATGTGTGTCATTGATAAAATATGCATGTGTGTTGTTCATTGTTTAATTTCTATTGTTTATAGCTAGTTACTTTAACAAATGCATGATGGTTAATTATATATTTTATATTATAATAATGCAGATGAATCGGCAATGGATGATAACCGACTCTCCCGCGAGTTCACTACGGGTTTGAAAGATTTCCTCGTAGTGGCTAATGCGAACAAGCAGAAGGGTTTTGTTATCTGTCCATGTGTTGACTGTAAGAATCAGAAGGGTTACTCTTCCTCAAGAGAAGTTCACCTGCACCTGCTTCGGCACGGTTTCATGCCAAGCTATAATTGTTGGACCAAGCATGGAGAAAGAGGGGTTATAATGGAAGAAGATGAAGAAGGGGATGATTTCATCGATGAAAGCTATCTTGCTCATTTCGGTGATACTTTCATGGAGGATGCTGAAGGTGAAGGGGAAGGTGAAGGGGAAGGTGAAGGGGAAGGTGAAGGTGAAGGTGAAGAAGAGGCACGTGATGAGACCGTTGATGATCTTGGTCGGACCATTGCTGATGCACGGAGACGCTGCGAAACTGAAAAGGAGAGGGAGAATTTGGATCGCATGTTAGAGGATCACAGAAAGTCGTTGTACCCTGGATGCGATGATGGTCTGAAAAAGCTGGGCTGCACACTGGATTTGCTGAAATGGAAGGCACAGGCAGGTGTAGCTGACTCGGCATTTGAAAACTTACTGAAAATGTTGAAGAATATGTTTCCAAAGAATAACGAGTTGCCCGCCAGTACGCACGAAGCAAAGAAGGTTGTCTGCCCTCTAGGTTTAGAGGTTCTGAAGATACATGCATGCATCAACGACTGCATCCTCTACCGCGGTGAATACGAGAATTTGAATGAATGTCCGGTATGCACTGCATTGCGTTATAAGATCAGAGGCGATGACCCTGGTGACGATGTTGAGGGCGGGAAACCCAGGAAGAGGGTTCCCGCCAAGGTGATGTGGTATGCTCCTATAATACCACGGTTGAAACGTCTATTCAGGAACAAAGAGCATGCCAAGTTGTTGCGATGGCACAAAGAGGACCGTAAGTCGGACGGGGAGTTGAGACACACCGCAGATGGAACGCAATGGAGAAAGATCGACAGAGAGTTCAAAGATTTTGCAGCTGACGCAAGGAACATAAGATTTGGTCTAAGTACAGATGGCATGAATCCTTTTGGCGAGCAGAGCTCTAGCCATAGCACCTGGCCCGTGACTCTATGCATCTACAACCTTCCTCCTTGGTTGTGCATGAAGCAGAAGTTCATTATGATGCCAGTGCTCATCCAAGGTCCGAAGCAACCCGGCAACGACATCGATGTGTACCTAAGGCCATTAGTTGATGAACTTTTACAGCTGTGGGGCAGACCTGGTGTCCATGTGTGGGATGAGCACAAAAAAGAGGAATTTAACCTACGAGCGTTGCTTTTCGTAACCATCAACGATTGGCCTGCTCTTAGTAACCTTTCGGGACTGTCAAATAAGGGATACAATGCATGCACGCACTGCTTACATGAGACTGAAAGTGTACATTTGCCAAATTGTAAGAAGAACGTGTACCTTGGGCATCGTCGATTTCTTCCGAAAATTCATCCAGTAAGAAAGAAAGGCAAGCATTACAACGGCAAGGCAGATCACCGGCCAAAGCCTGCGGAACGCACTGGTGCTGAGGTATTTGATATGGTCAAGGATTTGAAAGTCATCTTTGGAAAGGGTCCTGGCGGACAATCAGTTCCGAAGGGAGCTGACGGGCCCGCAGCCATGTGGAAGAAGAAATCTATATTCTAGGAGCTAGAATATTGGAAAGTCCTAGAAGTCCGCTCTGCAATCGACGTGATGCACGTTACGAAGAATATTTGCGTGAACCTCCTAAGCTTCTTGGGCGTGTATGGGAAGACAAATGATACAAAGGAAGCACGGCAGGACCAGCAACGTTTGAAAGACCCTGATGACCGGCATCCGGAATGGTTTCAAGGTCGTGCCAGCTACGCTCTGACCAAAGAAGAGAAGGTCATCTTTTTTGAATGCCTGAGCAGTATGAAGGTCCCGTCTGGATTCTCGTCCAATATAAAGGGAATAATAAACATGGCGGAGAAAAGGTTCCAAAACCTGAAGTCTCACGACTGCCACATGATTATGACGCAATTGCTTCCGATTGCTTTGAGGGGGCTCCTGCCGGAAAATGTTCGAGTAGCCATTGTGAAGCTATGTGCATTCCTCAATGCAATCTCTCAGAAGGTAATCAATCCAGAAGATCTACAAGGGCTATGTTCGTAACTGTGCTAGGCCAGAAGGAAGCATCGCCAAGGGCTGTGGAAATGAGGAGGTAATTGAGTTTTGTGTTGACTTTGTTCCTGACCTTAAGCCGATTGGTCTTCCTCGATCGCGGCACGAGGGGAGACTAAGTGGAAAAGGCACGATCGGAAGGAAATCAACGACATGTATGGACGGCCATTCTCTGACTGAAGCACACCACACTGTACTGACCAATTCCAGCTTGGTGGCTCCGTACTTTGAGAAACACAAGAATATTTTACGCTCGGACAACCCGGGGAAGCCTGAATCCTGGATTAGGAAGGCCCACATGGAGACTTTCGGCAGTTGGTTGAGAAAACATTTAATGAATGACAATGATGTTGTAGATCAGCTGTACATGTTGGCCAAGACACCATCTTCGACTATAACGACTTTCCAAGGGTACGAGATAAATGGGAATACATTTTACACGATCGCCCAAGATAAAAAGAGCACCAACCAAAACAGTGGTGTCCGCTTTGATGCAGCAACCGAGAATGGGCAAAAGGTCACATATTATGGTTACATAGAGGAGATATGGGAACTTGACTATGGACCCTCCTTTAAGGTCCCTTTGTTCCGGTGCAAATGGTTCAAGCTAACAGGAGGTGGGGTAAAGGTGGACCAGCAATACGGAATGACAATGGTGGATTTCAACAATCTTGGTTACCTTGACGAACCATTCGTCCTAGCGAAAGATGTCGCTCAGGTTTTCTATGTGAAGGACATGAGTAGCAAACCGAGAAAACGGAAAGATAAGAAAATGATCAGTACATCATGGATACGGCACAATCGTAAGCAAGCAGGGACACAAGGGAAGAAATGATGTGTAATAATTTATTGTACCAAACTTTTTTGAATGGATCATGTGAATTATATTACCCGTGATGTGTTTGGTGTCCATTTTCGAATGATTCGAGATACCACTGATGATACATGAAATTTGGAGTGATTTAGTCATACTCCTGTCTAGGCGTATAAAATTTTGAATTGAATTAGTTTTATTTTTCTGAATTTTTTGATATAATATTTGTGTTTTTAACATATTGAATTGAATTAGTTTTATTTTTCTGAATTTTTTGATATATTATTTGTATTTTTAACATTTTGAATTAAACTAGTTTTATTTTTCTTAATTTTTTGATATATTATTTGTATTTTTGGAATTTTGAATTGAATTAGTTTTATTTTTCTGAATTTTTTGATATAATTTTTGTGTTTTTAACATATTGAATTGAATTAGTTTTATTTTTCTGAATTTTTTGATATATTATTTGTATTTTTAACATTTTGAATTGAATTAGTTTTATTTTTCTTAATTTTTTGATATATTATTTGTATTTTTAGAATTTTGAATTGAATTAGTTCTATTTTTCTGAATTTTTTGATATAATATTTGTGTTTTTAACATATTGAATTGAATTAGTTTTATTTTTCTGAATTTTTCGATATATTATTTGTATTTTTAAGATTTTGAAAAAGAAAAAGTATTTTAAAAATACCTTTAGTCGCGGTTGGCCTGCCCAACCACGACTAAAGGTCGTTGCGCGCGGGAACGAAAAACCCGCCAAAAAAGCCCTTTAGTCGCGGGTCGCCTCCCCAACCGCGACTAAAGGGTCCGGGACTAAAGGCAACGGGTCGCCTCCCCAACCGCGACTAAAGGGGGGGGCTATAAATACAAGGGCCCGACCCGTCACGAGCATTTCTCGTCTTCTCTGCCGCGCCGAAGGCCTGCCGCCGTCGCCCTCGCCCTCGACGCCGCCCGCCGTCGCCCTCGCCCTCGACGCCGCCCGCCGTCGCCCGCCGCCCCCTCTCGCCCACGTACGGCGCCCGCCGCCCCCTCTCGCCCTCGTACGGCGCCCGCCGTCGCCCGCCGCCCCCTCTCGCCCACGTCCGTCGCCCGCCGCCCCCTCTCGCCCACGCCGGCCGGCCTCCCTCGCCCACCGTGCCGCCTCTCGCCCGCCCTCAACGCCGCCGCCCGCCGTCGCCCGCCGCCCCCTCTCGCCCACGTATAGAGAGCTAGCGAGATCGTGGAGAGGGAGAGAGAATTTCTTTTTTGTTCTTTTTAATTTTAACTAGTTAATTAGTTTAACAAAAACTGTAAAATAACTTATCCAAAAACGTATAACCGTAAAATAACTTAATTAACAAAAAACGTATAACTTAACAAATAACCGTAAAATTTGATAATTAACAAAAAAACGTATATACGGAGAGGGGGCGGCGAGGGGGGCGGCGATGCGCGCGGTGTTTTTTTTAGGGATCGAGAGGGGGCGGCGAGGGTTATACATGTGTGTTGTCCTCGCCTCCCTCTCCGTGACGCCGTCGTCTGCCGCCCCGTCTCGCGCTCTACCGCGACACCCTCTCCCACCCCTTCCTCGCCCCCTCCTTTTGCCACCGCCCTTTCGCCACCGCCACCGCCACCGCGCCCCTTCTTCACTTAATTAATTTGTTTTTACTACATGTTTTCAGGACTGACATAATGGCGGACGATAGAGCTGACCCGATTATGGACAACTATGATCCGGACGGTGAAGCACATATGTTCGGCATCATAAACGGCGATATTCTATATGTGCCGACCGGACAAGAAGAAGATGATATCTCTTCTTATCTGAACCTTGACGGTGAAGATGAAGGGCGCCGTCAGCAAGATGATGCCGAACAAACGTCGATAAACGACGTTCTTCAAATGGAAGTAGCAACCACCTCCGGCGCCGAGGTATATATATACATTGAGCCTCTGGTGATACAAACTAACTGATTTGAATAAATATGTGTGGACTAACGCGCGCGACTCTCTTTCTTATTTTAGTCCTCGGCCGGATCGTCGAAACAATCGAGTACGTCGTCAAAGCGTGGCGCAACCAAGACGATGAAACAAGGAGAAACATGCACCATCGAGGTTGTCGATAGTGCAACCGGCAGACCGCTGGAGCCCCGCAAGAACGCCACCAAGTTTGTCAACCAATGCGGAGCCATTGTTAGAGACAACGTCTCGATCACCGTCCAGGAGTGGAATAAGCCAAAGAAGGCACGAATTGCTGGTTTCACTTTTGTCGATAAGAGAACAAAAAAAGATTGCTTCAAGAAGCATATGGAACATTTCGTTCTACCTCTGGAATACAACAAATTCGATGAGGAGGGTAACAAGATTGAGGAAAACAAGGAGAGGAGGAGGCTAGTCAAACAGTTCGCTCTTCATAAGATGGCCGACGCATTCCGGAAATTCAAGCAAAATCTAGCCCATGACTTTGTCAAGCAGAACAAGACTCCGGATTTCAAAGGACAATATGAGAAACTGAAACATGATTGGCCAGAATTTGTGAAGCAAAAGAAATCGGAGCAGTTCATTCAAATATCGAAAAAAATAAGGAAAATGCGGCTAAGAAGGAGTACAATCATATTATGGGGCCAGGAGGGTATCGCCTTTGGGAGCCTAGGTGGGAGAAGATGGAGAACGAGCTGAGGGCGCGAGGAATCCGTCCAGGTACGGAGGGATGGGACCCAAGGGCCAAAAGCTGGTGGTACGGGCATGGGGGAACGCTGAACCCGGAGACAGGGGAGTGTGTTTACCGGGGCAAAATAATTAAACCCACCCAAGCCCTTATTGACGGAATGAGGGATGCTCAAGAGGGGAAGATCAAGTTCAACAGAGAGAACGACGCGCTGACAAAAGCCCTCGGGAATCCTGAACACGGAGGACGTGTACGAGGCATGGGGCACATTCCGTGGAAAATAGGGTTCCCCCAGAATGATGACCCGTACGGTTACAGAAGGCGGAAGAGAAAGATGGATCGGGAAGCAGATGTTGTGGCACGGTTGGCATCGGAAATGGATGTGATGAAGAAAACCGTGAGTGTACTAGTAGCCGAACGAGATGCAGCTCGGGCGCAGCATGAAGATCATCCAGCGGATCTCAGAAGCCAGCAGCGGAGAAGCAGTGTGGCTTCCACGGAGGCCCCACCGGCTGGTGCAGATGCACCGACGATCGAAATTACTGCACCGGAGCCTCTGGTGGTCGAAATTACTGCACCGGAGCCTCTGGTGGTCGAAATTACTGCACCGGAGCCTCCTCGCTACCCCGTGGACGATATAAAGGAGATGAAAGAATGTCATCTGTATTATCCTATCGGGAACATGTCCATGAAGGTAGCCATCGGCAGTGCTTTACCATGTTTACCTGGAGCACTCCACCACAACAACCCCATTCAAGATGGCTATGCTCGTGTCACGGTGGAGGACATAGTCCAAGGGTTTGAGGACCTGGAGATTGACATTGCTACACCTGAAGGGGAGAAAAGACTTGGAGATGTCAAGCGCCATTTCATTCTATGGCAAAAGAAGTTTATCAAGTTTCCAGGCGAGGCGCCAAGGACAACAAGTCCACCCCCCTACGGTGGTGGCGGTTCACCTACACCTCCGTCACGTCAGCCGACGCCCCCCAGTCCACAACGTCCGGCGGGTGATCAGACGCCGCCCCCCAGTCCTCGTCCGACGGGTGATCAGACGCCGCCCCCCAATCCACCTCCGGCAAAGAAGCAGAAGCAGTCCTGGATTATTAACCTGGACCCTTATGTACCTAAGACCACAAAGGTACCGGAGCCATCATTGAAGCCTCTCCCCACAAGGCCTTGGGAACGTAGTGCCGAGGAAACTGCCGCGGCCGCGGCTGCTGATCATGAGAAATGGAAGGCGGACTGCAAGAAGAAAAGAGAGCCCGAGCCCAAGCCAGTATTTTCTGATGAGCAAAAGAAGTGGGCTAAGTCATTTTTGAGCACACCGTCCCAAGCCGCGAAGAATCTGCCTGACGACTATGCACGTGAACTTCGTAGGCAGGCACTCATGTTGAAGGAGAAGAAAGAGCGGGCGGAGAACCAGGAGAACAAAGCCTTGGAGGAGGCCGAGAAAACGGAATTAGAAAGTAAAAAAAGTGGGAAACGAGTTGCCCAGCTCGGGGAACAAAGTAAACAATCGATTGCCCCGCTTATAGTGAAAGCCGCCGGTCCGAATGACCCCGATATCATAGCAGCTGCGGCAGCACATGGATTGACTGTAACGAGTGCCAGAGAACAAGCGGCCAACTTAGGTATTACTCTTCGTGAACTGTTAGGCCTTGATGAGGCGCCAGTGAAGGAGGTAGTAATTACATATGTGAAGAATGGGCCTCTCGTCGAGCCTGCGCAGGAAGAGGATCTACCTCCACAAATGAAAGGTCTGCTGAAATGGTACAAGGCTTACATAAAAAATAAAAACGCCAAAGAATATATTTATGCGGAAGTTAGATATGAGCATCACTTCAAACATTACTATGTACAAATTCATCTGAGTGAATTGTTCCAGCTTTTCAATCTGCGCGAGCTCGACAAATCTATCATCAGTTGCTACGTTCTGTAAGTGATTTATTTCTACCCCATCTCGTACATATTGCATGCACTATATATATGTCCTAACTATATTGTTGTGTCCGCTATTATACATGCAGAATGAAGATTAAGGAATGCAGAGTAAGGAACATCCATGATGTTGGGTTCATTGACCCACACATCGTTAATGGATATGTGTTGGAGCATCACCCCGCCGACATGGAGGCAGACCTGTGGCAGTTTCTTACAAAGCAGGAACTCAAAAGTGATATTCTATTTCCTTACCATTTTGGGTGAGTGTTTCTGTCTTGAGCACATTCTCTTTTGTTTACTCCATGCATGGTATGTGGCCGGCTAATCGATGAGTTATGCATGACGTACTGTGCATGTATCGTGTCCGCAGGTTCCACTGGATTCTGCTAGTAATTAAAGTTGACACCTCAGAATGTCTCGTCCACGACTCTCTGAATAAGGATCCAAAGCTTTGGGTCGACATGAGAAGAATGCTGCAGAAGTAATTATTTTCATTCATTTGCGCTCTATATCGATCGGCCTATTTCGTTCATTTCCTAATATCAAGTAACTAATAACTCTCTTGTTCATTTAATTTTCTTTGCCTCGTAGGGTTTGGAGACGGTTCGTAGATACAAAGGTCGATGAATTCAAAAAAGAGCTAGAATTCAAAAGGGCAAAGGCTAAGAATGGTGAGGATATTCAGCCAGCGGGGACCAATCTACGTGCATACTATGTCTGTGAGATGATCCGGAGATACACCTCTGAGCGGGTTCCGAGTGATACCAATGCTCAGAGGAATAACCTCCGGATGATGCTTAGTCCAGAAGCTCGCTTCCGACCACTTCAAGAGGAACTAGCTGGATGGTTCAGGAGGGAAGTCCTCCATCCTAAAGGAGAACACCATTACGAGGACGTAGAACTTTATATGCATTAAATTATGTATGGAAACTTGTTCAAAATTGTATATGGTCATCCGATGATATTGAATATATATTGTATATTCCTCTTGAATTCTTTTTGGTTCTAATTTCAAATTTGTTTGAAATTGTACATTCATATGCATGTATGTAGTACCGTAGAATATGTGAAACTCCTTCAAAATTAAAATAAAGCACAAAAGAAATAAAACAATACAAATTAAATAGAAAACAAGTTTAGGGGGGGGGGCTAAAACCCTAAACCTGCGACGGCCTTTAGTCGCGGTTGGCCATAAGAACCGCGACTAAAGGTCCTCCGCCCCGACGGCCGCCTGGCGCCCACGTGGACGGGCCTTTAGTCGCGGTTCTTAAGCAACCGCGACTAAAGGGTGGGGCCTTCAGTCGCGCCCGTTCGGTCGCGGTTGCGCAACCGCGACTAATGGCAGTTGCGAACCGCGACCAAAGGCCCTTTTTCCACCAGTGGCACCCTTCCGTCTGGAGCCGGACGCATTCAGCTCTGCGCTCAAGGACGTTCGCGACATGATCCTCCCGGGCCTGACGCACTGGCAGAGCGCCCGCCACATGGCGCACTTCCCGGCGTCCAGCAGCACCATCGGCGCCCTAGGAGAGGCGCTCACAGCGGGCATCAACATCGTCCTGTTCACGTGGGCCGCCTCGCCCTCCGCCACCGAGCTTGAGATGCTGGTCGTGGACTGGCTCGGCAAGGCGCTGCACCTGCCGAAGAGTCTCCTCTTCGCCGGAGGCGGCGGTGGAACTCTTCTTGGTACCTCGTGCGAGGCGATACTCTGCACACTCGTGGCCGCGAGGGACCGGAAACTCGCCGAGATCGGCGGGAACAGGATCTCCGACCTAGTGGTCCACTGCTCCGACCAGACACACTTCGCCTTCCGCAAGGCCGCACGCATTGCCGGCATCCTGCGTGACCACTGCCGCGCCATACCCAGAGCGAAGAGCCGAAGACTGAGCGAATGTATCGTTGCTGGTGGTGTCACTCTAGAACGACCGTCACTAAACCATCCATGTCTACTATTGTGCCTAGTAACTGGGCCACAAACAGAACTAGCTTGAGCACTACCAGGCAGACAAACTAGGTTTGCACCTGACTTAAAATATCTCAAATTAATGAACAAAGAAGTTGCAATCCACTTGAAAAAAAAACTGGGAAATGTCTGTGAATTTCAAAAATGTACAAGACACATAAACAACTTGCCATAATATATATAATAATATTGCCATCAAACTAAGAAAATCCATATATGTAGAGCAAAAAAAACTCACAATTTAAAAAAAAAAACTCTTCCTTGTATACGGTGTACAAAAATACCATGTAATATGTTATAAAAGTTGCCAACATGAAGGTACAAACGGTACCACTTATGTATGATCTTAATTAGCATGTACTTAATATAAACTATTTTTTTATTGTTTTCATACAAAAAAAATAGGATGCTACCATGACCATATACTAGTTACAAACACAAAATGTTTTTCTTTTATGGATCATATATTCTAATCCCAAAAACCATCCAAGGATTCAAAGGATTTTCCCTGCAGAAAGGATGTATCATGTATAAACTTGCCCTGCTAATTTCAGATAAATAAAACAAACAAATATTTAGATAAAGAGTTGCCATGCTTATAATAGAAGACAGTAACAATTGATACCATGATAAAGATCGATATAGCCAGTTATCTCATTAAGAAAAGTAAAGCAGACTATCGAATCATTTGCCATGATCCTCAAAAGCAAACTATCGAATCATTTTGATTGTTAAAAAAATATCATGTAGTGAAATGTGAAGTCAAAGAAACTTGCAATTAATGCCAGTTTCTTTGTGACATACATGTTTGTGTATGAATTGACTAGTTTCCTCCTACCGTCTCACATAATTTGGCTTGAAAAAACAGCTAAAACAAGGGGGAAATCGGGAACACTATTCCTCAACAATTCACCACCTACCCTATATCATAAGATGTAAAGAAATATACAACAAAATGCAAGGACACAAAAAAGAAGGAGAATTGGAGCCAAAGTGGTCATACCCTGTTTCCCTCACTTTCCCGTCTTAAAATAACAGGTTTGAAATAGGTGATACATGTCAATCCCTTTCTAAAATATCAATCATATGGATTTTCCATGATACAATACTAGACTAACCTAATATTAGTAATGTTAATTCCACCTAGACATAATTATGGAATCTAATTTAGAATGTATACATCTTGTGAGGAAAAACTATTATGTCCATGTAGTAAAACAAACCAAAGAGATCAAGGATTAGTTGCCACTCCAATAAAAAAATTGGAACATGAAAAACACATCCAAAAGGGATCACACATAGACATGTGAGGTACGTCTTTTATGAAAACATCACCTAAACAAATATTGCACTATATATTTACTAATGGAATACTAATAGAAATTGATCTAATCTTGGCATTAAAACTTTCACATACAATCTAACATCTAGTACATGAAGTTGCCATAGTCCAGCCATTAAAATGTACGTAGTACACTTAAACATTTGCCATGGTCTAGGCATTAAAAGCACCAGACAATATTTCTGGGGCTAGTATGACAAATTAAGCTCGGTAGAAAACGATGTACAAATATATATTTTGGGGAGAAGGGGATAAGGTGGTAAAAACTATATACACACACATCTTAGGGGTGTGTGTGTGTGTGTGTGTGTGTGTGTGTGTGTGTGTGTGCGTGCGTGCGTGCGTGTGCGTGCGTGCGCGCGCGCGCGCGCGCGTGTGTGTGTGTGTGTGTGTGTGTGTGTGTGTGTGTGTTTGGGGGGCAATAATAACTACAGACATTGACAATGAATACATGGCAGACTGCCAAATTTTTTGTTTTTGAGTGTATGTTGTATTGGGAATCCGAGCCCGTGGTTCCATTTGTCTCACCACATGGATCAAAATTTTCTACTCATTTGCCCACATCTGGCTTCGTTTCAGTTTTGGAGGCTTCGGTTAATTAAGTCTGTTGGATAATTTTAGAAATAATTAAGAAAATAAGACACCATGTTTTGGATAAGACTAACGGAGAAAATAAAATAAAAGGGTAGCCCAATTGGCCCATCTGTCATGTGCACGCACGGAACCCTTGCGCATAGCCAACGCATCGACGCCGCCGCCTCTTCCTAGGTTTCTTGTCTTCATCTGCCATCACCCATTTCCGTGATACCGTCGTGCAGTCCAGATAACACCGGAGTCGGACGCCTACAACCACTGTCCAAGGGAAGACAACCGTTCTGGTCCTCGGCCCCGATCTGTTGATGCAGAGGTAAAGGAATTTACTCTGTAACAGAAATGTTCACCGGCTGCCATAGCCATGCTTGTATGGAGTACTGTGGAGGGGTGTTATATGAGCCGCTCCTATTTGGAATAGGTCTCCCCAATAATATATTGTAGTAGGCAAATTGACAGAGATGATTAACATATCTAATGATGTGATGTACTTGCTTGTACCCAATGATGTGATGTACTTGCATTATTCAACAATGCAACCTCCAACCACATGAGTTCGATATATTATTATATTTCACCATTCTTCTATTCATTTATTTTATTTTTGCAAAAACTGGATTTGATCTATTACAAAGGCCGTGCATATTGCTGGAACATATGCCTTGATTTCCGTCTAGCGTGTCACTACCTACGTGTCATATGATGTCAGCGTGCATAGAGGGCCATTCACCCTACAAGGAACTTCCGAGTGAGAAGTTTGCGCCAAGCCACACCCTTTATTTTATCCCTTGACATTTTTCACCACGTCAACGCAAATATTTCCTCAACCAAAATACATAGTGGACCAGTTTCCCTCCTAGTATATCACATAATTTTGTAGAAAAAAAATTAAAACTATGAGAAAATCTGGAAAACTATTCATCTACAATTCACAAGCTCCCCTATCTCCTCAGATGTAAGCACTACTAGGAAAAACCTTACCAGTAGCATGGGTTTTTGCATACCAGTAGCGTGGGTGCCCGCGCTACTGCTACGGCGCTATAGCTAAATATTAGCAGTAGCGCATTTTCCATCCCACGCTACTGGTATGCTAAGTACTAGTAGCGTTGCTTTATCAACACACGCTACTACTATGGTATGTACTAGTAGCGCCGCTTTATCCACCCCATGCTACAGCTAATTAATTAGAAATTAAAAAATATATATTCAAACGCAGTATTCATGGATGGAAATTCAGATGCATTTGCTTCACCAACAATGATTAGTAGTAGCATCAACATAGCCTCTAATTCAGCATAGGAGTTGCAAGTAAGGGAAAATTACCACCGACACTGCTAGCTAATAATCATCATAGCTAGTCATTACCACCAACATTGTGTAATCATCATAGCTACATAGTGTAGCACATCATCATCATCTTGAAATTCATTCTAGCTAACTAATCACTCCTACTGCTCTCTCAGGTAAAATAGCATAAAACATGTGGAGCGCTCCTGATTCATCATATTGAAGCATGCAGATGAACTTGTCTCCTACTTATGAGCTACGCTTCTGATTGCTGCCTCCTAGTACTTCTCTACAATCCTTCACAATTTTGTTCCAGTCTTTGACTATTAAGACTTGCTTGCTTCTAGAAATCCTGAATGCACTCATGTGCAATGTAGGAAGTCTTGGCCGTATGCTAACGATGGACATGCGACCTTTAGCTTCAATCAACTGAGGCAAAACTATCATCGGGATTCGCTGTTGAAGAACATCGTAGTAACATACTTAGCAATGAAGTTTAGCTTAAAAAATAATGTATGCGAAAGATGCACTGAGGACAAATAGTAAAAATCTTACCATCTTTCCTAAATAGACGTGGCCATAGTTCAGTACGAACACTATTGGTCGCACGTTTTGAGTACTAACATTTGTAAGTACAAGAAAATAATTTGTCTTCACTGTATGACGATCCTCAAGCCATGAAACAGAATGACTTTTCTCCTCGCAGTTTAGTTCAGCCCCGGGACAATAGTAGGTCATGTCTACCAAGCGCCAGACATGTTTGCTAGAATGGAAATAAGCTGTCAATAGAAATTAGTTGTCAACTATTTTTGAATAAACAATATCCAAGACATAAATATGGTTGAGAAACTTACATAAAGGTAGAACTGGAGGCGTCTGCACATCGACCCAGAAGTCGATATTATCTTCAATATCATCTTCCGGACGAATATCGAAGGTTATAAGCATATCAGGCTCAAATACATAAGCCTTGCATAGTGCTCTCCATTGTTTGCATCCAAAATGGGTGTAGGTATTGTCTAATTTTGCGAGAAAACTATAACCATGCTTGGTCCTCAAGTTAACTCTTTTTACCTCCATAGTTTCCATAGTACTGAAACCAACCTTATCCAACACATATATTCTTGCATGGCAGGGGATACGCTAGTAGAATAGTAAAAGATTTAAATTATAAGTTGAAGCAAAAGAAGAAGAAGTCATTCTTAATTACGAAAAAAGACTTGTCGTTGTGACTTACTGTATGCACTTCGAAGTTCCCATCCAGCTTGATGCTGAAGCGCCTACCACCAACTAGGTGAGGGCTGTCGCACAGGCCGCACTCGTCTTCGAAGTATTCGCACATACAGAATTCCTTTTCGCTATCGTCATCAGACATTTCCTATGTTCATATAGTTGAAACACGCGTGCATTCAATAAGCAAAACTAAATCATAAAACGAATTAGTATTCAAATTAGCATGCATTCAATAAGAAAACTAAATCATCTCTTGCGTTCGTACATCGTCGAATATTATCACTAATACATCTAGAATTGTATCGTACATATAACATCACTAATACAGCTAGAACCCTAGCGAACGACGGGTATCGGTGCGGATAGTGGACACCCAAAGAGAAGGAACCATCACAGGATAATAGCTCCAGTGAGATCCGTGAAGAACCATCCACGTACTGTCGGACCTGCCCTCCAACGCAACCATGTGGCGACGGACGTGCTCATCCTCCTCGCTAACACGGTGACATACCACCTCTGCGGTCGACGAAGGCCTCCCCACCGTCACTGGCCCATGCGACCGCCACCAAATAAGGTCCAGGTCGACGACGAGCTGCCTCCTCACCAAGCTGCACGCCCTGGAAGGTAGCACCTCCCAGTTCCAGCCAGGCGGAGCCCAGTCCTGGACATGGCCCCTATAATCAAGCAAGCCTCCTCCACCGAGTCGGCAACGAGGATGCGGGCTAGGCATCATCGATGTCGAGAACAAATGCTTAATTATGAAAACAAAATTAATAAACACTTAGCAAAATTCGGCATGACCTTTGCTAAAAACAGGACATATCGAGTGCCTGAAATTTGCCATAACGTAAAAATATGGCAAAGCGTAGGCCACTCGGAAAAATATGACATGTCCAAAATATGACATGTTCAAAATATGACATGTCCACTTCAAATTTGCATATAACTGGAAAAAATTGCTTTAACTAAAAAAATAACATCAATTGCTTTAACTAAATAAATACCTAGAATTTGTTAACTACACCTAAAACAACTAAAACACCTAGAATTATGTTAAATACACCTAAAACACCAAAATTCTATTAACCTAGTTAAATTTCGGTCCTAATTTAAAAACCTAGCTAAATTTCTGTCCTAATTTATAAACCTAGCTAATTTAAAAGCCTAGGGTTCATACTACCTAATCTATCCTAGCTACGGTTCGATCATAACATACATTATTCTAAGAACCTACATTTTTTCAACTACATTAGGTTCAAAATACCTACGCTCTAATAAATCTAACTCGGGAGGGAGGGAGGAGGAGGAAGGAGGGAGGAGTACCTCTCGCTGGAGGAGGAGGGACGGTGCGTGAGGAGGGCCGGCGCGGGGGGGCGGCCGGCGGGGGACGAGGGCTGGCGGGGGGGATGGCGGCCGTCGGTGGAGGAGGGTCGGTGTGGGGGAGGCCGGCGGGCAGGAGGAGGGCCGGCGTACGCGGGGGAATCGGCCGGATCGAGCGGGGATTGAGGGAGAGTGTGAGTGATTGTGAGTGAGTGAGATAGGGGCATGCGGGCCGGCGTGGGGAGAAGAAGAGGTGGGCTTAGCAGCAGCGCGGGGGAGGGGGGCTAGCGCTATAGCAAAATGGGACGAGAGCATGGCCCATTAGCAGCAGTGCTGGGCGGGAAACCACGCGCTACTGCTAATATGCACTTGCAGCGCTGGTTTTTCCAGGCGCTACTGCTAAATAGTAGTAGCGTGGGGTATTTACCCAACGCTACTGCTAATTGTCTACCAATAAGCATTTCCCTAGTACTGAAGAAAGATGAATAAAAAATTGCAACACAAAAAACAAGAATTAGATCCAAAGTTGTCATCCCCTCTCTCCCTCACTTCCCCATCTTAAAAATCAGGATTGAAAAGGGTGATGCATGACAATCCCTTTCAAAATACCAATTCATTTAATATTCCATCATCAAAACTAGACTTGCCTCATATAATGTTAATTGCCACCTTTACTTAATTATGGAACCTAATTTTGAATCTATGGATCCTATTAGGAGGGAAAACATACAAAGTCCATGTAGTAAAACAAAACAAAGAGACCAGTGATTTGTTTCCACTCTAAAAATAAATTGGAATCATGAAAAGCATACCGAACAGGGATGACACACAAAATGGTTAGGTGCCGTCTATGAAATTTTTCATATGAACATATATAGCACTTATGTATGATCTACTAAGGGAATGATATTTTAGGGACTAGTGTGACAAATCTTGCTCGGTAGAAAAGCAAATACATACATACATTTGAGGTGGATAAGGTGGTAAATGTTGTATATGCACACATCTTAGGTGTGTGTGCGTTGCAGGGGTGGGTTATAATAACTATGAAATTCTATAGATATTGACAATGAATACATCGTGAACCACCAAATTGAGCTTCTTCAGTGTACATTATATTTGGAATCATAGCCTGTGGTTCCATTTGTCTAACAACATAGATCAAAATTATCTATTCATTTGCCAGACCTGGCTTGGGATGAATTTTAGAGAATTTTATTAATTAACAGTGTTGGATAATTTCGAAATAATTTAAAAATAAGACAACATGTTTTAGATAAGACGAAAGGAAGAAAAGAAAATAAGAGGGTAGCCTTGTTGGTTTCTCTATCTTGTGCATGCATGGAACATTTGCGTATAGACAACGCATTGACGCCGCCGCCTCTGCCTTGTTTTTTCTTCTTCCGCCAACACTGTTTCCCTCACCACCACTATGTAGCTCAAACAACATAGGAGTCCAGCCGCCAATAGCAGTTGTCCAAGGGAAGCCAGCCATTCTCATCCTCGGCCTTGGTTTGCTGCTGTAGAGGTACCAGAATTTACTTTGTAGTGGCTCTATTCACCGGTAGCCATAGCCATGTTAGTACGGTGTCGCATGGAGGGGTATTTCATGAGCTACTCCTCTTTGCAATATGTCTCCTGATTAATATATTGTACTTGCAAAATTGATAGAGATGCTCAAGATATCTAATCATGTGATGTACTTGCTTGTATCTAATGATGTTATGTACTTGCATTATTCAACCATGCAACCGCCAACCACACGAGTGTGAGATATTATTATATTTTGCCTTTATTCTAGTCATTTATTTTTTGCAAAAAATGGATTGGATCTAATACAAAGGCCGTGCATATTGCTGGAACGTACGCCTTGATTCCCGTCTGGTATGTCGCTACCTACATGTGGTATGTTGTCAGCATGCATACATGACCAACAAGGAACTTCCGCGTGAGGAGTGTGAGCTGAGGCACGCCCCTTATTTTATCCCTTGACTTTTTTCACCACGTCATCGCAAATATTTCCTCAACCCAAATAAGTAGTGGACCAGTTTCCCTCCTACTATATAACATAATTTTGTCTAAAAAATAACTAAAACAATGGTAAAATCTTGAAACTATTCATCTACTATTCACAAGCTACCCAATCTCCTAAGATGTAAGAAAGATCAGCAAAATTGGCAACAACAAAAAAGAAGTATTAGAGCCAAAGTTCTTAGCCCCTCTCCCCCTCACTTCCCCATCTTAATGCATTCGTTGCATTAAAACAATCGCATACAATCTAACATTTAATACATGAAGTTGCCATGGTCCAGCCATTAAAAACTATGTTATACACTTAAACATTTGCCATGGTATAGGCATCAAAAGTATCACATGATACTTAGGGACTAGTCTGACAAATCAAGCTCACTAGAAAAGGCAATACATACAAATATTTTGGGAGAGACGGATAAGGTGGTAAAAGTTGTATATGCACATATCTTTTGTGTGTGTGTTGCACGGGTGGGTTATAATAACTATGAAAATGTATAGACACTGACAATAAATACATTGTGAACTGCCAAATTTAGCTTGTTGAGTCTATCTTGTATTGGGAATTAGAGCATGTGGTGCGTTCATGTGACCACATAGATGAAAATTATGTATTCATTTGCCAGACCTGATTTCATGTGAATTTTGGAGACTTTGGTTAATTAATGTTGTTGAATAGTTTCAGAAATAATTTGAAAAATAAGCCAACATGTTTAGGTAAAACTAAAGGAAGAACAAAAAATAAGAGGGTAAGCCTGTTGGTCTCTCTATCTTGTGCACACATAGAAAACTTGCGCATAGCCAATGTATCGACGCCGCTGCCATGGCCTAGGTTTTTCTTCTTCTTCCGCCAACACCGTTCGCCTCACCGCCACTATCTAGTTCAATCAACATAGGAGTCAGCTACTAATAGCAGTTGTCCTAGGGAAGCCAGCCGTTTGCGTCCTCGGCCTCGATTTTTGTTGCAGAGTGTCGAATTGCACGCACCAGTAAATTCTCCCAAAAGGACAAACTGATGAGGAAAGGTTGTCAGGACCCTGACTCAATGGCACATCAATCTAGCATGTAACACCTCATATCACTTTGTGGCCTCACGCATGGTATTCCCACGGTGTCTCCTTACCTTGCCCGGGACCGTTTGCGCCTTTTGGCACACGTATATGATAGTGTTGCTAGCATCCATATGACAAGGAGCCCAGGCTGACATGGCTAGTCGTGAACCCAAAGTGACACTAACTTACAGGGATAGGCATACATGACCCAGCTTCGAACATGTCGGTCATCAACGAGTGAATCCAGGCTGTAGCACTGGGCTAGCAGGACTCCAGTAAACCCGGCTGTAGCGGGCTAACAAGACTCCGGTATTCATTGCGTGACATTTCCCCGTAGGGACAGACACAGGAACGAAGAAGGACACATGCCGGCCAGCCTAAGTGTTCCGGAGTAGTAGCAAGCTACCATGGCTCAGTGGAAGCACTAGGAGACATTTCCTGGTAAGAGAGGCTACTAAGAATAAACAACTAGATAGTCAGATCCCACACATACCAAGCATTTCAAAAACATACACACAATATGCTCGATATGTGCAAATACAACATGGTATCACAACATGACTCTACAACTCAAAGTATTTATTCAATAGGCTCCGAGGAGCGAGATATAACAAACATGGGTCTCATGACCCAGCATTCAGAGCACACAAGTCAAGCATAAGCGGAAGCTTAACATGTCTGAGTACAGACATCTACAAATGAAAAAGGCTAAGATGCTTGTGTAGCAACCAGATCCTGCCGAGGGCACAAGATCGTAGCTGAGGTAACAAGCTAAACATTGAAGTCCACGTGGAACTACTAGCGAGACTGAAGTCTCTCTACAAAAACATAAATTAAGCAACGTGAGTACAAATGTACCCAGCAAGACTTACATAAGAACTAACTACATATGCATCATTATCAACAAAGGGGTGGTGGGGTTTGACTGCAGCAAGCCATCTTTGACTCGGTGGCTATCCTGAACTACGACTGCAGGTAACTCTTTTGAGGTGGCGCACACGAGTCTACATATTCACCATATCAATACACCACTATGGATCCGCTCCCGTCTCCTTACGAGAGCGCCATCCATAGCACTCACGCTTATCTTGCGTATTTTAGAGTATCCACTTTCACTTGTCTATGAACTGTATAGGCAACCCAGAAGTCCTTTACCGCGGACACGGCTATTCAGATAGATCATATTAACCCTGCAGGGGTGTACTTCTTCACACACGCTCTCACCACTTACCGCCGTTTACACGACATGTACTCGGCAACCTTCAAGCGGAAGCCCAGCGAGGGTGTCGGCCACGACCTGACTAACCACACAAGTCTCTCATCCGGGTTTATCGCCTATTCGGGTTCCATCTGCGAGGAGATTTGGCCGAGGTGTCGCTCACGGCCCCAAACGATGTGTGCAGGGTTCCCAAGCCCACCATCCGGGTGCCACTTGGTACATCGGGCCACTGCGCCTAGTCTGTCCCAAGCCCACCTGTACCGGGAGCCACTTGGTAGACTACTAACACTACCTACAAACACCAGAAACTAGTTGCAACTCCTGGACAGAGATCGAGTAGATTAATAAGTCGAGAGAGTCAATTAAGGATCCCAATGTGTGGTAGTAGCTGTTCATGGATCACAAACACAGAACTCAGTTCCTGAGGACGGCTGCAGTGAGACAACCCACCATGTACTCCTACATGCCCTCTCACCGCTACCTTTACCAAATCGTGTTCACACACTTAGCACACACAAAGTAAGACATGTTCACACACCTCCAATTCATCCCCGATGAATCAGACCTGACTCAACTCTAAGCACTAGCAGGCATGACAAACAAGCATGAATGAGTAGGCACATCAGGGCTCAAACAACTCCTACTCATGCTAGTGGGTTTCATCTATTTACTATGGCAATGACAGGTCATGCAGAGGAAAGGGGTTCAACTACCGCAGCATGTAACTGTTGAATCGTTGTTGTCCTAATGCAGTAAAAGAGAGCAGGAGCGGGAGAGTGGTATTGTATCAGAATGAACAAGGGGGTTTTGCTTGCCTGGCACTTCTGAAGATAATATAGCTCTTCATCGGTGTCATTGATCTCATCGTCGAAACCACGTCTACTAAGAGGGGACAAACACCGGCAACAGAGAAAGAACACAATCAATGCAATGCAACAATATGATGCATGAGTGGGACATGGCAATATGTTGTGGTTTGAGCTAATGCAACTAGCAGCAATTTAAATGGAGTTGGTCTGTATCCAAGATTCAAATTCAAACTCTATATGTGAGGGTTTAAATGCCATTTATATGATTTCTGCTAAACAGCAGCTATAAGTTGTTCTAACATGCATGGAAATGGTACAAATGGATAGATTGGATTTTTCTGATCATTTTTCATATATAATTTGTTTCATTTGGAGTTACGGTTGATTTAATATGAATTTTTGAAGTTTTGGATATTTTCTGGAATAAATAAATCATTTTAGATTTATTTAAAATCCAGAAAATAGATTACTGCGTCAGCATGACGTCGGTGTGACGTCAGCAGGTCAACTGGGTCGGCCAGGTCAAACCTGACTGGTGGGACCCACTGGTCAGTGACTCAGTTAACTAACTGAGATAATTAGTGCTAAACTAGCCCTAACTAAGCTGTCAGCAGTGCGGGGCCCGCGTGTTAGTGGATCATCTAATTAACAAGTTAATTAACACTAATTAAACCTAACACTAATTAAACAGGGGCATGGGCCCACTCGTTAGTGAGAGAGAGGGGTCAAACCTTTGGGCAGACGAGGTCAAACCCCGCCAGTCAAAGCGGTCAACTCGCCGGCGTTTAGCCGCCGGCGAGGCCAGATGCGGCGGCGGGCTTCGGGTTTGGTCCTCCGTTGACCAAATCGACGGTGGAGATGCACTACGTGCTGCTGGTGGACTCGTGCATCGAGTGCTGCAGGCGGTGTGTGTGGGGGTGGCCGGAGATGACGTCGGCGTCAAGCCAGGCGGTGGCCGGAGTTCGGCTTAGCACGGGTGAGGCGTTGCGCTTGGCTGACGAGCGAGCTAAGCGGCGAGGCGGATTCCTGGGAGCTCTAGGAGCACACTCGTGCCACTGGACCGAGCGGAGGTGCTCAGGAGCGAGGACCTCATCGGCCAAGGCGGACGACGGCGCTCGGGACTCGCGGGGCGGTGGCTAGCGCACATATTAGGGCACGGGGAGTGAGGGGGAAGACGGAGGAGCTCACTGGGGGTCGGAAGAGAAGCTCGGCGGGCTCGGGGAAGCTTCTGCGACGGCGAATTGACGGCGGCGATCTCCGGCACCGGAGATGAAGACGACGACGCTTCGGTCGACTGGGGCCTCCTCTGGTCGCGTGCGTCGGGTGTGTAGCTCCACAGGGTCGGCGCAGAGCTCAGGGATGCGGAGAGGGAGCGAGGGGGTGGCTGTGGCCGTGGTGTAGCTCGTCGGCGGCGGCGGGTGTGTTTGGTGGTGCCGCGCGGAGAGAGACAGAGGAGGGGAGAAGCACGGGAGAGAGTGAGAGAGCATCGAGGGGGGCGCGTGGCGTCTCCAGGGGGTCGAGGAAGTGGGCAGGGAGGCAGGAGGAGGTGGAAGCAGGAGGTGGCCGAGAGTGTGCGCGCAGGCGACATGCCGGCGTCCTTCTGGCGCAAGGAGGAGGGTGACTGGCACTGTGGGCCAGTGGGCCACACAGTGCTGGTCCAGCTGAGGCGCCGGATGGGCTGCAGGTAAGCGCCAGGTCAATTTTACTCACTCTCTTTTAATTCCATTTTTCAATTTCTGACATTTGTTTTAATTTTTTTTTGAACCAAACTAATTTTATTGCTTCTGATAAATTTTGCAGGGATTAAAAAGGATTATTCCAAAGCCCCTCAACAAAAATCAGAATTATTGGAGCAATAAATTATTTATAGTATCTATTTGCTCAAATTCAAAATACAATATGTGTTAATTCAACAATCCAAAATGTCATGCAAAAATGTGCGTAACCTCTGGTTGTTGTTTCCAGCATTTTCCAAAAATGATGAACATTTTTGAAGGCCATTTGGGTTCGCTGAAAAAATATTTTAGTTGAACCTGGTGGATTCCTTTTTATGCTAGGGTTTGAACATCCCCCATTTCAAGTTCATTTTAAAAGTTAAACATGATGCAACACAAGCCTAGCTAACCCAGAGCAGACCAGAACTAGGGATGTGACAACTCGCCCCCACTAAACAAGAATCTCATCCCGAGATTCAAGCATAGGGTAGAATGAAGGGGAAACGCAACTAACGCAATCTTCACGACCCAGGTTGCACTTCAAATGAACGTTGATTCAATCACTATCTTGTCTCGTCGTCTTGCTCTGAGAACTCCAGCCAACATGACAAAGAGAGGATAGGGAAAAAAGTCTAAAAGGATCGATCTTATTGAAGGTCGAACAACTTAGGATCAACTCAGGGAATGAGACATAGCAACATCTCTCAAGCCGAGACACGAAGCACACATCTAGAGGGATGGAGTGCAACAGATGACGAGGATTCACTAGGTAGACAACAATTCCACACTTAAGAAGGTGGTGAATGGTTGTCAATGTAGCCAGGAGTTGAATTGCCATGATACCATAACAGGGCACCTTAGGGAAGGTGACTCGTAGAAATATCCCCTTAAGTGGCAAAAAGAATTACCTTTGATTCAGAGATCATGGAAACTCTTTATACCATCCTAAGGCAATTCTCGAGCGATCATTTGGAGCGGTTCTGTAGAATGGCATATCCGGATTAGAATAGATGATGTGGATTACCTTGTTGAAAACCACACAAGGGATGATTTTAGTAACTAGGGAGAAGCTCAACGGTAGAGATTGAGTCCACTGTTTGAAAAGTTATAGCATAACCGAGGGAACTGAGAGCAACCCCAGTTGGTGCCGATGATAACACCTAGTGCTTTTGCGAGCTCTCAAGAACTTGAGCATTTCCATATTCATCAAGGTTTTACCAACATCCGTGTCAAGGATCCTGGCAACACAATATACTACCATGATGAATAGTGGTGGACGATGCAGATGCAAAGGAAGATAACACCTTCTCAGATTTCACCTTAGCGAGGCCAAGGAAACAAAATCTGGATGATCGATCGGGAGACATTTAGCACTCCGCTCCTAATGTTCTCCTTGATGTGCTAGCGTAACTTTGATATCTAGAACATCAAGTAAAAGGTCGGACTTCGGGAGCTCAAGAATCCATAAGGAACAATTGTTGGAGTAAATCCTACGAAATCCTTATGGGGAGGTGGCCAACTTTCTTAATCAAGATACTACAATAGTAGGTCTTCCGGTTAGGTGTGTTGGCCACGACATCCAATTTACCGGGTTATAAAGAGACCACTATTATAGTTCTTGTGAAACGTTCAACCATGATATCTGCCTGAGATTCAAATCTGGTTGGTGTCAGAATAATCCAGACTCATCGAGTCTGGAAAGAGAAAATGAAATTTGCAGGACAAATCGACGCAATGATGTTGCGAGATTCTCGGGGAATGAACTACGATAGCAAGCTCCAAAAAATGAGTTGGTTCTGCTACATACATGTGAACACACTGTCCCAGACAAGCATGACCACATAGTAGTCTTATAATAAAACACTACCGAGTTCTGGTTGGGAACCATCAACGAGGATATCGGAGTCTTTACGCAAGTCCATGGATTAGATCCCAAGCATAGACTTCTCTTCCTTGAACAAGTCAATCAGTGGCTTGGTGTGCTAGGAACACATATAGAATGGAGGCGGCCAACCTACCAACCCATAGAGTACTTCGCACATGTGCATGACCAACTTGGAACGATTCCAGATGAAGCAAAAACAATCTTTCTCGGATCCACGGCGACAACTTACATCAAGTGCACGTGAATTAAAGAAAGTCACTTCTTTCATGAGATAGTATGAAGGAAATGCTTTCAAAAGTTTCCAACACTAGCTTAATGTTCAACAGAATCATGGAGGAGATAAAAATGTTGTTGATGGACTCAACAACAATTCATCCAGGTTTCCATATAAGTGGAATTCCACAATTATGTGAACAAGGTGATAGCATTGGTCAGACCCAAAAGATATAATGGTGTATGCTCGAAGAAACAACCACGAGTAAGACAACATTACGAATATCATTGGTTCTGATTTGATTTGAGGATAGCCCATACTTGAATCAAAGATTGGATAAGATGACAGGTCCAATAACTGATCACGAGGGTCAATCGATGAAAATACCATCTTTCTTCAACACACATACAAGATATCCCTTAAAATGAACTAAGTCGGACAAGCTTTTATCTTCCAACTCTCCAAGTTGTTGTTTAGCTTAACCAACTAGCTTAGGGGTAACCCACACAGATTCTTGGAGAATGGGTGGTTTGGAGGAAAACCAACATGATCACAAACTCAACATAGCGGTCTGGTGACAACCTGGTAATACTTCCGAGAAGATATTCGGAAAATCACGAACCACCGATATATTACTAAACTCGAGAACAATCTTGCTTTTCAGGGCAAGACGATATGATCGAATAAGCAAGGATTGACACTATCCTAACTCATTGATCGAAGAGTGCACCGGAAATAAGGATTAGGTAGCACAATCAGTCTTAGAATGATGATTCAAGAACCAACACACTAAGAATGAAATTATTGTCCATTAACTACCAAGAAACACAGTTGCTAGGAGTATTGAGTTCACACATCATGATTCACTTGTCGGTACTCCGGTTGCAACAACATAGAACCGAGGAATGAGTAATGATGGCGAGAGTATCACTAAATCAAGAATTCATAGGATGGTGTGCAATTCCCATGACAATCTTAATATAAAGATGGTAACACTCCAGGGTGGAACAGAATCAAAAGCTGGATTGGCATTTTGATTTACGGATTACAACTGCTTTGACCCGATCCTGGAAATGGATAAGGTACTGGACTTTGTTTCTCCTAGTCATTCCGTGATAGAATGGCTTGAGGGACCACAAGAGTAATAGGCATCAATGAACGAATGCATACATATGCTTGACTATCAATTGATAGATGAAGGTCAGAAGACAACTAAAGAGGGACAACTCAAAAGAACATATGATTTTCTGAGTTGTGGATGCATGGATTAGCATGTCGAACCAAGTTCAACATGTTTCTTCCGGATAACCCATGCAGATAGGTAGAATTGGCAGAGTAACATCATAGAATTGAGAACTTATCAAGAGTACTCTGGTTGTGATCTTTCGATCAGCGAGGGACTTCTGCCATAAGCAGTTCATGGTATTTGGAAGAAGGAAATACTACAGACCTCGAGGACTAATGCAAAGGTGACTAATGTCCTAAAGGAACAAGCAACACTATCAACATGAAGTAGGGTGAATCATGGGTTCAGAAACCCAGGAGTAGAATACCTGCTACTAAGTGCAATCACGAGATGCTTTCGAGAATGATGGCCAGAATCATCACACTGGAAACACAAAGCATGGCTAGATTACTAGGTGGTACTCTAAGACACCTAGGGTCATAATACTAGCTCCAACATATATACCGAGGCAATGAAGAACCTCAACACACTAGTTAGTGTGGTTAATCTGGCCAAAGGAACATCAGAATGGTAAGAAGGGATTTGCAAATGCATCAGACTGTTTAGAAACCTGGGATGACTCAGACAGCATAACGGCTGTAAATGCTCGAAAGATTGGATGCATGCTACAAAAGTGGTGGCATAGCCACTCAGAAGCACAATATCAAGGTTTCGAGATCAACAGTTAACATACAGAAGTAGTAGGAGTTGAACTCAAGTTTAGAACCATCACTCCTATAGGTCTACGGATTAGTAACACGTGATCCTGATAGAAAGAAGAGAAAGCCTAGTTCCTTAACCCCGTAGGAAAGATAAGATGACTCGGATCAGCAGGCATAAGGTATAAGGAGTAAAAAGAGCCTTACGTTCCATCCCACAATCAATTCCCTTATATAACTAAAGAATTTCTAGACTCAACTTTGACCAGTTTGGCTTGGTAATCCTACAGGCAGTCAAGCTCTGATACCAAAACTGTCAGGACCCCGACTCAATGGCACATCGATCTAGCATGTAACACCTCATATCACTTTGCGGCCTAACGCACGGTATTCCCACGGTGTCGCCTTACCTTGCCCGGGACCGTTTGCCCCTTTTGGCACACATATATGATAGTGCCGCTAGCATCCATATGACAAGGAGCCCAGGCTGACATGGCTAGTCGTGAACCCAAAGTGACACTAACTTACAGGGACAGGCATACATGACCCAGCTTCAAACGTGTCGGTCATCAACGAGTGAATCCAGGCTGTAGCACTGGGCTAGCAGGACTCCAGTAAACCCGGCTGTAGCGAGCTAACAGGACTCCGATATTCATCGCGTGACATTTCCTCGTAGGGACAGACACATGAACGAAGAAGGACACATGCCGGCCAGCCTAAGTGTTCCGGAGCGGTAGCAAGCTACCCTGGCTCAGTGGAAGCACTAGGAGACATTTCCCGGTAAGAGAGGCTACTAAGGATAAACAACTAGATAGTCAGATCCCACACATACCAAGCATTTCAAAAACATACACACAATATGCTCGATATGTGCAAATACAACATGGCATCACAACATGACTCTACAACTCAAAGTATTTATTCAATAGGCTCCGAGGAGCGAGATATTACAAACATGAGTCTCATGACCCAGCATTCAGAGCACACAAGTCAAGCACAAGCGGAAGCTTAACATGTCTAAGTACAGACATCTACAAATGAAAAAGGCTGAGATGCCTATCGATCTACCAGATCCTGCCGAGGGCACAAGATCGTAGCTTAGGTAACAAGCTAAACATCGAAGTCCACATGGAACTACTAGCGAGACTGAAGTCTCTCTACAAAAACATAAATTAAGCAACGTGAGTACAAATGTACCCAGCAAGACTTACATAAGAACTAACTACATATGCATCATTATCAGCAAAGGGGTGGTGGGGTTTGACTGCAGCAAGCCAGCTTTGACTCGGTGGCTATCCTGAACTACGACTGCAAGTAAATCTTTTGAGGTGGCGCACACGTGTCCACATATTCACCATATCTATACACCACTATGGATCCGTTCCCGTCTCCTTAGGAGAGCGCCATCCATAGCACTCACGCTTATCTTGCGTATTTTAGAGTATCCACTTTCACTTGTCTATGAACTGTATAGGCAACCCAGAAGTCCTTTACCGCGGACACGGCTATTCGAATAGATCATATTAACCCTGGAGGGGTGTACTTCTTCATACACGCTCTCACTACTTACCGCCGTTTACACGACATGTACTCGGCAACCTTCAAGCGGAAGCCCAGCGAGGGTGTCGGCCACGACCTGAATAACCACACAAGTCTCTCATCCAGGTTTATCGCCTATTCGGGTTCCATCCGTGAGGAGATCTGGCCGAGGTGTCGCTCACGGCCCCAAACGATGTGTGCAGGGTTCCCAAGCCCACCATCTGGGTGCCACTTGGTACACCGGGCCACTGCGCCTAGTCTGTCCCAAGCCCACCTGTACCGGGTGCCACTTAGTAGACTACTAACACTACCTACAAACACCAGAAACTAGTTGCAACTCCTGGATAGAGATCGAGTTGATTAATAAGTCGAGAGAGTCAATTAAGGATCCCAATGTGTGGTAGTAGCTGTTCATGGATCACAAACACCGAACTCAGTTCCTGAGGACGGCTGTAATGAGACAACCCACCATGTACTCCTACATGGCCTCTCACCGCTACCTTTACCAAATCGTGTTCACACACTTAGCTCACACACAGTAGACATGTTCACACACCTCCAATTCATCCCCGATGAATCAGACCTGACTCAAGTCTAAGAAGTAGCAGGCATGACAAACAAGCATGAATGAGTAGGCACATCAGGGCTCAAACAACTCCTACTCATGCTAGTGGGTTTCATCTACTTACTGTGGCAATGACAGGTCATGCAGAGGAAAGGGGTTCAACTACCGCAGCATGTAACAGTTGAATCGTTGATGTCCTAATGCAGTAAAAGAGAGCAGGAGCGGGAGAGTGGGATTGTATCGGAATGAACAAGGGGTTTTTGCTTGCCTGGCACTTCTGAAGATAATATAGCTCTTCGTCGATGTCATTGATCTCATCGTTGAAACCACGTCTACTGAGAGGGGACAAACACCGGCAACAGAGAAAGAACACAATCAATGCAATACAACAATATGATGCATGAGTGTGACATGGCAATATGTTGTGGTTTGAGCTAATGCAACTAGCAGCAATTTAAATGGAGTTGGTTTGAATCCAAGATTCAAATTCGAACTACATATGTGAGGGTTTAAATTCCATTTATATGATTTGTTCTAAATAGCAGCTATAAGTTGTTCTAACATGCATGAAAATGGTACAGATGGATAGAATGGATTTTTCTGATCATTTTTCATATATAATTTGTTTCATTTGGAGTTATGGTTGATTTAATACGAATTTTTGAAGTTTTGGATATTTTCTAGAATAAATAAATCATTTTAGATTTATTTAAAATCCAAAAAAAAAACAGATTACTGCGTCAGCATGACGTTGGTGTGACGTCAGCAGGTCAACCTGACCGGTGGGACCCACTGGTTAGTGACTCAGTTAACTAACTGAGATAATTAGTGCTAAACTAGCCCTAACTAAGTTGTCAGCAGATCGGGGCCCACGTGTTAGTGGATCATCTAATTATCAAGTTAATTAACACTAATTAAACCTAACACTAATTAAACAGGGGCATGGGCCCACTCGTCAGTGAGAGAGAGGGGTCAAACCTCTGGGCAGACGGGGTCAAACCCTGCCGGTCAAAGCGGTCAACTCGCCGGTGTTTAGCCGCCGGCGAGGCCAGATGCGGCGGTGGGCTTCGGGTTTGGTCCTCCGTCGACCAAATCGACGGAGGAGATGCACTACATGCTGCTGGTGGACTCGCGCGTCGAGTTGTGCAGGCGGTGTGTGCGGGGGTGGCCAGAGATGACGTCGGCGTCAAGCCAGGCGGCGGCCGGAGTTCGGCTTAGCACGGGTGAGGCGCTGTGCTTGGCTGACGAGCGATGCTAAGCAGCAAGGCGGATTCCTGGGAGCTCTAGGAGCACACTGGTGCCACTTGACCGAGCGGAGGTGCTCAGGAGCGAGGACCTCATCGACCATGGCGAACGGCGGCGCTCGGGACTCGCGGGGCAGTGGCTAGTGCACATATTAGGGCACGGGGAGTGAGGGGCAAGACGGAGGAGCTTACTGGGGGTCGGAAGAGAAGCTCGGCGGGCTCGGGGAAGCTTCTGCGACGGCGAATTGACGGCGGCAATTTCCGGCACCGGAGATGAAGACGACGATGCTCTGGTCGACTGGGGCCTCCTCTGGTCGCGTGCATCGGGTGTGTAGCTCCACAGGGTCGGGGCAGAGCTCAGGGATGCGGAGAGGGAGCGAGGGGGTGGCTGTGGCCGTGGTGTAGCTCGTCGGCGGCGGCGGGTGTGTTCGGTGGTGCCGCATGGAGAGAGACAGAGGAGGGGAGAAGCACGGGAGAGAGTGAGAGAGCATCGAGGGGGCCGCGTGGCGTCTCCAGGGGGTCGAGGAAGCGGGCAGGGAGGCAGGAGGAGGTGGAAGCAGTAGGTGGCCGAGAGTGCGCGCGCAGGCGACACGCCGGCGTCCTTCTGGCGCAAGGAGGAGGGTGACTGGCACTGTGGGCCAGTGGGCCACACAGTGCTGGTCCAGCTGAGGCGCCGGATGGGCTGCAGGTAAGCGCCAGGTCAGTTTTTCTCACTCTCTTTTAATTCCATTTTTCTATTTCTGACATTTGTTTTAATTTGGTTTTTGAACCAAACTAATTTTGTTGCTTCTGATAAATTTTGCAGGGACTAAAAAGGATTATTCCAAAGCCCCTCAACAAAAATCAGAATTATTGGAGCAATAAATTATTTATAGTATCTATTTGCTCCAATTCAAAATACAATCTGTGTTAATTCAACAATCCAAAATGTCATGCAAAAATGTGCGTCACCTCTGGTTGCTGTTTCCAGCATTTTCCAAAAATGATGAACATTTTTGAAGGCCATTTGGGTTCATTGAAAAAATATTTTAGTTGAACCTCATGGATTCCTTTTTATGCTAGGGTTTGAACATCCCCCATTTCAAGTTCATTTGAAAAGTTAAACATGATGCAACACAAGCCTAGCTAACCCAGAGCAGACCAGAACTAGGGATGTGACAAAGGTGGACTATGCATTTATACATCGACACTCCCCTTCACCAGTAGCCATAGTCGTGTTAGTATGGTGTCATGTGGAGGGTTTTTTAGTCAGCTGCTCCTACTTGCAATAGGTCTCTCGATTAATATATTATACTTGACAAAATTATAGAGATGCTCAACCTATCTAATAATGATGTGATGTACTTTCTTGTATCTAATGATGTGATGTACTTGCATTATTCAACCATTCAACCACCAACCACATGAGTTGGTGATACTATTATATTTTGCCAATATTCCATTCATTTACTTTTTGCAAAAGCTAGATTGGATCTATTACAAAGGTCGTCCATATTGCTGGAAAGTACACCTTGATTCCCGTCAGGCGTGTTAGTACCTACGTGTCGTATGCGGTCAGCGCGCATACAAGAACGTTCACCCAGGAAGGAACTTCCGCTTGAGGTGTGTAAGCTGAGGCACACCCTTCATTTTACCCCTTGACCTTTTTCGCCACGTCAACACAAATATTTTCTCAACTAAAATACTTAGTGGACCAGTTTCCCTCTTACTATATCACATTATTTTGGCTAGAAAACAACTACAGCTATGGGAAAATCTGGAAAACCATTCATCAACAATTTACAAGCTACCCGATCTCCTAAGATGTAAGAAAGATCAATAAAAAAATGGCAACATAAAGAACAAGAATTAGATCCAAAGTTGTCATCCCCTCTCTCCCTCACTTCGCCATCCTAAAATCAGGATTGAAAAACATGATGCATGACAATCCCTTTCAAAATATCAATTCATTTAATATTCTATGATCAAAATTATACTAGCCTCATATAATGTTAATAACCAGCTTGACTAAATTATGGAACCTAATTTTGAATCTATGCATCTTATTGTGAGGAAAAAACTACAAACTCCATGTAGTAAAACAAACCAAAGGGATTCGTGATTCGTTTTCAATCTAATAAGAAATATGAATCGTGAAAATAACATCCAAGAGGAATCACACAAAATAGTTAGGTGTTGTCTATGAAAAATTTCATCTGAACATATGTTGCACATAAGCATGATATACCAAAGGATGTTGATGTAGTCTTGGCATTAAAACTATCACATAAAATGTAACATTTAATAAAAGATGTTGCCATGGCCCAGCCATTAAAAGATACTTTATACACTTCAAAATTTGCCATTGTCTAGGCATTAAAAGCACCACATCATATTTTAGGGACAAGTCTGACAAGTCAAGCTCGGTAGAAAAGGCAATAGATACAGATATTTGGGGAGAGGTGGATAAGGTGGTAAAAGCTGGATATGCACACATATTAGGTGTGTTTGTGGCAGGGATGGGTTATAATAACAATGAAATTTTACTGACATTTACAATGAATACATCGTGAACCTCCAAATTTTGCTTGTTGAGTGTACCTTGTATTGGGAATCAGAGCATGTGGTTGCATTCGTCTCACCACATATATCATAATTATCTATTCATTTTCCACACCTCGCTCGTGTGAATTCTCTAGACTTTGGTCATTTAATGTTGTTGGATAATTTCATAAATAAATAAAAAATAAGCCAATACATTTTGGATAAGACTAATGGACAAAAAGAAAATAAGAGGGCAACCATGTTGGTGTCTCTATTTTGTGCACACATAGAACACTTGTGCATAGCCAATGCATCGACGCCGCCGCCTTTTCCTAGGTTTTTCTTCTACTTCTACCACCACTATTTTCCTCGCCACCACAATCTAGGTCACACAACACAGGAGTCATTCACCGATAGCAGTTGTCCAATGGAAGCTAGTTATTCTCATTCTCAGCCTTGGTTTGTTGCTGCAAATGTATAAGACTTTAGTTTCTTGGGGCTCTATTCACTGGTAGCTATAGCCATGTTAGTATGGTGTCATGTGGAGGGGGTTTTAATCAGCTACTCTAGTTTGCAATAGGTCTCCCTATTAATATATTTTTCTTGGCAAATTGATAGAGATGCTCAACATATGTAATGATGTGATGTACTTGCATTATTCAACCATGTAACCACCAACCACTCGATTGGAGACATTATTATCTTTTTACATTATTCTATTCATTTAAGATTGGAAAAAACTGGATTGGATCTATTACAAAGGCCGTGCATATTGCTGGAATGTACAGCTTGATTCCTATATGGTGTGTGGTTACCTACGTGTTGTATGCTGTTAGCACGCATACATGACGTTCACCCTGCAGGGAACTTCCGCATGAGGCGTGCGAGCTGAGACACACACTTTATTTTATCCCTTGACTTTTCTCACCATGTAAATGCAAATATTTCCTCAACCCAAATACATAGTGGACCAGTTACCCTCCTACTATATCACATAATTTTGGCTAGAAAAAAAAACTAAAACTATGGGAAAAACTAGAAATGTATTCGTCTAGTATTCAGAAGCTACCCTATCTACTAACATGTAAGGAAGATCAACAAAATATTGCAACACGACAAAAAGAATTGGAGCCAAAGTTGCCATCCCCTCTCTCCTTCACTTCCCCATCTTTCCCTAATAATAACTAGCACAAATGCTCGTGTGTTGCAACGGGAGTCTAGAAAAAATTAACGTTGTTTATGAAACGGCGGGTAAGAAAATAGGTGGAAGACGAAGCTTTGGAGGCTCGCTGCTCTAAACTTGTAAGGATGATGCTAACTAAGTGACAACATTTTTACTTGGGGACATCATTCTGATGACCTCATCAAGGTGATGCAAGAGTTGGCAACATCTGGTTCGCGTCCACATATGTCATAGATCTTGATCTGTGGCCAACAAAATAATCAGATGAGGGGCAATGTCTAAATTATTGACGGTATCTAGATTAGTATATTGGTGTGAATAATTGGAAATTTCTCACCGAGCTAAGACTGCAATCCACGCTTTGCATTAATTCTGCTACAAAAATTCATAGCATTATTTTTTTAATTTATTAGAATGTGGAACGTGCAGAGCCAACATGCGATTCAATATATATCGAAGGGATCGAACACAGGATCTCGTGGAAGAGACCACACGCCACAACCAGTTGAGCTAACGAAGGTTTGTTGAACAAATAGCAGCGTAAAGATTTAAAAATCAACATCCAGCATCGATCCGACATATTTCTAGAATTTCAAACGCAATGAAACAAAAGTGAGTATTTTATGAAACACAAACAATTTTCGCTTTGTAAACATTTTTTAAAATGAAATTTTTCAAAAAAGGAAACATTTTCAGATTTTTTTTTTGGAAAACAACAACATTTTTCTGAAATTCCCGAACATGTTTTAATTTGAGAAAAAATTCGAAACATTATTTTTTTGAATTTGTGTACAAATTTGAAAACAAGAACAATTTTTAAAAATTCTCAAACATTTTTGAATTTGTGAACAAAATTTTGTAACATGAAACTTATTTAAATTTTTGAACAAATTTTAAAAACGGGAACATTTTTTGAATTTTCAGAACAATTTTGGAAAATGGATTTTTTTAAATCCTGAACAGTTTCTAATTCGTGAACAAAATTTTATAACTCGGACAATTTTGAGTTTGTGAACAAATTTTGAAACCTGAATATTGTTTTAATTTTGAACAAATTTTGCAAACTGAGACATGTTTTTTAAACCGAACATTTATTCGTTTGTGAAGAAAATTTTAAAAGGTGAACACTTTTCCAAATTCGTAACATTATTGGAAAATAAGCAAAAAAATGAAATTGTAAAATTTTATGAAATTGTTGAAGAAATAACTAAAAACAGGAACATTCTCACATTTGTGAAACATTAGTTAAAAAAGGAAAAAAGAAGAAAGAAGAAAGAAAAGGTGAACACTTTTTGAAATTGAACATTATTTAAAAATAAACAAACAATTTTAGAAATTGTAAAATTTATGAAATTTTTGAACAAATAACTAAAAATCGGACATTCTCAAATTTCCGAAACATTAGTTGAAAAAGGAAAAAATCAAGAAGAAAGAAAAGAAAAAAGATAAAAAAAATAAAAATAAAAAATAAACACGAAAAAGAAATATAAAAAGAAAACCCGGTTCAAGAACCTTCTAGAAGGTTCTCAAAACCGGAAAAAACCCCGGCTTGGAAGATCATAGAAGGTTTCCGAAAACGGGTATGGCTGACCGCTAAACAGGCCGGCCTACCCGGACCGCTCATCGATGGCTTGTGTGAGTAACACCCCAGCACCGCAGAGAGCTAACTGGGCATCTGAAGGCCCATGAAGCTAGTGTAACGCCAAGCGCAGGAATTTTTACGTACGCTGAACGATTTTTACGTAATTATTAGTACCACCTCGTTTATATTATGATTTTGTCCATACAAATTGTATAAGTGTATTATGACATGAGAAGAAACAATATATGGCCTAGTATTTTATAAAATTGATTAGGTCTAATTTTGCAACAAATATATGGTAGGTCCTTCACAAAAAAAACTCTTTTCGGGCACTCAAAAAATGAAAAATGAATTTTTCGTCCAAAGAAAATGAAAAGTTCCTTAGACAACATTGTTTGTCATTCCAAGAGGCACCCTTGTGCACGATATGAGGTCATTTGAACAAACTATGCCATGAATGTGCCATAAGATTGATCATTTGGCTTGAAAGCCGTGAATCTTCACACATGATAGCTCATTTTTGAGAACACTTTTTTAAAATAATTACCGTATTACAAGTTTATTATTTTTCCTGGAAACTTGGTCACATATAATGACACAATGCGAAGTTTTTCCAATTTTTTTATTTTTTTTAATTTTTTATGCCCGTTTGAAAATGCAGTCAAAACGGCGTGCTTGATCGTTCCTAGCTAGTGGTTAAATCTTGGAAAACTTTTGATGTTTCTTTGATTAAATAGATACTTATGTACTTTGAAATGATTTTTGAAAAAAATAAAGAGCAAACTATGAGGCAGCTGTAGTTCAAATTTGACCCGCTTCCTACTAAATCGGCGGGAATTTGTCTTTTTCATCAGAGGTGGATAAAATCTTTTCACACCCAACCATTTGATCAATCATGCATTAAATATGGCCTAGTATTTTAGAAAAATCATTTGATCCAATTTTGCAACAAATATTTGGTAGGTTCTTCACAAAAAAACTCATTTTGTCACACGAAAAATGGAAAATGAATTTTCCGTGTAAAGAAAATGAAACTCCATTAGGCAAAAATGTTTGTCATTTCAATATGCACCCTTGTGCACAATATGAGATCATTTGAACAAACTATGCCATGAATGTGGCCATAAGATTGAGCATTTGGGTTGAAAGTCATGCATCTTCACGCTTGATAGCTCATTTGTGAGAACACTTTCTAAACATAATCACCGCATTACAAGTTTATAATTTTTGCTGGTAACTTGGTCACATATAATGACAAAGTGCGAAGGTTTTCCAATTTCTTGATTTTTTTTTGAAAATTTTATGCCCGTTTGAAAATGCGGTCAAAACGGCGGGAATGACCGTTCCTAGCTAGTGGTTGAATCTTGAATTTTTTTTGGTGTTTCTCTGATTAAATAGATACTTATGTACCTTGAAATGATTTTTGGAAAAAATAAAGAGCAAACTACGAGGTAGCTACAGTTCAAATTTGACCCGCTTCCTGCTGAATCGGCGGGAATTTTTGAGAACACTTTTATTATTTTTCCTGGAAACTTGGTCAAGTCTGACAAGTCTGACAAGTCAAGCTCGGTAGAAAAGGCAATAGATACAGATATTTGGGGAGAGGTGGATAAGGTGGTAAAAGCTGGATATGCACACATATTAGGTGTGTTTGTGGCAGGGATGGGTTATAATAACAATGAAATTTTACTGACATTTACAATGAATACATCGTGAACCTCCAAATTTTGCTTGTTGAGTGTACCTTGTATTGGGAATCAGAGCATGTGGTTGCATTCGTCTCACCACATATATCATAATTATCTATTCATTTTCCACACCTCGCTCGTGTGAATTCTCTAGACTTTGGTCATTTAATGTTGTTGGATAATTTCATAAATAAATAAAAAATAAGCCAATACATTTTGGATAAGACTAATGGACAAAAAGAAAATAAGAGGGCAACCATGTTGGTGTCTCTATTTTGTGCACACATAGAACACTTGTGCATAGCCAACGCATCGACGCCGCCGCCTTTTCCTAGGTTTTTCTTCTACTTCTACCACCACTATTTTCCTCGCCACCATAATCTAGGTCACACAACACAGGAGTCAGTCACCGATAGCAGTTGTCCAAGGGAAGCTAGTTATTCTCATTCTCAGCTTTGGTTTGTTGCTGCAAATGTATAAGACTTTAGTTTCTTGGGGCTCTATTCACTGGTAGCTATAGCCATGTTAGTATGGTGTCATGTGGAGGGGGTTTTAATCAGCTACTCTAGTTTGCAATAGGTCTCCCTATTAATATATTTTTCTTGGCAAATTGATAGAGATGCTCAACATATGTAATGATGTGATGTACTTGCATTATTCAACCATGTAACCACCAACCACTCGATTGGAGACATTATTATCTTTTTACATTATTCTATTCATTTAAGATTGGAAAAAACTGGATTGGATCTATTACAAAGGCCGTGCATATTGCTGGAATGTACAGCTTGATTCCTATATGGTGTGTGGTTACCTACGTGTTGTATGCTGTTAGCACGCATACATGACGTTCACCCTGCAGGGAACTTCCGCATGAGGCGTGCGAGCTGAGACACACACTTTATTTTATCCCTTGACTTTTCTCACCATGTAAATGCAAATATTTCCTCAACCCAAATACATAGTGGACCAGTTACCCTCCTACTATATCACATAATTTTGGCTAGAAAAAAAAACTAAAACTATGGGAAAAACTAGAAATGTATTCGTCTAGTATTCAGAAGCTACCCTATCTACTAACATGTAAGGAAGATCAACAAAATATTGCAACACGACAAAAAGAATTGGAGCCAAAGTTGCCATCCCCTCTCTCCTTCACTTCCCCATCTTTCCCTAATAATAACTAGCACAAATGCCCGTGTGTTGCAACGGGAGTCTAGAAAAAATTAACGTTGTTTATGAAACGACGGGTAAGAAAATAGGTGGAAGACGAAGCTTTGGAGGCTCGCTGCTCTAAACTTGTAAGGATGATGCTAACTAAGTGACAACATTTTTACTTGGGGACATCATTCTGATGACCTCATCAAGGTGATGCAAGAGTTGGCAACATCTGGTTCGCGTCCACATATGTCATAGATCTTGATCTGTGGCCAACAAAATAATCAGATGAGGGGCAATGTCTAAATTATTGACGGTATCTAGATTAGTATATTGGTGTGAATAATTGGAAATTTCTCACCGAGCTAAGACTGCAATCCACGCTTTGCATTAATTCTGCTACAAAAATTCATAGCATTATTTTTTTAATTTATTAGAATGTGGAACGTGCAAAGCCAACATGCGATTCAATATATATCGAAGGGATCGAACACAGGATCTCGTGGAAGAGACCACACGCCACAACCAGTTGAGCTAACGAAGGTTTGTTGAACAAATAGCAGCGTAAAGATTTAAAAATCAACATCCAGCATCGATCCGACATATTTCTAGAATTTCAAACGCAATGAAACAAAAGTGAGTATTTTATGAAACACAAACGATTTTCGCTTTGTAAACATTTTTTAAAATGAAATTTTTCAAAAAAGGAAACATTTTCAGATTTTTTTTTTGGAAAACAACAACATTTTTCTGAAATTCCCGAACATGTTTTAATTTGAGAAAAAATTCGAAACATGATTTTTTTGAATTTGTGAACAAATTTGAAAACAAGAACAGTTTTTAAAAATTCTCAAACATTTTTGAATTTTTGAACAAAATTTTGTAACATGAAACTTATTTAAATTTTTGAACAAATTTTAAAAACGGGAACATTTTTTGAATTTTCAGAACAATTTTGGAAAATGGATTTTTTTAAATCCTGAACAGTTTCTAATTCATGAACAAAATTTTATAACTCGGACAATTTTGAGTTTGTGAACAAATTTTGAAACCTGAATATTGTTTTAATTTTGAACAAATTTTGCAAACTGAGACATGTTTTTTAAACCGAACATTTATTCGTTTGTGAAGAAAATTTTAAAAGGTGAACACTTTTCCAAATTCGTAACATTATTGGAAAATAAGCAAAAAAATGAAATTGTAAAATTTTATGAAATTGTTGAAGAAATAACTAAAAACAGGAACATTCTCACATTTGTGAAACATTAGTTGAAAAAGGAAAAAAGAAGAAAGAAGAAAGAAAAGGTGAACACTTTTTGAAATTGAACATTATTTAAAAATAAACAAACAATTTTAGAAATTGTAAAATTTATGAAATTTTTGAACAAATAACTAAAAATAGGACATTCTCAAATTTCCGAAACATTAGTTGAAAAAGGAAAAAATCAAGAAGAAAGAAAAGAAAAAAGATAAAAAAAATAAAAATAAAAAATAAACACGAAAAAGAAATATAAAAAGAAAACCCGGTTCAAGAACCTTCTAGAAGGTTCTCAAAACCGGAAAAAAAACCCCGGCTTGGAAGATCATAGAAGGTTTCCGAAACCGGGTATGGCTGACCGCTAAACAGGCCGGCCTACCCGGACCGCTCATCGATGGCTTGTGTGAGTAACACCCCAGCACCGCAGAGAGCTAACTGGGCATCTGAAGGCCCATGAAGCTAGTGTAACGCCAAGCGCAGGAATTTTTACGTACGCTGAACGATTTTTACATAATTATTAGTACCACCTCGTTTATATTATGATTTTGTCCATACAAATTGCATAAGTGTATTATGACATGAGAAGAAACAATATATGGCCTAGTATTTTATAAAATTGATTAGGTCTAATTTTGCAACAAATATATGGTAGGTCCTTCACAAAAAAAACTCTTTTCGGGCACTCAAAAAATGAAAAATGAATTTTTCGTCCAAAGAAAATGAAAAGTTCCTTAGGCAACATTGTTTGTCATTCCAAGAGGCACCCTTGTGCACGATATGAGGTCATTTGAACAAACTATGCCATGAATGTGCCATAAGATTGATCATTTGGCTTGAAAGCCGTGAATCTTCACACATGATAGCTCATTTTTGAGAACACTTTTTTAAAATAATTACCGTATTACAAGTTTATTATTTTTCCTGGAAACTTGGTCACATATAATGACACAATGCGAAGTTTTTCCAATTTTTTGATTTTTCTTTAATTTTTTATGCCCGTTTGAAAATGCAGTCAAAACGGCGTGCTTGATCGTTCCTAGCTAGTGGTTAAATCTTGGAAAACTTTTGATGTTTCTTTGATTAAATAGATACTTATGTACTTTGAAATGATTTTTGGAAAAAATAAAGAGCAAACTATGAGGCAGCTGTAGTTCAAATTTGACCCGCTTCCTACTAAATCGGCGGGAATTTGTCTTTTTCATCAGAGGTGGATAAAATCTTTTCACACCCAACCATTTGATCAATCATGCATTAAATATGGCCTAGTATTTTAGAAAAATCATTTGATCCAATTTTGCAACAAATATTTGGTAGGTTCTTCACAAAAAAACTCATTTTGTCACACGAAAAATGGAAAATGAATTTTCCGTGTAAAGAAAATGAAACTCCATTAGGCAAAAATGTTTGTCATTTCAATATGCACCCTTGTGCACAATATGAGATCATTTGAACAAACTATGCCATGAATGTGGCCATAAGATTGAGCATTTGGGTTGAAAGTCATGCATCTTCACGCTTGATAGCTCATTTGTGAGAACACTTTCTAAACATAATCACCGCATTACAAGTTTATAATTTTTGCTGGTAACTTGGTCACATATAATGACAAAGTGCGAAGGTTTTCCAATTTCTTGATTTTTTTTGAAAATTTTATGCTCGTTTGAAAATGCGGTCAAAACGGCGGGAATGACCGTTCCTAGCTAGTGGTTGAATCTTGAATTTTTTTTTGGTGTTTCTCTGATTAAATAGATACTTATGTACCTTGAAATGATTTTTGGAAAAAATAAAGAGCAAACTACGAGGTAGCTACAGTTCAAATTTGACCCGCTTCCTGCTGAATCGGCGGGAATTTGTCTTTTACACGAGAGGTGGATCAAAAGTATTTACAGCCAACCATTTGGTCAATTGTGCATTAAATATGTCCTAGTATTTTAGAAAATTGATTTGGTACAATTTTGCAACAAATATATGGTAGGTCCTTAACAAAAAAACCTCATTTCGGGCACTCAAAAAATGGAAAATGAATTTTCCGTGTAAATAAAACGAAAAATTCCTTAGGCAACACTGTTTGCCATTCCAAGATGCACTCTAATGCAAAGTATGATACATTTTGAACAAATTATGCCATTTTCGAATGCACCCTCGTGCAAACAATACAAGAGAAACAAATAGAAAAACACAATTACAGAAGCTTTGTTCTTATTGGTTGAAATGTTTGTGCCATGGATCGATGACATGGCATCCATCCATCCATCCCATTTTTCTAAAGAAAAAAATAGAAAGAAAGAAAAAGAACCCCACCCCCAGGCAGCCCAACCACCCAAACCCTATCCCCTCCACAGATCCATCGTCGCCGCCCCCTTCTCTCCCCTCATCCCATCCAACCACCCAAACCCTATCCCCTCCCCAGATCCAATCTCTCCGCCGGCCTCACTCTCCCGCTCGCGCACGCTCCCCCCTCTGTGGCTCCTCCCCATTCCCGAGTTCTGACCGCCCCCCCCCTACGCGCGGCTTCGACCATGGCCGCCGCCCTCGCGTCGCCGCGCACCACGCGGCAGCTCGTCGACGCCCTCACCGCGCACCTCTCCCTTACTTCCCCCGCCGCTACATCCTCCTCTTCCTTCCGCCGCCGCCCCGTCCTCCCCTTCCTTCCCCCGTTTCACCGCACACCTCTCCCCTTGCCTCCGCCACCCACCTCTCCCCTCCCCTCCATGACTGTAGATCCACTCAAGCTCCTCCCCCCACCCCCGATTCATCTCCAATCATGTCGCCGACACCCAACCCCACCCCCACCAGCGACCGTCTCCCCCAACCCCATCACCACCGCGACCTTCCTCCCTTGCTCCCTAGCTCTCCCTCCCTTTGGTCCGTCCGACCCATGGGCGGATGAGGCCCGACACCGTAGCCCTTTACCCACACACCAATGGATGGATGGGGACGGGGCGATGACGGTGCGGTGGCGGAGGCGTCCATGGCGAACGCGAGTCGGCAGCAGGCCATCTCCTGCGATACCGGCAGTCGGCAGCCGTCCATTTCTTCTTCTCCTCACTTCTGATTCATGCGTTTGTTTGTTTGTTTGTTTTGTGTGCAGGTTGCTCCGGTGGTGCTGCTGCTCCCTCCTTTGCTCTGCCTCCTCCTCCTAGCTGCTGCTCCCTCCTCTGCTCTACCTACTCCTCCTAGCTACTGCTCATGGAAGGTTTGAAATCTCCCTCCCTCTCTCTCTCATGGAAGGTTCCGGTTTGATCTGACAAACCACTTCTTATTTGTTATTATGCGTGCAGCAGCGACAAGGTTCGTTTGGTACAACAGCAGAACGAGGAGCTGCATCTTCAAGGTCAGCATCAGCAGCAACTACATGGATGCAGGGACGCCACCTTGGATGAAAGAGCAGCTCAATTTGGTAGCCCCCCCTATATCTGATGCATAAGTCACTTGTTTTTTTGCTGCTAGGACCAGACCACACCTACTATACTACTATCAGTTTCATTTCTACTAGTTGATGAGCGTTGGAATTTTTGTTGTTGATGAGCACATGTTGCACATAGCAGCCGTAGCTAGCTATGTTCATGAATGATGAGTAGTTTCAGTTATTTCCCAACTTGAAAGAAATCGGAATAGGAAGTAGTAGGACAATGAGTCATCCTGCACTGGTACAAGTACATGAAAAAGTAGTATTATACGAGTCAGTGTTGATTTTGAAATTTGATGCTCTCTAATTATTGCTCACGTGCCCTCAGGAATCTGTTATTCCTTTTTCATCATCAGGATGACAACAAGTCTTCTTAGTGGGATCAGACGGCACATTGTTGTTGCCAAAAACACTGTGATGTCGTTTTGCTTGTATGCCATACTCTTGCACCAAGTCTTGTTGTACCTGAGCTCAATTATTTTGGGAAATACCGAGACATCATATGGCCTATCATAATCTTTACGTAGTTGTTAGTTGACTTATCGTTATGTATAAGAAGCTCATCTGGCGGCAGTACTATTGGTTACTATTTATAAGAAGTCATACTGATCATGAAAAATATGCCACAGTAAACTTTGAAACAATGCTGATAACAGTTTCACACAGTTGTGCCCCTTTATATTGCTTTCTCTCACTCAATAGGTACCATTTGTGCATTTCTGTTCCATATCTCTTACCCTGATGTTGAAAAAGTAATTATGTCTTGAACTACTTGAATCATTGATGTGTTGTAAATCTATGCTTGGTTCTATATGCGAAGGTAGACACTATCTTTTCTGCTTGTGTCTTGAATAAATAAATAAAATTCTGTAATGATGATCTGAAATGTCACACAGGTGACCATTTGTGTTGTCACCGCCGTCGTACCGGTTGGAGGTGTTGCTGCTGCATCTGGCGGAGCTGCAGCTGCCGCCCCAAAGGGCAACCTTCATCAAACACAACCCCATAACAGGGCCTCAAGGTTCTGTGCCCCATCGCCCCTCTTTCTAAATTACTGAAAAAAAATGGTTAGGCCTGATGTGCCTCTTGTATCTGTTGCTCGATTTGTTATGATTTGCTTCACCAAGAGTGATTCTTCTACAGTCTTGTAGTATGGTTAAATGGAACAATGAGGGATGTTTCTAATTTGGTTATTGCTAGAATAATTCATCGACTTGAGATATGCTGGGATGTTTTGCCTGTCCTTACTGAAGAAGATGAGAATGGAATTTAATTGGATGGTCCCTTTCATCGTGCTTAATTATGTTTTGCTTGAGTTTACTGCCTTATTATGTTCAGCTTGAGTTGACACTATTTATGTCCAAACCTGGGTTTATACTCTTTGCTTGTCGTCATCACTCATCGGTTGGGCTGTTTACTTAATGTATTTGTTGTCCGATTTCTCCATCATATTTCCTGATGTACTTCTACATATATATGTTGGTTGTAATCTGCTTGAACGATCCAAGTACTTGATATTCCATTCTGTTCTTGTAGGTGAATGGAGCTTGTGTTGTTGATAGAACACCGTTGATGACTTTTTCCAATGTTGAAGAGCATGTTCCGTGGTATCCAAGAGTAGCTAGCTTTAACTTGGCAGAGCGTTTTATTTTTCAATCGCAATATTTGTGATTGTGTGGAATATTGTATGGTGATGTACGTGAAGTTTTAAGTTCCTGGGCATGCAATATTTGTAGGTTAAATTTGTTGTTGTGATGTGAACGAGTGTATGGAGCTTCACATGTTCTGTTCTGTACAGAATATATTGTAATAAACCTATTTTGGTTGTTATTTGAAGATTTTCATATTCTTTTCTTCTTTTTGTTTGATATATACTTCTTAAAAAGCGATGTGGATCTACTGCTAGGAAAAATCTGACAGTTGGGACCCATCTAAAAACTGGACCACAAAAAACCCTCGAAAATAAAAATGAAATGGCCCGCAAAAGGCCATGCCTAGAAAATAAAAAGGGCAAATTGTTGGGCCAGGCCCATGTAGCTAGAGAAAATTAATAGAGAAAATATACAGTAAAAGGCCGAATTGTTAGGCTAGGCCCATGTAGAAAACCGAATTGGACCGGGCTGAATCTTGTGCCACATGAGCTTGCCATGGTGGATGCCTACGTGGCCTGGGGAGGTTGCTAGTGACCAAAACAAGACAGTAGGCATATTTTGGTCGTAAACGTCTACGACCTTCTCACAGAGAAGGTCAAAAATGTCATTTTACGACCGTCATCTTTTGACCTTCTAGTTTTGGTCACAAAAAGGTCACAAATGGAAAACTATGACCATTCAGTGACCAATAGTGGTGGTCACAAGTTGACATATTTCTTGTAGTGATTAGGGGGTATCTGGACACCCGGACTATATACTTTGGCCGGAGTGTTGGACTATGAAGATACAAGATTGAAGACTTCGTCCTATGTCCGGATGGGACTCTCCTTTGCGTGGAAGGCAAGCTTGGCGATTCGGATGTTAGATCTCCTTCTCTGTAACTGACTCTGTGTAACCCTATCCCCCTCTGATGTCTATATAAACCGGAGGGTTTAGTCCGTATGAAAAGGACAACAATCATAATCATAGGCTAGCTTCTAGGGTTTAGCTTCTACGATCTCATGGTTGATCAACTCTTGTAATACTCATATCATCAAGATCAATCATGCAGGAAGTATGTTATTACCTCCATCGAGAGGGCCCGAACTTGGGTAAACATCGTGTCCCCAGCCTCCTGTTACCATTATCCTTAGACGCATAGTTCTGGACCCCCTACCCGAGATCCGCCGGTTTTGACACCGACACGAGCAGACTCCTCATTTGTGTGTGGGAAAATCTTATGTTCTCTTGCATCACCTAATTTGGAACGTCATCACAAGCTCTTCCATTTCCCCTGAAGAAATATAAGTTATGAGGTTTATGATATTTGAACTCCCTACTCAAGCACCAAATGCCGAACGGCTTGCGAAAGACAACATATGCATCGTAGTGGCTAAGATTACGAATCCCGCCATCGGTAATGTGACAGACTGCAACACTAAAGATGAACAAGATGCCCACAAAGATGAAACACCCGACATGGTAGTCACGGAACCACCCCACAAGGAAAATAGTTGACGGATGCAATAATCAGTGTGGAAACAAAGTCTACAGTATGTGTTCTCCTCATGGAGTGCATCATGCCTCCAAGAGAACGCCTTGAAAAGAATTATATGCGTGTGTTGCTGTTGTTGGATCTACAACATGTGCCATCTCATTATCAAGTCACAAGAATTAACAAAGTTTTGTTGTTGGTTTGGTGGCCATCAGTACTCCACAAGAATGAATACATCGCTCCCACAACTTAACATTGTTGATTGCTTAGCCAACTCAACCGAGTTTAATTTCTTTACTAGTACTGTTATATATTGCTTGACTGGGTTTCTAACTAAAGAACTAGACAGCAAGGTAGATGGGTACCGCGAACTACATAAACATCAAAAACGGTTTCCAATAGGAAAAGTTTGTCTTTTAGAAAGGAACACATGAAAGGTATGTTTTGATGCACCAAACATGATTAGCTTGCTCACGGCTCTCCTCTGCATCATCATCGGACAAGTGACAACACTTAGTTCACTAAAACATCGAAAAGGAATGAAGAAAACAAGAACCTCGGGGAACGACAATACAAAGCTTCAATCCATGTCCAACTTACGTACACTAATGGTAGCCATGCAAGGCTTAGTACCTTCGACCGCTCCAAATGATTCTCCTGTGTGTTTATCTTCGTCATCTTCTATCTTGTAGTAACCAGAAAATCATAACATTATTTCATTGCAAGGAACACACGCTTGCCCTGCAGAATACCATGCAATAAATCGTGTCACATTTTTAAGTTTGTATTAGTTTAGATGGATATATACTGATAAGGCAACTGTGACATGCATATATTTGACTAGAAAAAATGGGTTTGTGTAGAATAATCTCAAGGAAATTAAAATTGCCATTATGATGTAGGTGTACGTAGAAAAAACTATGGTATTATTGCTTAGATCTGGATATTTGTGAGATTAAATTGCAGGAAGAAACATTTATGAAAGAAAGCTAAAACAAAGGTGAGAAGGCTCCTTGGCAGCTGCGCCTGGGAACGTTTGATCTAGCGTCATGTGTTGGGAAGGCAAGCTCCAGAACCACACTACTATGGAAAGCTTACTTTGTAGCGTGCGCATTTCGTACTTCATTAGAGAGAAATGGGTTCCTCACTCCTAAAACGCTGGTAGTAAATGGTTACTGAGTGGAGTAGAATGACCCCATCAAACATCCCTATAGCACAAAGCAGGGATGCTGGGCTGCACTAGCGCATGACATGCACATAGTACATGGACGGATAGGTGATAGAAGATGGGATTCATACTGCACTCAGTAACGGCCGCCACAACACATACTATGTACGTGGCATTCATCTTAGTACTATTCACAAGAATAAGGTGGTTAGCTTCCTTGTGTTGGAACCAGCCCACCAGGTTTCAGATCCTAAACTTGGCACCGGCGCTCACATTTTTCTATATTTATTTCAGGTTTTGCAAGGATTCGTTTAGTTGTAGGAGACACTGGTTGACTATGAGGGATCTATGGTGACTTCGTCAATCTCAAGATGATTTCCCGCCTCAGTATCTCAGAGGTGCTTATAATGGTAGGGTGTTGTGTGTCTGTGTTTATAGGAGAGTGTATATGCGCGTGTGTTGAGAGTATCTGTGATTGCACTGTGTTAAAAAAATACCAGTAGTCCACAAGAATTAAATCATCCATCACTTTTCGAACTTAAAGTTGTAGATGGCTTGGCGAACTCCACGGAGTTTAATTTGCTTGATTTGGTTTCTAAACAGAGTAGAATACACAATGAGGTAGATGGGTACCAGCGAACTAGATTACGTCAAAATCGCTTTCAAGCGAGAAAAGTTTGTTGTTCGAAAAAGAGAATGTGACAACCTCGTGACAAGTATGCTTCAATCAAAATGTGATTAGCTTTGCTCATGGCTCTCTTCTTCTTAATCATCATTACAGAAGAGACAACACTTAGATTGGTACCAGTGTCCAAGTCACGCAATAGTGTACCAGTGTCCAAGTCGGGCAACAGTGTCCAACTAACGTACTAGTGTACCACTGTCCAACTCACGCAACAGTGTATGTACCATTATACCAGTGTCGAAATGATGTACGGTATAGAAGCAGTAATGCAAAGCTTAGCAAGCTTCATTTGCTCTTTGCCACCGCTCCGGAAGATAAAAATTTGTAACATTAATTCATTGTCAGGAATATTTGTAAAAAATGATCTTTGTCTTCTTCAGTTCTCTTGATCTTTTTTAGCACAACCTAGTTATTAAAAAACATTATAACATTTCTTTGTTTTGAATATTTTTTAAACATAGAATGATAGTAAAAATGATGATTTGCCACATAGAATACCTAATAAAAAATCATGATAAATTTAGTTAGTTGTTCCAATTTAGACAAATACATACCCATAAATACATGCATCTGGAAACCAGTGTGGCATGCATATATGCAACTAAAATAAAATGGATATTTGTGGAATAATCTCAACGAAAGATTGCAATGATGAAGCCGGTGTAGGACAAACCAAGTACATGGTGTCAATGTTGTAGCAGATCACCGGGACGTCAGCGAACCTGACTGATATAGGAGGTGCGCTCAACAAAAAGTTGTGCTAGAGTGAGCAGCCAACTACCGACTCAACGCAAAGAAACACGGAAATCAATTCATAGCAGTAGATGCCCATCCTTTCAGAGTACATGAACTGCTGGGTCTTAAAGTTTGTTAGGACGATCCTCTTTATTATACTAGTCCATGAACGGGAGGAAAAAGATGTATGTTAATTCACACTATTCTCGTACCAATACCAGCTTGATTAGTACTCCCTCCGCAAAGAAGTATAAGAGTGTTTAGATCTAGAGTGATCTAAACGCTCTTATATTTCTTGACGGAGGGAGTACTGTGGTATTAGTAGGATAACGGTGATGTTTATTGCTCCAACAAAGTTCCTTATCTTTGTTGTCGAAGTTTTTTCTTTCTACGAGAAAGGAAAGTGATGGTGGGAAACTGATCGACCTCTTAACTTAACTTCCTGGATTGTTCCAGGATTCCTTTTCCATGCTGAACCCAAAGGTGACACCTAAAAGAACGAACAATTTCAATCCATGTTTTCTAGGTTTTCAATCCCTATTCAAAATTTATTATTTAGTTAGGGCCTATTTAGCCACAATTCCAAAACCAAAGATTATTTTCAGTCAAAACTTGATCTTAAGAACCTAAATCACTTTAAGAGCTACCCCTGGAGGGTAATGTTTTTTTTTGTGATGTTCTTTTGGACTTTACTCTTTTGATAATTTTACTGAACTCTTCGGGATCTCGTTGCTTATTTGCCCTTCTATTATTTTACACCAAATTGTCCAATTTGGTCAAAGTGTGAAACACATTATTTTCAGGAGTTAAAGTGTGACAAAACCAAGGCAGGTTGCACTATTGATCATATTTGCTATGTAGTGTAGAAGTTCACCAAGAGTAGTATGCATGTTGGTTGACTATTTCAAGTAAATATGTAGGGTATTCCGACAAGATTTATTTCACTATTCTGGCATACTAATTTGATTTTGGGGAGGGTTGTTTGATATTCGTGAATGGTATGAGATATCTACTTTACTCTAACTTAATAAGGTTGGTCGTAGTGGGGAGTAACTTAGAAGAGTAACATGCATATGCTACTGATGGGGAGTATGTTACTACCTTCATTGTAGATAGTAACATATGTGTGGTATCATGCAATCCTTCATTCATTTACATGTAGACTTGTTTTTCTTTGGGGTGCATTATGTTATGGTAACATAATATCTTGCCACCAAACACCTCTCTCCTCATTAACTACTTGCCACATAAGCAAACTTTTCAGTAGGGTGCGTTATGTTACAAGCTAAATTACTCCCATTGTGACCATTTGGGTGGATTTCGTTCGGTTAGCTGTCCAGAGGGCATCACAATTGCCATGACACTACTTGTTAGGACCTCCCTCTCAGTTGGGTGCAAAGGGCTTGGTCATGGGCAAAACACACATATGTAGGGACTTTCAGTAATTTTTCTGGCCGTGATTTTATGACATGGTAAATCAGATCCTCAATTTCCTGCATTAAGCCTTAGAGATGCAGTAAAGGCCCAAAACTTGGCAGGAGGCCCCCATAAAACGCCAGGACCTGGCATGTGTCATGGAATGAACTTTGTTGAGCATAATAAAATTTCCAAGCCAACGGAGGTATGAGGCTTACAATTCCTTCACAAAATGAAAATGTTCCCTCTCAAAAGGTCTTGTTTACACACAACCTCCAATAACGGTTCTGTGAAATGCCCTCGGGTTCTTACGACACCCTCTAGGGTCTGTGTGATGACATCGCATAAGATCCCGCAAATTTTCGGTGTCTCGTTTGCATTTAGTTGGCTGCATATCCATGATTTTTGCTGCTGGTCCCTTGCCCTTAGTTGGCTTCACTTGCCTGGTCTTGGACCAAAGACCACGAGTAGGGACTTCCAGCCCATTTTCGGGCATGGTTTTATGTGATCGCATCTCAAATATTGAATTTCCAGCATTAAGCCCTAAAATTGCAGTAAATGACAAGAATATGGTAGAAGTACCTCGAAAAAGCCATGTTCTATCATGTGTCATGGAATGGACTCTAGTGTGCAAAGAAAAGTTTAAGGACAATGGAGGAATTGGCCCCACACCCTCTTCACAAATCAGATATGTTCCCTCTCGAAAGGCCTGGGCATGGATTGTGATATGTGATGGCCTGCTTTGATTAATACTTGGTCGATAAAATTCATTAATAGACAAAACAAATTAAGTCTCTAATCCTCATCAGATCTAGATGTAAATAAAAATCTATATCTCGAACATTGGCTAGACATATCATACACATATATAAGTCATACAACCAAAATAAGGGTGTGCAAACTAGGGTATCCACAAGTCAGACCCTCAAATTAAGACTAGTAGTAGAAAACATGTCGCCCTTCTAGATCCGATGTTACGACTAGGTACATGAAGGTCATGGTGATGATGGCTTTGACTGCTTCTCCAACATCTTCGGGCTCTTTAGCATCTTAACTGTCCGCTTGTCCTTAGCTAGATGAAGTGCATCTCTGAAGATGACCTCATTCTTCAGCATGTCCTTCTCATCATCCAACTGCTCCTTCTCCATCTTCAGTTGCTCGACCTCTGCCCTCAGCCTATTAGCATCATCCATCCAGTTGGCCCTCTGGATCTCCATGATTTTGATACGCCCCATCAGTGCATTCATGTTTGCTTTAGGAAATCTACATAGATCTCCATGTGCTCCAGCCGAATGGCTTATGGGAGCATACAATCTTTGTTTTTCCTGGCCAAACATGCGCCTAACTCATCATGTCTTCTAAAGTGATAGAACTCGGGATCCTCTCAAATATCATCCTGGTAGACTCCCAAGGTGCAAGGCCAAAGCCACCTGGATAACCTTCTGTGGTCCTTCCTCCCATCTGGCATATGTGATAACAAGGTCCCGTTTCCACACTACCTCTGTGGAGGCTTCTGTGAAACAACCTTGTATTTTTATCACACCATACATGGGTCGTGCAATGACACCGCGCCAAGACCTTTGAATTTCCATGGATTTACATGGCAGTAAACCGCACATCGACGGTCTCTCTATGCCCGACGATGCATGGACCTCCCTCTCAGTTGGATGCACATGACTTGGTCATTGACCAAACACCATAGGTAGGGACTTTTAGCCTTTTAGTGGCCATGGTTTTAGCTGGTCATAGCTCAGATCCTGTATTTCCGGCATTAAGCCCTAGAAATTCAGTAAATGACCAAAATATAGCGGGAGGTGTTGGTGTCAAAACCGGCGGATCTCGGGTAGGGGGTCCCGAACTGTGCGTCTAGGCGGATGGTAACAGGAGACGAGGGACACGATGTTTTTACCCAGGTTCGGGCCCTCTTGATGGAGGTAAAACCCTACGTCCTGCTTGATTAATATTGATGATGTGGGTTACAAGAGTAGATCTACCACGAGATCAAGGAGGCTAAACCCTAGAAGCTAGCCTATGGTATGATTGTTGTTCATCCAATGGACTAAAGCCATCCGGTTTATATAGACACCGGAGAGGGCTAGGGTTACACAGAGTCAGTTACAAAGGTAGGAGATCTACATATCTGTACCGCCAAGCTTACCTTCCATGCCAAGGAAAGTCCCATCCGGACACGTGACGAAGTCTTCAATCTTGTATCTTCATAGTCTTGGAGTCCGGCCGATGATGATAGTTCGGCTATCCGGACACCCCCTAGTCCGGAACTCCCTTAGTAGCCCCTGAACCAGGCTTCAATGACGACGAGTCCGGTGCGCATATTGTCTTCGGCATTGCAAGGCGGGTTCCTCCTCCGAATAATTTATAGAAGATTGTGAACAGCAGGATAGTGTCCGGCTCTGCAAAATAAATTCCACATACAACCGTAGAGAGAATAATATTACACAAGTTCAATCTTCTTACGTATTTTGTGGCGTAACGTCACACCACTACCAAGCCTTCACATTGTTTTTATTGTTCCATCTCAGCGCGTTTAGCGAGGCGGCTTCCTTGGCACGTCTTGTCGAAGCAGAGATCGTGTTCCCCTTATTCCGGGATTCCCATCAATACGGACGTGGGTAACCCAACCGCGCCATCAATCGCGACGCTTGGGGGATAAGCGAGTTTTACCAGGCCGGTGGGGACGCGTGTTTCTGTCCGCCCATATAAGGGGATAAAGATCCAACCCTTTTACCTGCGCCGTCTTCCTCCTTGGCTTATCCATCTCTGCGAACTCGAGCTCTAGCGCCCAAGCCTGCACATCTCACCTCAGCCTTCTCCAAATATGTCTGGAGCGGGAGGCAAGTGGATGGCCTCCTCCATCACGGAGGGGCATATCCAGAAGCTGCACAGCACCGGATACTTGTCCAGCGACATCGTGCATCGGCTCCCCGAAGAGGGAGAGCTCATCCCCACCCCCAGGCCCCATGAGAGAGTAGTATTCCTTCCCCATTTCCTCCGCGGACTGGGCTTCCCACTTCACCCCTTTGTCCGGGGGCTCATGTTCTACTACGTCCTAGATTTCCACGATCTGGCCCCAAATTTTATTCTCAACATCTCGGCAATTATCGTCGTGTGCGAGGTCTTCCTCTGCATCCAGCTCCACTTCGGCTTGTGGCTCAAGACCTTCAGTGTCAAGCCGAAGGTTGTGAAGGGCAGTCAAGCGGAGTGCGGAGGCGCCATGGTGGGCAGGATGTCCCACGTTACGTGGCTGGAGGGCACCTTTGTGGAAACCATTAAGGGGTGGCAATCGGGGTGGTTCTATATCACCGAGCCGCGTGATCCCGAATGGGCAGCGTCCCCCGAATTCAGATCCGGCATCCCCACATGGCTCACCTCCTGGAAAGAGAGCGGCCGGATTTGGGGCGATTCGGAGAAGCTGACCGGACTCCAAGCCTGCGTCCAAAAGCTGGTGGACAAGAAGCTCAAGCTTGTCAACGTAGTCCAGGTCATGCTCATCCGCCAGATTCTCCCGTGCCAACGACGGGGCTTCAATATGTGGGAGTTCGATCCGGCGCAGCACCAGACTTTGAATGGGCTCTTCGACACTACGTACGAAGAGGTCTGGAAGGTGCTGTTCAAGGGCACCGAGGCTCCCGCATCCGCTACCGAAGATCGCGGATTCAGTTCGCAGCGTTCAGCTGACGAGGTAAGTGATATTATCCTATACGGGATGCTTGTTATTCATAGTTTGACTCTATGCGGGATCTAAACTCCCTTTCCTTTGACAGGGCTGGCTGAAGAAGGCCGCACAGGCTATCTGTTCGGCCCCATTGCCGGAGGACCCAGCTGATGCCTGCCTAATGGGGCTGCTTGCTCCGGCACCCCACGTGGTGCCGGAGAAGAAGGCCAAGAAGAAGGCCACGGGGACTCGGAAGAGTTCCCATTTTCAGGTGCTATCGAACGATGAATCCGAGGCCGACTCCTCCCACCAAGGCGAGGAGGAGAAGAAGAAAGCCTCTCCCCCAGCGGGGGGAGGGAAGAAAAGGAAGGCCTCCCCAACAAGGGAGGCCGAAGGGTCCAAGAGGGGAAAAACTCTTCCCCCGGACTGTTCCGCCAACGCCAGTGACGACGACGAGGACTGGCCTCCAAGGGCCAAGCCCCTGGCGAGATCGTAAGTATCCGACCTCCCGAATAACTTCAAGGTTTTCGTTTTCCGTCACATTATGTCTTTCTAACGCCGCATACAACCCTGCAGTCCGCCTAAGGATGATCTCCCCACTTCGTCGAGCGGGTCCTTAAGGGCGTCGGATATGGATTCTCTTCTGACTGCCTCCACCCCCCGTGATGCGGATGATGCCGAGGTGGGATCCCAGGAAGGGACCTACCAGGAGGAGATGGCCCCGGAGGTGTCGCAAGACAACCTCCCGGACTCAGCCCCGGAACCCATAGTGGCTCCAGAGTCCGGCGGGCGACCCCTTCGGAAGAAGGGAAAGACCGCGACGCCGGCTACCTCCGTCCAACCAGAGGTGCCGGATAATTTGCTGGAGGCGCTCAACGGCGCCTCCATAAAAGAGGAACACCGCACTGTTATGAGTGTGGTGATTCAGAAGGTTCAGCTCGCCAAGAGTGGGCTGACCGAAGCCTGCAGCAGCCTTCTAACAGGCTTTGAGGTAAGAATTTCAATATATATAAAATGGTATCACATAGATAGTAGCCCCTGATGCTCGGTTCGGTGTTTGGAAAGAAAAGCCGGACTGAGGATCTTTAGAAAGATAAACGCAGGAGTCATGAAAAATATGTCAATATGAGATTGCAGGCTGTGCTGCTGACCTCTGCCGCACTGACTGCGGAGGTCGAAACTTTGAAGGAAAACCTCGAGCGGTCCGAGAACGAGCTCGGCCATGCCAAGAAGCAGCTCGAGGAAAAAGAAGGTGAGTAAAACCTTATGAAATTGTACCTTACAGAAAAGGATTTTGGTTGCAAGAAAAATGACAAGGATAACTGGGGTATTGCAGGGGCCACTAACGAGGTGGCGACCCTGAAGGAGGCGGTGGCCGCGGCCGAACGCAATGCGGCTGCGAAGCGCACCGAGCGAGAGAAACAGGAGGCGCGGGTGGCGGAGGTACAGCAAGAGCTCCAGGATCTCGTGAAGAAACACGAGAGCCTGGAGCGTGACTCGAAGACTCGAGAGTCTGAGCTTGCAACGGCTCTTGAGAGTGCCAAAGCTGCTAAGGCCGAAGCCTACATGGCCCTCCAGGAGATAGAGGCGGTGAAGAAAATAGCAGCGGGTAAAGCATTTTTCATGCAAAGTAAGCATGTGAGTGTTAATTACCTATTGCTTACCCGAATTCGGAGCTCTCCAGGAGCATTCGCAAATCTTCCCCGCAGCTTGTCCGATGCTACCGCATTCTACCGGGCCTAGGAGGGGAGCTCAACGGAGAAGGTCTTCTGGTCTCAGTATGCTGAGGCCGGACATCCGGTGCCCCTTAGCGACCAGCAGAAGCAGCTGGTCGAGCTCCACAAGGCGGCCGAATAGGCCATGAAGGGCCTCATAGTTCGGCTGTGGCCTAAGGAGGCTATGCCTGGGAGCTACTTCGGCCTGGTGTGGCGGTTGGTGGACGCGTGCCCGTGGGTTGAAGTTATCAAGCACTCCGCCTGTATCGAGGGTGCGCGTGGGGCCCTTGCCCGCGCAAAGGTGCACTGGGGCGCCCAGAAGCCTGTGACGGACCCCCCACCAAAGGGCAAGGAGCATCGCATGCCCGAGATGTATTATAGGAGTGTGCTGAAGGGCGCCCGCACTATTGCGGGTGAGTGCTCCAAAGATGTAATATTTGAGTAGACTCGCATTTTGTTATCATGTGCGCTGAAAACTTGGTTCATATGCGCTAAGCAACGCTTGTTAATTTAAAATATTACCTTCTGTGCGGCTGTTTATCAAATCTGAGAGATGGAAAGTCGTCGGCTTCAGCCCCCATGCCACGAGTGCTGGGGTGTTCGGGATAAACTCGAGCGCTCTTGTTCCCATTTTTGGGTCCATCTAGGAAGGCGCTCAACACAACGAACAAGGCAACCGGACTTATAATGCTTGAACACTCTCACTTAGCCATAGAATTCTATAATTTTAAATTTCGGCGGAGCCCCTAGTTTTCGGAAGGCCGAATTTGGGGCACTATCCACGCCTTGACCGGATAGAATCCGGCTCCTCGCTTGAAGCGGCATAAGTCTTTAGGGACTCGCAAAGAACCTCTCGAACAGCGACCAGCTCTCGCCTCATCATGACAGTCAGTTTTAGGTTTCTCCACTGAGGCGTTAACCCAGCCCAACTGGGGCGCAATCGCAGTGGTTCTCCCAGTGCTACCTTAGCCGATAAAACGGAACGTAAGGTACCAAAACAAGGGAGCCGGGCAAACCCAACTATTGACCCAAGAACATGATTCAGAGCCGATGCATATAATGCTATAAGTTCGGGGTGCCGCACTTGTGAAAGTGTTCGGACTTATCACACCATAACGCGGGAAACATAAGCCCCTGGTGTATTTAGCCATACCAAAACGTACGGATGCAACATGTCATAGATGAACATATGTGTAAGAAAGAAATGCAATTAGAAGCAAAAATGTGCTGCATTGCTTTATTCAAATAAAAACTGCTGTAAGTGCAGGACGATACAAGTGGTGCGGTGAGCAAGGGATGGGACTGTTTAACATGTCCCCCTCCGGGGGTAGGCTATGGAATAATGCATAAAACAGATTTAATGCTCATAATGGAGACCACCTGGATTTTCGTTGTAGCCTTTCTCCTTCCCTGGCTGTTGTATCGTGGGTTCGGCATGTCTGCTGCCGGACAGGGCCTCTGACGAACGAAGTCCCGTGGGTAAAAAATAAAAGGAAAAGAAAAAGAAATGACACACTTAAGAGCCCCTGGTTCGGTTGAGCCGCAGTTTGGGCTTATCGTGGTCGAGCCCCTTGCCTCATGCCCATGGTATCTTCAGAGCGTAATGGAGTACGCGAAGGGTCTGTCTTCATGTTTTACAGGGGCTGGGGTTGGGGCCGCACTGCTACGCGTGCTCGGAACGCGCGAGGTGGTCGTGTTGTAGGTTACACCGGGAACGCTTAGCTGTGTCCGGCCGCTTAGCAGCAGGACTCGAGAATTGCCTTAAAGGCTGCTTTGTACTTCTGCCGCGAGAGCCGTTGTATGTTCCTCCGTTCGGAGGGAGCGTTCAGTGTTTCCGTTGACCGTGATGACTCCTCTAGGGCATGGCATCTTGAGCTTGAGTTATGCGTAGTGCGGCACCGCGTTGAACTTTGCAAACGCGGTACGTCCGAGCAAGGCATGATAGCCGCTGCGGAACGGGACTATGTCGAAGATTAACTCCTCGCTTCGGAAGTTATCCGGGGATCCGAAGACCACTTCCAGTGTAACTGAGCCTGTACAATTGGCTTCTACACCTGGTATGACGCCTTTAAAGGTCGTCTTGGTAGGTTTAATCCTTGAGGGGTCTATGCCCATTTTGCGCACCGTGTCCTGATAAAGCAGGTTTAGGCTGCTACCGCCGTCCATCAGGACTCTGGTGAGATGAAATCCACCGACGATTGGGTCTAGAACCAATGCGGCGAACCCACCATGGCGAATGCTGGTGGGGTGGTCCCTTCGGTCAAAGGTGATCGGGCAAGAGGACCATGGATTGAACTTCGGGGCAACTGGATCCATCGCGTATACATCCCTGAGTGCACGCTTCCGCTCCCTTTTGGGTATGTGCGTGGCATATATCATGTTCACCGTCCGCACCTGTGGGGGGGAACCCTTCTGTCCTTTATTGTTCGGCGGTCTGGTCTCTTCTTCGTCATCGCTATGTAGCCCCTTGTCGCTGTTTTCGGCAATTAACTTGCCTGCCTGCTTGAACACCCAACAGTCCCTATTGGTGTGGTTAGCTGGCTTTTCAGGGGTGCCATGTATCTGGCACAAGCGGTCGAGAATTCGGTCCAAATTGGACGGACCCTGAGTTGTTCTTTTGAATGGCTTTTTCCGTTGACCGGGTTTGGAGCCTCTGAATCCGGCATTAACTGCCGTATCCTCACTGTTATCGCCGTTAATGCGGCGTTTGTTTTTGTAGCGACGCGACCTGCCACTACGGTCCTTGATATCCGGACTGCCAGAATTTTTGTTGAGGTTGTTGCTGCGTGCTAGCCAGCTGTCCTCACCCGCACAGAAGCGGGTCATGAGTGATATAAGGGCTGCCATGGATTTCGGCTTTTCCTGTCCCAGGTGCCGGGCAAGCCACTCGTCGTGGATGTTATGCTTGAAGGCCACGAGGGCCTCGGCATCCGGATAGTCGACGATTTGGTTTTTCTTGGTTAAGAACCGTGTCCAGAATTGTCTGGCCGATTCATCTGGCTGCTGAATTATGTGGCTTAGGTCATCTGCATCTGGTGGTTGCATGTACGTGCCTTGGAAGTTATCGAGGAATGCGGCTTCCAGGTCCTCCCAACTCCCGATTGACTCTGCTGGCAAGCTGTTAAGCCAGTGCCGGGCTGGTCCTTTAAGTTTGAGTGGGAGATATTTGATGGCGTGGAGATCGTCTCCGCGGGCCATGTGGATGTGGAGGAGATAGTCCTCGATCCAGACCGCGGGGTCTGTTGTTCCATCATAAGATTCAATATTGACGGGTTTAAACCCTTCTGGGATTTGATGATCCATTACCTCATCTGTGAAGCACAGTGGGTGTGCGGCGCCTCTGTACTGGGCAATATCGCGACGGAGCTCAAAAGAGCTTTGTCTGTTGTGTTCGGCCCGACCGGACTTACTATGTCAGGGGTGACGGTGATCGTCACGTATCGTGGGGCGCCCACGTGATCCATAGATCGATCTTGATTGTCTTGCCTTATCCTCCAATATGTCGCGCAGGTCCGGAGTGTTCCCCTGTGGCCTTGTGCTTTTCGAGCGATGCCGGGGTGGTCGATCAGCTGTATTGTCTCCTGGTGAAGCGGGATCATATGCATCCACCTCTAATCGGGGAAGCAGCTTACGTTTGGGGTAGCTTTTGGAGGGGCGTTCGAGTTCATGCTCTTCGGCCGCGAGGACTTCGGTCCATCTGTCGGCTAGCAGATCTTGATCAGCTCTAAGCTGTTGCTGCTTTTTCTTGAGGCTGCCTGCCGTGGCCATAAGCCTGCGTTTGAAACGCTCCTATTCGACGGGATCCTCAGGCACGACGAATTCGTCGTCGTCGAGGCTTGCCTCGTCTCCGGAGGGAGGCATATAGTCCTCTACCTCTTCTTTGGTCGCTCTCTCATGAGGGCTGGCGTCCCCCTCCTCCTGTGTTGGATCTTGCTGGAGTGGGTTGTCTTCGGCGCTATCCGGTGTATTATTGTCTCCGGTGCCGGAATCCTCATTCTTGCTGTGGCGGGATTTAGAGCGGCGCCGCTGACGCCGGCGCTTGGGCTGTTTCTTGGAGGGGTCATCCTCCGCTATTCCTTCGCCGTTCCCATCCTTTGGGATATCCACCATGTACATGTCGTATGAAGAGGTGGCTTTCCAGTGCCCGGTGGGCGCTGGTTCTTGGTCGTCTCCGGCATCGTCGTCCATACCGTCGATGTCCTCCGAGTCGTAATCTAGCATGTCGGTTAGATCGTCGACAGTGGCTACCAAGTGGGTGGTGGGTGGGCTCTGAATTTCTTCGTAGTCCGCATCCCAACCGTCCTGGCCGCAGTCCGGCCAGGCCTCTCCTGATAACGACAGGTACTTTAGCGAACTCAAGATGTCTCCAAAAGGTGAGTGTTGAAAGATGTCCACCGCGGTGAACTCCATGATCGGCGCCCACTCGGATTCGACTGGAGGGGGCGCGGGAGGTCCGGAGTCCGGCAAGGAGTCCGGCACCTCGGAGTCACGAGCTTCATGGGGGACAAGATCGGTGTTTGGCTCTATCGCCGTAGAGGTTGTAGCCCCCGAGGTGGTGTCTAGCCATCCATCCTTGGTCTGCGCAGCCGGCTCCGAGTCGAAGATCGGAGCGGGTTCGAGTGCGGCCTCCAAGGTACTGTCCGGCTGCAGAGCTAAATCATGCCCATCGTGACAGTACGGCACGCTCGGCTGTGGCTCGAATCCGTCGAGGATCAAGTCCCCACGGATGTCAGCCATGAAGTTCAAACTTTCAAATCTGACCTGACGGCCAGGGGCGTAGCCTTCGATCTGCTCCAGCTGGCCAAGCGAATTGGCCCGCAGTGCGAAGCCGCTGAATACGAAGATCTGTCCGGGGAGGAAGGTCTCACCCTGGACTGCATCGTTGTTGATGATCGAAGAAGCCATCGAGCCTATCGGTGACGACACAGAGGAACTCTCAATGAAAGCACCAATGTCGGTGTCAAAACCGGCGGATCTCGGGTAGGGGGTCCCAAACTGTGCGTCTAGGCGGATGGTAACAGGAGACGAGGGACACGATGTTTTTACCCAGGTTCGGGCCCTCTTGATGGAGGTAAAACCCTACGTCCTGCTTGATTAATATTGATGATGTGGGTTACAAGAGTAGATCTACCACGAGATCAAGGAGGCTAAACCCTAGAAGCTAGCCTATGGTATGATTGTTGTTCGTCCTATGGACTAAAGCCATCCGGTTTATATAGACACCGGAGAGGGCTAGGGTTACACAGAGTCAGTTACAAAGGTAGGAGATCTACATATCCGTATCGCCAAGCTTGCCTTCCACGCCAAGGAAAGTCCCATCCGGACACGGGACGAAGTCTTCAATCTTGTATCTTCATAGTCTTGATAGTTCGGCTATCCGTACACCCCCTAGTCCAGAACTCCCTCAGGAGGCCCCCGAAAAATCCCAGGACCTCGCATGTGTCATGAAATGGACTTTAGTGAGCATAATAAAAATTTCAGGCCAACGGAGGTAAGAGCCTCATGATCCCTTCACAACCCAACGATGTTTCGTCTCAAAATATAGGTCCTCCCTGGAAGAAAGACTCATTTCCACACAACCTCCATGAAGGGTTCTGTGAAATGCCGTCAGATTCTTACCATAACCTCTAGGCTTTGTGTGATGACATCACATCAAGTCCTGTGAATTTTTGGTTGCTCGTGAATTTCCGTGGATTTAGACAATAGAAACCGCATATCTGTTGCATATCAGTGGCTCCTAGTGTTGGCCCCTCGCTCTTAGTTGGGTGCACTGGGCCTGGTCATGGACCAAAGACCACGAGTTAGGACTTCTAGGCCGTTTCCTGGCATGTTTTTATGTGGTCGTAGCTCAAATCTTGAATTTCCAGCATTAAGCCCTAGAAATGTAGTAAATGCCCAGAATATGGTAGGAGGCCCCTGATCGCCATATCCCTCCTCTCATCTCACACAGTCCTTGATGAATGTGATATTATCCTTCCATGGAGGTTCTTCTCATCCTCTAAATGTGGCATGGAGGAGACACCTCTCACTGCATCCTGACACCACACTCGGGAGAAATCTTCCTTTGAATATCGAGGTTTTGGTAGCCCATGCTCATGAGCCAACTTGCCTAAACTGTGGTAGAACATAGTTGTTTGCTCCTGCGCCTTGTTTGTCACAATCTCAAACTCGGTCCAGCTGGCGAACTACATTTTGAGAGAGAAAGAGAGTAAAACATGCATGACATATGAAGTACACTAGATCAAACAATAAAGTGTACAAGGAGAAATTAATTAGTATATATTGCTTTATAACTATCTTCATTAGTTAGGTAACAATCACAAGCATTTTAATTACAAGCATGTGTGTTTGCCTAACTATAGATAGGATTTCACATATTTCCACACATATCCACATTTTAACAAAAATATCAATCTTTTAAAAAATTCATTTTCTTTCTCTTTACTGTTATGTTTTTCAAACATTGATAATTAAACTCTACTACACACCAAATATATGTTTCCATGTCATCCAACCCATATTAACCTACCAAAATAGCTAGTAACTAATAATACTATAACGGTTACTAAACAAATTAATATGATACTTCATATTTTTAGCAAAAGAAAGAAAACTGAAAAATGGTGGAGATTTTCCATACCAAATTTCCACATCGATTTCGATATCATATTTTCACACACATGCACACATGTGCACACCCACACCCACGCACGCGCGCGCAAAGATGGTGCAGTGCGGTGGCATCTAGGTTATACGAGCCAGCCGCTCGCGCATGCGAGTTTGTAATTTATATGCGCACGCGAGTTTTTAAAAATCAGTTTGGTTTCATGCCTGGGAGGTCGACCATGGAAGCCATTTTCTTGGTACGAAAACTTATGGAGAGATATTGGGAGCAAAAGAAGGACTTGCATATGGTGTTCATTGACTTGGAGAAGGCCTATGATAAGATACCGCGGAATGTCATGTGGTGGGCCTTGGAGAAACACAAAGTTACAGCAAAGTACATTACCCTCAACAAGGACATGTACGATAATGTTGTGACAAGTGTTCGAACAAGTGATGTCGACACCGATGACTTCCCGATTAAGATAGGACTACATCAGGGGTCAGCTTTGAGCCCTTATCTTTTTGCATTGGTGATGGATGAGGTCACAAGGGCTATACAAGGAGATATCCCATGGTGTATGTTCTTTGCGAATGATGTGGTGCTAGTTGATGATAGTCGGACAGGGGTAAATGGGAAGTTAGAATTATGGAGACAAACCTTGGAATCGAAAGGGTTTAGGCTTAGTAGAACTAAAACCGAGTACATGATGTGTGGTTTCAGTACTACTAGGTGTGAGGAGGGGGAGGTTAGCCTTGATGGCCAGGTGGTACCTCGGAAGGACACATTTCGGTATTTGGGGTCAATGTTGCAGGAGGATGGGGGTATTGATGAAGATGTGAACCATCGAATCAAAACCGGATGGATGAAGTGGCGCCAAGCTTCTGCCATTCTCTGTGACAAGAGAGTGCCACAAAAGCTAAAAGGCAAGTTCTACAGGACGGCGGTTCGACCCGCAATGTTGTATGGCGCGGAGTGTTGGCCGACTAAAAGGCGACATGTTCAACAGTTAGGTGTGGCGGAGATGCGTATGTTGAGATGGATGTGTGGCCACACGAGGAAGGATCGAGTCCGGAATGATGATATACAAGATAGAGTTGGGGTAGCACCAATTGAGGAGAAGCTTGTCCAACATCGTCTGAGATGGTTTGGGCATATTCAGCGCAGGCCTCCAGAAGCTCCAGTGCATAGCAGACGGCTAAAGCGTACGGAGAATGTCAAGAGAGGGCGGGGTCGACTGAATTTGACATGGGAGGAGTCCGTTAAGAGAGACCTGAAGGATTGGAGTATCGACAAAGGGTTAGCTATGGACAGGGGTGCGTGGAAGCTTGCTATCAATGTTCCAAAGCCATGAGTTAGTTGCGAGATCTTATGGGTTTCACCTCTAGTCTACCCCAATTTGTTTGGGACTAAAGGCTTTGTTGTTGTTGTTGTTGTTGAGACGAAGGGTCAAGGTTTGATGAGTATCTACCATCCAGATCTCAGCAAAACTGTCCACCCAATGAAAAGAAAAATAAATAATCTTTTGACGATAACTATGCCGAGTCTTTGAACGCAGGAGCTCGGCAAATGTGGCCTGCCGGGACAGAGCACATAGCAGTTGTCGTTGTCGCCATGTGACACAAACTTTGCCAAGTTCATTCGTTCAGTCCCTCGGCATAATTCGTAAGAGTCGCGGTAATTGCCTTTGGCTCCTAGGTGCATATCCACCCATTGTCGAAATCCAAATTCCGAGAAGTTAAAAAATTCGAAACAAAAATCCCGCGTGTATATCTGGACATTTTATGTGCGTTCACAAGGTTTCAGTGAAAAACGACGTTTTTTGTGGCTTGTGTAAAAAAGATAAAGAAATGCCTCGTGAATAGTTAGAATGAAGCATCAGAAATTGTCTTTTTTACACAAGCCACAAAAAACGTCGTTTTTCACCGAAACCTTGTGAACGCACATAAAATGTCCGGATATACACGCGAGATTTTTGTTTCGAATTTTTCAACTTCTAGGAATTTGGATTTCGACAATGGGTGCATATGCACCTAGGAGCCAAAACGCCACTCTCGAAGAGTCGAGTTTATTATCTTTGATGAGTTACCTTTGCCTGGTTCAGCAACGGCATGCCTCGGCCGAGCAAGACACACCGCAAAGAGCGGTCGTTGTTTTTGTCGAGCTCCCGCAGTTGACGGTAAACATGTTACAGAGCATAGACTTCACGACACCCCTTATCTAGCCACTCATTTTTGCATCGCAATTCGTACAACTACTTTTGTGTTTTTTCTTTCTCCCAAATAGAACAACATATGAACTTCAAACTTTACAGTAGAATAATACATTCTAACTAGAATGTGGGGAAAAAATCAGATTTTTTCGTGCAACACAAATACTAAAAATACTTTTTTTTAATTTGAAAAAAATCTCATTTTGTATATTTTTGTTGGACCAAAAAATCTGAATGTTTTTTCCCACATTCTGGTTAGGATGTTTTAGTGTCTTGCAAAGTTTTTTTCCATACTTTTTTGTTGGATACTCCTGCGTGACAACTGCCGCGCCATACCCACGTGCCATGACAACATGTTCGCTCTCTCGCCCACGGAACTACAAGCGGCCATGCGGGCTGACGTGGAAGCCGGGCTGGTGCCACTTTTCTTGTGCGCGACGCTGGGGACGACCCAGACGACCGCCGTTGACCCCATTGGCAAGCTATGCGCTGTCAGGACACCACACGGCGTGTGGGTGCACATGGACGCCGCCTACGACGGCTCCACGCTGGTCTGCCCGGAGTTCACCCACGTGATCGATGGCGTGGAGGACGTCGACTCGTTTAGCATGAACGCCCACAAGTGGCTCCTCACCAACAATGACTGCTGCGCCATGTGGGTGAAGAAGCCGAGCGCCTTGGTGGCGGCGCTCGGTCCGGAGCAGGATTTGATCCTCAAGGACGCGGCATCGGAGGGGCACAACGTGGTCGACTACATGGACTGGACCATGACGCTGACCCGCCGGTTCCGCGCGCTTAAGATGTGGCTCGTGCTCCGCTGCTACGGCATCAAAGGCCTGCGTGACCACATCCGCAATCACGTCCGCATGGCCGAGGCATTCGAGAAGATGGTCAAGGCCGACGAAAGGTTCGAGGTGGTGACAGACCGGAAGTTTGCGCTGGTGTGCTTCTGGCTCCGGTCACAGGACAAATTCGGCGGCGCGGACAAGCAGGCGGCCAACCGGCTCAACCGTCGTGTTCTTGAGGAGGTGAACGCTGCCACCACGGGCCCATACATGAGCTCTGCAAACGTAAGTGGCATGTTCATACTAAGGCTGGTCATAGTGGGGAGTAACTATGTTACTAGTCTATGTTACTACCTCTATAGTGCATAGTATTATAGATTAGTATTATATGTGGTCTCATTTATTGCCATGCATAACACATAGTAGCATCACATTTATTATGTTACAGTATCTACCTATGTTACTATGTCCATCTCTTTCTTCTTTAATTGCCTGCCACATAAGCAAGTTTGCGAGTCCCAAGTGCATGATACTACTTATGTTACCCCCACTATGGCCAGCCTAAAGTGTGCCATTGGAAGCACACTCACAGAGGACCACCACGTGAGCGATTCATGGAAGGTTGTGCAGAATCAGGCCATCATAATCCTTCGTAAATAAGGTGGAGACTACTATCTCGAGCGCGCATACAACTTGGCTAAGTAAGGTAAATAAACATGCAGCTCTAAGTATAATTAAACTACGTACTTGTGTATGAACTTGATTGCAAGGTCCTGCGGTCCCGAATAAGTTGGTGGCATGACTCACGAAAATTAATACTCCCTCCATAAACTAATATAAGAGCGTTTAAAATAAGGGGGAAATCGGGAACACTATTCCTCGACAATTCACCACTTACCCTATATCCTAAGATGTAAAGAAATATACAAAAAAATAACTATAGACATTGACAATGAATACATGGCAGACTGTCAAAAATTTTGTTATTGAGTGTATATTGTATTGGGAATCCGAGCCCGTGGTTCCATTTGTCTCGCCACGTGGATCAAAATTTTCTATTCATTTGCCCACATCTGGCTTCGTTTCAGTTTTGGAGGCTTCGGTTAATTAAGTCAGTTGGATAATTTTAGAAATAATTAAGAAATAAGACACCATGTTTTGGATAAGACTAACAGAGAAAATAAAATAAAAGGGTAGCCCGATTGGCCCGTCTGTCATGTGCATGGAGGGAACCCTTGCGCATAGCCAACGCATCGACGCCGCCGCCTCTTCCTAGGTTTCTTGTCTTCATCTCCCATCATCCTTTTCCTTGCTACCATCGTGCAGTCCAGATAACACCGGAGTCCGACGCCTACAACCACTGTCCAAGGGAAGCCAACCATTCTTGTCCTCGGCCCCGATCTGTTGATGCAGAGGTACAGGAATTTACTCTGTAACGGAAATGTTCACCGGCAGCCATAACCATGCTAGTATAGAGTACTGTGGAGGGGTGTTATATAAGTTGCTCCTATTTGGAATAGGTCTCCCCAATAATATATTGTACTAGGCAAATTGACAGAGATGATTAACATATCTAATGATGTGATGTACTTGCTTGTATCCAATGATGTGATGTACTTGCATTATTCAATAGTGCAACCTCCAACCACATGAGTTGGAGATATTATTATATTTCGCCATTATTCTATTCATTTATTTTATTTTTGCAAAAACTGGATTTGATCTATTACAAAGGATGTGCATTTTGCTGGAACATATGCCTTGATTTTTGTCTAGCATGTCACTACCTACGTGTCATATGTTGTCAGCGTGCATAGAGGGCCATTCACCCTACAAGGAACTTCCGAGTGAGGAGTTTGCGCTAAGCCACACCCTTTATTTTATCCCTTGACAATTTTCACCACGTCAACGCAAATATTTCCTCAACCAAAATAAATAGTGGACCAGTTTCCCTCCTAGTATATCGCATAATTTTGTAGAAAAAATAATTAAAACTATGAGAAAATCTGGAAAACTATTCATCTACAATTCACAAGCTCCCATATCTCCTCAGATGTAAGAAAGATGAATAAAAAATTGCAACACAAAGTTGTCATCCCCCTCACTTCCCCATCTTAAAAATCAGGATTGAAAAGGGTGATGCATGACAATCCCTTTCAAAATACCAATTCATTTAATATTCCATGATCAAAACTAGACTTGCCTCATATAATGTTAATTGCCACCTTGACTTAATTATGGAACCTAATTTTGAATCTATGGATCCTATTGAGGGAAAACATACAAAGTCCATGTAGTAAAACAAACCAAATAGACCAGTGATTTGTTTCCACTCTAAAATAAATCAGAATCATGAAAAACATACCCAACAGGGATGACACACAAAATGGTTAGGTGCCGTCTGTGAAAATTTTCATATGAACATATATAGCACTTAAGTATGATCTACTAAGGGAATGATATTCTAGGGACTAGTGTGACAAATCGTGCTCGGCAGAAAAGCAAATACATACATACATTTGAGGTGGATAAGGTGGTAAATGATGTATATGCACACATCTTAGGTGTGTGTGTGTTGCAGGGGTGGGTTATAATAACTATGAAATTCTATAGACATTGACAATGAATACATCGTGAACCGCCAAATTTAGCTTCTTCAGTGTAAATTATATTTGGAATCATAGCATGTGGTTGCATTTATCTAACAACATAGATCAAAATTATCTATTCATTTGCCGGACCTGGCATGGGGTGAATTTTGGAGACTTTTTTTAATTAACATTCTTGGATAATTTCAAAATAATTTAAAAAATAAGACAACATGTTTTAGATAAGACAAAAGGAAGAAAAGAAAATAAGAGGGTAGCCTTGTTGGTTTCTCTGTCTTGTGCATGCATACATGACCAAGAAGGAACTTCCGCGTGAGGATGTGAGCTGAGGCACGCCCCTTATTTTTTCCCTTGACTTTTTTCACCACGTCATCGCAAATATTTCCTCAACCCAAATAAATAGTGTACCAGTTTCCCTCCTACTATATACCATATTTTGTCTAGAAAAAAACTAAAACAATGGTAAAATCTCGAAACTATTCATCTACTATTCACAAGCTACACAATCTCCTAAGATGTAAGAAAGATCAGCAAAATTGGCAACAACAAAAAAGAAGTATTAGAGCCAAAGTTCTCAGCCCCTCTCCCACTCACTTCCCCATCTTAATGCATTCGTGGCATTAAAACAATCACATACAATCTAACATTTAATACATGAAGTTGCCATGGTCCATCCATTAAAAGCTACGTTATACACTTAAACATTTGCCATGGTCTAGGCATCAAAAGTATCACATGATACTTTAGGGACTAGTCTGACAAATCAAGCTCACTAGAAAAGGCAATACATACAAATATTTTGGGAGAGACGGATAAGGTAGTAAAAGTTGTATATGCACATATCTTTGGTGTGTGTGTTGCACGGGTGGGTTATAATAACTATGAAAATGTATAGACACTGACAATGAATACATTGTGAACCGCCAAATTTAGCTTGTTGACTCTATCTTGTATTGGGAATTGGAGCCTGTGGTGCGCTCATGTGACCACATAGATGTAAATTATGTATTCATTTGCCAGACCTGACTTCATGTGAATTTTGGAGACTTTGGTTAATTATTGTTGTTGAATAGTTTCAGAAATAATTTGAAAAATAAGCCAACTTGTTTTAGATAAAACTAAATGAAGAACAAAAAAAATAAGAGGGTAACCCTGTTTGTCTCTCTATCTTGTGCACGCATAGAAAACTTGCGCATAGCCAACGTATCGACGCCGCTGCCTTGGCCTAGGTTTTTCCTCCACCACCGTTCTCCTCGCCGCCACTATCTAGTTCAAACCACATAGGAGTCAGCTACAAATAGCAGTTGTCCTAGGGAAGCCAGCCGTTTGCGTCCTCGGCCTCAGTTTTTGCTGCAGAGTGTAGAATTGCACGCACCAGTAAGTTCTCCCAAAAGGACAAACTTATGGGGAAAGGTGGAGTATGCATTTATACATTGACACTCCCCTTCACCAGTAGCCATAGTCGTGTTAGTATGGTGTCATGTGGAGGGTTTTTTAATCAGCTGCTCCTACTTGCAATAGGTCTCCCGATTAATATATTATACTTGACAAAATTATAGAGATGCTCAACATATCTAATAATGATGTGATGTACTTTCTTGTATCTAATGATGTGATGTACTTGCATTATTCAACCATTCAACCACCAACTAGATTTCGCCAATATTCCATTCATTTACTTTTTGCACAAGCTAGATTGGATCTATTACAAATATCGTCCATATTGCTAGAACGTACACCTTGATTCCCGTCAGGCGTGTTAGTACCTACGTGTCGTATGCGGTCAGCGCGCATACAAGAACATTCACCCAGGAAGGAACTTCCTCTTGAGGTGTGTAAGCTGAGGCACACCCTTTATTTTATCCCTTGACCTTTTTCGCCACGTCAACACAAATATTTTCTCAACTAAAGTACTTAGTGGACCAGTTTCCCTCTTACTATATCACATTATTTTGGCTAGAAAACAAATACAGCTATGGGAAAATCAGGTAAACCATTCATCAACAATTTACAAGCTACCCGATCTCCTAAGATGTAAGAAAGGTCAATAAAAAAATGGCAACACAAAGAACAACAATTAGATCCAAATTTGTCATCCCCTCTCTCCCTCACTTCCCCATCCGAAAATCAGGATTGAAAAACATGATGCATGACAATACCTTTCAAAATATCAATTCATTTAATATTCCATGATCAAAATTATACTAGCCTCATATAATGTTAATAACAAGCTTGACTAAATTATGGAACCTAATTTTGAATCTATGAATCTTATTGTGAGGAAAAAAACTACAAAGTCCATGTAGTAAAACAAACAAAAGAGATCCGTGATTCGTTTCCAATCTAATAAGAAATATGAATCGTGAAAATAACATCCAAGAGGGATCACACAAAATAGTTAGCTATTGTCTATGAAAAATTTCATCTGAACATATGTTGCACATAAGCATGATTTACAAAAGGATGTTGACGTAGTCTTGGCATTAAAACTATCACATAAAATCTAACATTTAATAAAAGATGTTGCCACGGCCCAGCCATTAAAAGCTACTTTATACACTTAAAAATTTGCCATTGTCTAGGCATTAAAAGCACCACATCATATTTTAGGGACAAGTCTGACAAGTCAAGCTCGGTAGAAAAGGCAATAGATACAGATATTTGGGAAGAGGTGGATAAGGTGGTAAAAGATGTATATGCACACATATTAGGTGTATTTGTTGCGGGGGTTGGTTATAATAACAATGAAATTTTACTGACATTTACAATGAATACATCGCGAACCTCGAAATTTTGCTTGTTGAGTGAACCTTGTATTGGTAATCAGAGCATGTGGTTGCATTCGTCTGACCACATATATCATAATTATTTATTCATTTTCCATACCTCGCTCGTGTGAATTCTCTAGAATTTGGTCAATTAATGTTGTTGGATAATTTTAGAAATAAATAAAAAATAAGCCATTATGTTTTGGATAAGACTAAAGGACAAAAAGAAAATAAGAGGGCAACCATGTTGGTGTCTCTATTTTGTACACACATAGAGCACTTGTGCATAGACAACACATCGACGCCGCCGCCTTTTCCTAGGTTTTTCTTCTTCTTCTACCACCACTATTTTCCTCGCCACCACAATCTAGGTCACACAACACAGGAGTCAGCCACCGATAGCAGTTGTCCAAGGGAATCTAGTTATTGTAATTCTCAGCCTTGGTTTGTTGCTGCAAAGGTATAAGACTTTACTTTCTTGGGGCTCTATTCACTGGTAGCTATAGCCATGTTAGTATGGTGTCATGTGGAGAGGGTTTTAATCAGCTACTCCAGTTTGCAATAGGTCTCCCTATTAATATATTTTTCTTGGCAAATTGATAGAGATGCTCAACATATGTAATGATGTGATGTACTTGCATTATTTAACCATGTAACCACCAACCACTCGATTGGAGACATTATTATATTTTTACATTATTCTATTCATTTAAGATTGGCAAAAACTGGATTGGATCTATTACAAAGCCCATATTGCTAGAATGTACGCCTTGCTTCCTATTTTGTGTGTCCCTACCTACGTGTCGTATGATGTTAGCATGCATACATGACGTTCACCCTGCAGGGAACTTCCACATGAGGCGTGCGAGCTGAGACACACACTTTATTTTATCCCTTGACTTTTCTCACAATGTAAATGCAAATATTTCCTCAACCCAAATACATAGTGGAACAGCTACCCTCCTACTATATCACATAATTTTGGCTAGAAAAAAAACTAAAACTATGGGAAAAACTAGAAATGTATTTGTCTAGCATTCAGAAGCTACCCTATCTCCTAAGATGTAAGGAAGATCAACAAAATATTGCAACACGACAAAAAAGAATTAGAGCCAAAGTTGTCATCCCCTCTCTCCTTCACTTACCCATCTTAAAAAATCAGGATTAAAAAAGGTGATGCATGACAATCCCTATCAAAATATCGATTCATTTAATATTTCATGCTTGAAACTAGACTTGCCTCATATAATGTTAATTTCCACCTTTACATACTTATGGAGCCTAGTTTTGGATATATGCATCTTATTGTGAGAAAAAAAAAGTCCATGTAGTAAATCAAACCAAAGAGATCAATGATTGGATGCCATTCTAATAAGAAATCTGAATCATAAAAAAGACATCCAAGAGAGACCACTTACAAAATGGTTACTTGTCGTCTATGAAAAAATTCATCTGAACATATATAACACTTAAAATATGATTTACTGAAGGAACCTGATGCAGTCTTGGAATTAAAACTATCACATACAATCTAACATTTAATACATGATGCTGCCATGCTCCACCCATTACAAACTGTAGTATAAAGTTTAACATTTGCCAGGGTCTAGGCATTAAAAGTACTATATGATAGTTTAGGAACTAGTCTCACAAATCAAGCTCGGTAGAAAAGGCAATACATTAAGATATTTGAGGTGGATAACATGGTAATAGTTGTATATGCACACATCTTAGGTGTGCGTGTTGCAGGGGTGGGTTATATCGTGAACTTGTAACGTACACCCTGATTCTCGTCTGGAGTGTCGCTACCTATGTGTTGTATGCTGTCAGCGGGCATACAGGACTGTTCACCCTCCAAAGAACTTCCGCATGAGGAGTGTGAGCTGAGGCACACCATTTATTTTATCCTTGACTTTTTTCACCACGTCAACGCAAATATCTCCTCAACCGAAATGCATAATCCACAGGTTTCCCTCCTACTATATCAAATTATTTTGGCTAGAAAATTTAACTAAAAGTATGACAAAATCTCGAAAACTATTCATCTAGAATTCACAAGCTACCCTATCTCCTCAGATGTAAAAGAGTCAACAAAAATGGTAACACAAAAAAGTAAATTAGAGCCAGTGTTGTCATCTGCTCTCTCCCTTTCAGAATATCATTTCATTTAATATTCCATGATCAAAACTAGACTTGCCTCATATAATATCAATTGGCACCTTGAGGTAATTATGGAACGTAATTTTGAATTTGTGCATCTTATATTGAGGAAAAAAACTATAAAGTTCATGTAGCAAAACAAACCAAGGAGATCAGTTATTGGTTGCCACTCTAATAAGAAATCTGAGTAATAAAAACACATGAAAAAGAGATCACACACAAATAGTTTGGTGGGGTCTATGAAAAATTTCACATGAACATATTTTGCACTTAAGCATGATTTACTAAAGGAAGTTGATGTAGTCTTGGCATTAATATTATCAAATACAATCTACAATTTAATACATGATGTTGCCATGGTCCAGCCATTAAAAACTACATTATACACTTAAACATTTGACATGGTCTGGGCATTAAAAGTACCACATGATATTACAGGTACTAGTCTGACAAATCAAGCTCGGAAGAAAAGGCAATACATACAAATATTTGGGGAGACTATATATACAATGAACCTAGCTGGGTACTCGCTTGCAGTGCCTCACTCGTCTCCAAACTAGCATTATCTCAACAAACCAATACGTGCAGACTACCATCGCCAGCCATGGGTTCCTCCTCGCCTCTGTGTCTGCTCCTTCTCCTCCTGCTGGCCTCGGCGGCGGCTGTAGCACACGCATGGCCGGGCGACAACGTTTGGAAGCACACACTCGTGTACACGCACGAGAAGCTGACGGGCCCTAACTCCACATGGTTGATTACGGTGCAGTCCCAGCTGCGCGGTGACAACTTCAGGCAGTTTGGTGTGGAAGACAACGAGCTGCGAGACGGCCCGGACCCTCTTCGCTCATCTCTCTGCGGCCGGTTCCAAGCCCTCTTCGCTCTGGCTGGTCTGGTGAGCCCACCGGGCATGGAGTCCGCCGTCAACTTCTTGTTCACGGCGGGGATGTTCCGCAGGAGCATAGTGTGTGTGTCGGGCCCCATTCTGGACTTCGAGAGCACCCGCGAGCGCAAAATCATGGGCGGCACCGACGTGTTTCTGGTGGCGCGCGGGTACACCTTCAAGCACTAGTGAGGAACCGGGCTCTAGCACCGGTTTGTAAGGAACTTTAGTGCCGGTTCAGCAACCGGCACTAAAGGGTGGGGACTAAAGCCCTCCCCCTTTAGTACCGGTTCAACATGAACCGCCACTAAAGGTCCACCACGTGACACGAGCCAGCGCCGGGGACAGGGAGACCATTAGTACCGGTTGGTAATACCAGCATGTACTAAAAGATTTAAGGGGTTTTTGTTTTATTATTTATTTTTCTTTAGTTTTGTGTTTTCCATTTAATTTTATTCATTTGCCGGTATTTTACGATACTACATATTGTATACGTTGTGCATATATATCATCGAATGTCGTCTCGCACCACCATTCACACATGCATACACACATTTAGAGATTGTTTTTACATTATAATGACTTAGTAAATCACTATGTGAAAGAACCGCGGATTAGTTTCAGGTGGATGGACCCTAAGTGATCAAGTCATGGATTATCATGATAACCCATTACTTGATCACTTAGGATCCATCCACTTGAAACTAATTTGCGGTTCTTTCACCCAATGATATAACTCATCATTATTATCATCATCATCATCATCATCATCTCATCATCAGCATATTAATATATATAAAAACTCTTGCATCATATCATCACCAACAAGCTAATAATCATCATAGTCATTACCACTATTTAATCATCATAGTCATTCTAGCTAGCTAAATCACTCCTGCTGCTCTCTCAGGTAAAATAGCATAGAACATGTGTAGCAATCATGATTCATCATATTGGAGCATGCATATGAACATGTCTCCTAATTGTGGGATGCGCTTCTGATTGCTGCCCCCTAGTACTTCTTTGCGATCATTCACAATTTTGTTCCAGTCTTTGACTATTAAGACTTGATCACTTGTAGAAATCCTGAATGTACTCATGTGCAACGTAGGATGTCTTGGCCGTAAGATAACCATGGACATGCGACCTTTAGGCTCGATCCACTAAGGCACAGCTATCATGGGGAGTCCCTGTAGAAGAACATCGTAGTAACATACTTAGCAATGAAGTTTAGCTTAAAAAATAATGTATGCAAAAGATGCACTGAGGACAAATAGGAAAAATCTTACCATCTTCCCTAAATAGATGTGACCGTAGTTCAGTACGAACACTATTGGTCGCATGTTTTGAGTACTAAGATTTTCAAGTTTAGGAAAATAATTTGTCTTGAAAATATGAAGATCCTCAAGTCATGAAACATAATGACTTATCTCCTCAGGGTTTAGTTCAGCACTGGGATAGTAGTAGGTCCTGTCTACCAAGCGCTGGACATGTTCGCTTGAATGGAAATAAGTTGTCTATAGAAATTAGTTGTCAACTATTTTTCAATAAACAATATCGAAGACATAAATATGGTTGAGAAACTCTCATAATGGTAGAACTGGAGGCGTCTGCACATCGACCCAGATGTCGATATTATCTTCAATATAAACTTCTGGACAAATATCAAATGTGACAAGCATATCAGGCTCAAATGCATAAGCCTTGCATAGTGCTCTCCATTGTTTGCATTCAAAATGGGTGTAGGTGTCTGAATTGTATAGTTTTGCGGCAAAACTATAACCATGCTCGGTCCTCAAGTTAACTCTTTTTACCTCCATACTTTCCATAGAACTGAAACCAACCTTATCCAATACATACATTTTTGCATGGCACGGGATATGCTAGTAGAATAGTACAAAATTAAAATAACAAGTTCAAGCAAAAGAAGCACAAGTCATGCTTAATTACAAAAAAAGACTTGTCGTTGTGACTTGCTGTATCCACTTTGAAGGTGTCATCCAACTTGACGCTGAAGCACCTACCACCATCTAGGTGAGGCCTGTCGCACATGCCGCGTTCGTTTTCGCAGTATTCGCACATACCAAATTCCTTTTCGTCGTAAGACGACATTCCCTATGTTCATAGTTGAAACATTAATTGAAAATCCTACAATCCAAACATTTCATTTGATTAAGAAGCATAACTATATAAATACCCTAATTCAACTAATTCAACTAAGCACTTACTAAAAATAAACTAGTTCTATTAATTTTCTTACTAAAAATAAACTAGTTCTATAGTAAAATTTTAATTTTATCATCAAATATCATATACCTAAAATTTCTTACTAAAAATAAACTAGTTCTATTAATTCAACTAGTTCAACTAAGCACTTACTATAAATAAAAATAATTTATTTTCTTACTAATTCAACTAAGCACTTACTAGTTCAACTAAGCACTTATTGATTTTTTTTACTAATTCAACTAAGCACTTGCTAATTCAAATCTCATATTGAATTCAACTAGTTCTATTAATTTCTAGAAAACTGTTGATAAGAAAATCTAGATGACCGGCCAACATAAACATTACTAGTTTGTTTATTCCTATGAGTTATGATCTATTATTAACATTTGATGTCAAAGAAAATATTGTGATGGGATCAATATTTTTTGCTATCTTGAACTTTGTGTTCACCGCGAGTTTGTTAGATTTGTCAATAGAGTTTACCATGGGCATTCATTTTGAACAATTTCATCAAATTGCTAACAACCTGAAGTTTATATATATATTCATGCTAATATCTAACATTAATATATCTAATTCATCTATAACTAAAAGTATAAAAAAGCAACTCATCTAACATTAGTATCTAGCTAATTCATCTAACATTTGACATTAATGTCTAATTCATGTAATCATCTAACATTTTCTCTCTCTGTGTGCGTACTGTCTGTGTGAGGGCTGCCATGGCGCGGCAGGGGGCAGTCTTAAAGCGGGGCCACGGCCAACGATGTGAGGCGACGGGGACGGGTCGGGGGCGCGCGTCGACGGTGCGGCGACGGGGACGGTTGAAGTGATGGGGATGGCGACAGCGACAGTGTGCGATGGGGGCAGCGACAGGCCGGGGAGGCGACAAAACTACAGGAAATAGGTAATTTGTTGTATGTGGATCACAGAAGGCAAAGGCCTAAATCCAGACGGCAAAGATTTTGCCGTCAGGAAGCAGACGGCAAACTTAGACGACAAAGATAAGTCGGCAAAAAATACTTTGTCGTTGACTTTTCATCGGGAAGACGGCAAAGATTTTGCCGTCAGCCAATCTCAGTAACAGACGGTGAAGAAACATCTTCACCGTCAGCCAAAACACAATCTTTGCCGTAAGCCGAACTACTTTACAGACAGCAAAATATTTATTTTAATTTAAAAAATTCACAGGACAACTGAACATCAAAACATTTTCCATGGCATTCTTTATAGATCGATTTACACAACAAAATTATTATATCGATTCACAGGACATCTGACCATCAAAAATTCGGATCTACAACATTTTTTATAGATAAATTTACAGAACTAAACATCAACAATTTTCATAATGGATTTACACATCGATGCTACAACAAAAGAGGGCCCTACTGCAGACTGCACCGGGCATGGGGCAGCACCCGTCGGCAACCGTGCGGGCCATGGAGCCACTCGGCGTCCTGCACCCCATGGGGGCGAGCGCAGCGACCCTCCGCAAATGGTGCTGCTCCCTGCAATGGCCGGTGGGGCGAGCGGCAGTGGCGGCCGGTGGCGCGGGCGGAGGTGCGCTCCAGTGGGCACATGCGGGCGGATGCGGGCGCTGGCCGGTCGCGCAGGCGGCTATGGGCTCCGGTAGGCAGACGCGGGCGGAGACATGGGCAGATGCGGGTGCCAGCGGGCCGTGCAGGCAGAGGTACGCTCTAGTGGGCACACACGGGCGGAGGCAGGAGGCGGAGGCGGGCGCTGGTCGGTCGCCCAGGCGACTGTCAGCTCCGGTAGGCACGCACGGGCGGAGGCGTGCTCCGTCGGAGACATGGGAGGAGGAAGGGGCGCGCGGCAGCGTCTGTACATGGGCGGCGCTCGCTGTGAGAAAGAGGGACGGCTGGTTGTGGTGCGTTGCGAGAGGGAGTGGGGTGGGTAGAGGATAAGGCGTGGTGGAGTGGGTGGTGGGCCAGCCGGGGTTTGTTTGCGTGTGGTGAGAGAGAGAGGCGGGTGTGGGCGTCGCGGATTGGTGCCACGTCATCGATCCGTGGGATCGATCCGTGGGCTGTGTTTTCTATTTGCCGCCTGCCATTTTTGTACAGACGGCAAAGAGCTCACTTTGCCGTCTGTAGACAAAACACAGACGACAAAATATTTTTGCCGTCTGTGTTTTTATGTACAGAAGGAAAAGTGAGATCTTTGCATCTGTAAAAAAATCCAAACAGCAAAGATTCTTTGCCATCAGCATTTTTTTATAGAGGGCAAAGTATGTCTTTGCCGTCAGTCGTTCTTTGCCGTCAGCTGATGTCGGCCAAATTTGTCTTTGTCGTCTACCCCGATGAAATGCTGACGGCAAAGACCAGTACTGACGGCAAATCTCCTGTTTCCTGTAGTGCGGGGACGGGTGTGGCGACGGGGATGGGCGACGCCTCGACGAGGTTGAAATGGAGGAAGAGGAGAAGAAACTGAAATTTTCGTAGGCGCTGCTTATATAGGATGGACCTTTAGTACCGGTTGGAGCCACCAACTGGTACTAAAGGGCAAATTTGGCCAAGCGAAAGGGTGGGAAGCGACCCCCTTTAGTACCGGTTCATGGCTGGAACCGGTACTAAAGACCCCCCCTTTAGTACAGATTAGAGCCACAACCTGGTACTAAAGGGGGTGCACTGCCAGGCGACGGGCAGGAAGTTTAGTCCCCCATTGTCGAGGGAAGAGTAGCCGCATTGGTTTATAAACCCAGCAGCGGCTGCTCCATCGAGCTCCTCTCCAAGGTAGGCCTTCTGGGCCTACCTGTGCTCCTCTGCCCTGTTGGGCCTACTGTGCTTGCGGGCCTGCATCCTGGCCCAACTACAGGTTGGTTTTCTAGTCGTATGCAGGCTGCTGTGGGCCAGTAGGCGGGCTTTTTTATTTAGTTTTTTTTCTATTTTTTCTTTTAAGATTTATTTATTTTCTTTTATTTGAAAGAGATTGTCAATTTTTTACATGAAGTGCATCCAGTTTTTGCCCTAACCCTCTCTACTTTTTTGCACATGCTATGTGGGTGGAATGATGATACCATGCCAACTTTCAACCTTTTCAGAGTTAATTTGTAGTGTTTTTCAATTTCAGGGTCATTTAGCTAAATAATAATCAGTAAATGAGCTGAAAATTAGCAAATGATGTCAGAAAGGGTTGAAAGTTGATAACGTGTCTTTAAATGGTGCATACTGAAGGCACAAAAAGTCTGGAGTTGTAATAAGTTTAAAAAAATGAAATGCCTTTGTAACAGATGATTTTTCGTCTGAAACCCTGATACTTCGAAAGAGATTGTCAATTTTGTACACGAAGTTCATCTAGTTTTTGCCGTAACCCTCTCTAAATTTTTGCACAAGCTATGTGGGTGGAATGATGATACCATGCTAACTTTCAACCTTTTCAGAGTTCATTTGTAGTGCTTTTCAAATTCAGGCTCATTTAGCTAAAAAATAATCAGTAAATGAGATGAAAATTAGCAAATGATGTCAGAAAGGGTTCAAAGTTGATTACGTGGCTTTGAATGGTGCATACTGAAGGCAGAAAAAGTCTGGAGTTGTAATAAGTTTAAAAAATGAAATGCCTTTGTAACAGATGAGTTTTCGTGTGAAATCCTGATATATATACTTCGAAAGAGATTGTCAATTTTGTACACGAAGTCCATCCAGTATTTGCCGTAACCCTCTCTACTTTTTTGCACATGCTATGTGGGTGGAATGATGATACCGTGCCAACTTTCAACCTTTTCAAAGTTCATTTGTAGTGCTTTTCAATTTCAGGGTCACTTAGCTAAAAATAATCAGTAAATAAGCTAAAAATTTAGCAAATGATGTCAGAAAGGGTTGAAAGTTGATGACGTGGCTTTGAATGGTGCATATTGAAGGCATAAAAAATATGGAGTTGTAATAAGTTAAAAAAATGAAATGCCCCTTTAACATATGAGGTTTCGTCCGAAACCCTGATACTTCGAAAGAGATTGTCAATTTTATACACGACGTGCATCCATTTTTTGCTGTAACCCTCTCTACGTTTTTGTGCATGCTATGTGGGTGGAATGATGATACCATGCCAACTTTCAACCTTTTAAGAGTTCATTTCTAGTGCTTTTCAATTTCAGGGTCATTTAGCTAAAAAATAATCAGTAAATGAGCTGAAGATTAACAAATGATGTCAAAAAGGGTTGAAAGTTGATGACGTGGCTTTGATTGGTGCATACTGAAGGCACAAAAGGTCCAGAGTTGTAATAAGTTTAAAAAAATGAAATGCCTTTGTAACATACGAGTTTCGTCCGAAACCCTAATATATACTTCCAAAGATATTGTCAATTTTGTACACGAAGTGCATCCAACCCTCTCTACTTTTTTGCACATGCTATGTGGGTGGAATGATGATACAATGCCAACTTTCAAACTTTTCAGAGTTTATTTGTACTGCTTTTCAATTTCAGGGTCATTTAGCTAAAAAATAATCAGTAAATGAGCTGAAAATTAGCAAATGATGTCAGAAAGAGTTTAAAGTTGATGATGTGGCTTTGAATGGTGCATACTGAAGGCACAAAATGCCTGGAGTTGTAATAAGTTTAAGAAAAATGTAATGCCTTTGTAACAGATGAATTTTCGTTTGAAACCATGATACTTCGAAAGAGATTGTCAATTTTGTACACGAAGTTCATCCAGTTTTTACCGTAACCCTCTCTACTTTTTTGCACATGCTATATGGGTGGAATGATGATACCATGCTAACTTTAAACCTTTTCGGAGTTCATTTGTAGTGATTTAAAAATTCACGGTCATTTAGCTAAAAGATAATCTGTAAATGAGCTGAACATTAGCAAATGATGTTAGAAAGGGTTGAAAGTTGATTACTTGGTTTTGAATAGTGCATACTGAAGGCAGAAAAAGTCTGGAGTTGTAATAAGTTTAAAAATGAAATGCCTTTGTAATGAGTTTCGTTTGAAATTTTGATATATACTTCGAAAGAGATTGTCAATTTTGTACACGAAGTGTATCCAGTTTTTGCCGTAACCCTTTATACTTTTTTGCACATGCTATTGGGTGGAATTATAATACCATGCCAACTTTCAACATTTTCAAAGTTTATTCGTAGTGCTCTTCAATTTCAGGGTCACTTAGCTAAAAATAATCAGTAAATGAGCTGAAAATTAGCAAATGATGTCAGAAAGGGTTAAAAGTTTATTACGTGGCTTTGAATGATGCATACTGAAGGCGCACAAATTTTGGAGTTGTAATAAGTTTAAAAAATGAAATGTCCCTTTAACAGATGAGTTTTCGTCCGAAACCCTGATACTTAGAAAGAGATTGTCAATTTTGTACACGAAGTGCATCCAGTTTCTGATGTAATCCTCTCTACTTTTTTGCACATGCTATGTGGGTGGAAGGATGACACCATGCCAATTTTCATCCTTTTCAGACTTCATTTCTAGTGCTTTTCAATTTCATGGTCATTTAGCTAAAAAATAATCAGTAAATGAGCTGAAAATTAGCAAATGATGTCAGAAAGGGTTGAAAGTTGATGTCGTGGCTTTGAATGGTGCATACTGAAGGCACAAAAAGTTTGGAGTTGTAATAAGTTTTAAAAAATGAAATGCCTTTGTAACATATGAATTTTCTTCTGAAACCCTTATATATACTTCGAAAGAGATTGTCAATTTTGTACACGAAGTGCATCCAGTTTTTGTCGTAACCCTCTCTACTTTTTTGCACATGCTATGTGGGTGTAATGATGATACAATGCCAACTTTCAACCTTTTCAGAGTTCATTTGTAGTGCTTTTCAATTTCAGGGTCATTTATCTAAAAAATAATCAGTAAATGAGCTGAAAATTAGTAAATGATGTTAGAAAGGGTTTAAAGTTGATGACGTGGCTTTGAATGGTGCATACTGAAGGCACAAAAAGACTGGAGTTGTAATAAGTTCAAAAAATGAAATGCCTTTGTAACAGATGCGTTCCCATCCGAAACCCTGATACTTCGAAAGAGATGGTCAATTTTGTACATGAAGTACATCCAGTTTTTGCCTTTTAATGGTGCATAATGAACACACAATAAGTCCGGAGTTAAATAAGTTATTAAAAATGAAAGAGAGGTGCAATGCTCACCGACACGTTGCTTAGCTTCAGGCCATGAGAAACTACACATAGCTCTGTGCAGTCTACACTATTTCCTCAAGGCCTGAAGCTAAGAAATATGCAGGTGAACATTGTGCCTCTCCTTCATCGTTCCTCATCTCTGCACTCAGCGCTTTCTAAACCGCTGCCAGTCCCTCTTGCTTGGAGAGTTGGGACTAATTTTGTTATGGTCCACTTAAACATAGCTATAATATTCTTCTATAGCTAATATAATCAACTAAAGGTTCATCTGTAGTACCATTTCATGGCTGGAACCGGTACTAAAGATGCTGGTCGGGCCCCAGCCTGACAACAGCAAGCTACCACCTCTGTAGTACCGGTTCGTGGCACGAACCGTTACTAAAGGTCAGCCACGAACCGGTACTAATGGGCGTCGCCCGCCTAGCTATTGGAACCGGCACCAATGGTCACATTAGTGCCGGTTCAGTTACAAACCGGGACTAATGTGCTTCACATTACGACCTTTTTCTACTAGTAAGAGGCTTGTGCCTGAGATGAGCGTACCCGATAAGTACAGTGTCTACAGGCTCGACCTCTTCATTCAAGTCAGCTCGAACTGTCTGCCACTCCTGCCACCGATTGATTCCATTGGCGCTTACGACATTTTAATTTGAAATACTAAGGTTGTGCTAGCTGCTTGGTTTAAGTTCCTCTTATTATCTGTAGCGCCAGAAAAGTGTCATAGTTCACGTTGCAACACGGGTTATTATGTATCTCGTCGGTGTAAAATCGACACGATCCGCCCACACCTGGTGCATGGGGATCGTGATGAAGTTTTTTAATGGAATAAAAATGGAATCTTATCTATTTAGAAAGCTAGGCCTCACTATTTTTATTATCTTAACATGCGCACATGCATGCTATCTCTTTAAGGGCCCACTATAAAATGGATGCAAAAACATTTATTATTATTATTTGTTGTTTTCCATTATTTTTATTTATTTCATGATAAAAAGGTTTCTTATCACCACATATCCATCTCATCGACGGCCCACTAAACATATGCATGGGAAAAAGAATGCCATTATATTATGCTACTTATATTCAATAAACCTTTTTTGACTATTCCAAATATTCATGTTTCATATAACAAAATCTCATTGAAATATATTAATTGCAATGATTCCTACAGCAACATACATGGTATCACCTAGTAAAATGAATGATGCTAAAATAAGTGGCATAAATCAGATGTTCATTATTGTTGTGGGATGCTGGGACATCTTGCTAGTGAAAAACAATATCATCATAGAGTATTAGTAGGCATCAGTTAGCTCTGGTATTCAAGGCTACAGGTATTATTTCTCTTTGATCATTCATAGGGCTAGACCTAGTGCCCAGGTACATGTGATCATGGCTAGATTCAATATAAATTATTATCCATCTAAGCTACAAGGGCATGTCCAACGCCATCCATCAAATCAGATACCCCAAATATCCACGAAGACGTCTGAATGTGCCACAGGCAGCCATCCACCTATATGAACCAAATGGCCATCTCTTTTAAAAAGATGTAAAACAAATGGCCCACGTGCAGCCTCAGTTTGAATCATCGACCGATCAATTCAAACATATAGTTAAATCCTAATAAAAGTACGAGATGGTTACTAAGGTGTGTGGAGGGGGCTGAAGATAACTGGGTTGCGAATGGTTCCGGGGGTGGAACGGTAGTGAAATACAAGGAGCATGGATGAAGGAGCAGTGGTTTGGCAAGAAGTGGGCCATGTCCAGAGTGGTGGAGGCAGAAATGGTCTTGGTGGGGCAGATATAGAACAAGAGGGGAGGGACGGAGTGGGGGAAAAGGGCTCCCGGAGTGGGGTTTTGGGTCGGCTGGGTGTATCGGGGTGTAACATGGCGGGCATGCAGACTCCCCCGAAACCACCCAATCTTATTTTTCAGTTTGGCGGAATTCGTATGTGCCAACCAATCCATAAATGTTTGATGCACGATGTTGGATGGAACAAAGCATATGAGCCACACTATCTGGGCATTTCGCATTATTTTGATGAATTACATTGGAGAAGCCAACCAATCTAACACTTGGTATTCAGAATCTTGGAGTTGCATTGGTCGTGGTGATTGGGGACGCTCCAATGTCGTGTAGTCATATTAGCTAGTTGATTACTAAATTTTCTAGTATAAAAAAAGGTGTGACATAAGTATTCATCATCTTTCCATAACCGAGAAGACTCCGCATTTGTGCAAATCTCTTATTCTCTTCACCTTGACATCATCTAATTTGTAACATCATCACAAGCTCTTGGCAAACTGTCGAAAGGCTTATGAAAGGCAAAGTATGCGTTGTAGTGGCTAACATTACGGAACCCGTCATTGGTAACTTGGTAAACTGAAACACCAACAATCACCAAGATGCCACAAAGATTATACACCCCACATAGTAGTCAGGGAACCACCACACAGGAAAAATAGTTGTCAGGGCACGAAAAATCAATTCTTTCAAGAAGGATGCAAAACTCTATGGAAAAAAAGGCTACAACCTATGTTTTGCTCATGGAGTTCATCAAGCCTCCAGGGCAATGATTTCAAAAAAATCCATATATGCATCATTATTGTTGGATCTACAACACACATCATCTCATTATAAAGTCACGGAAGTTATCAAAGGTTTCTTGAGGTTCGATGAGCTACCAGTAGTCCACAAATGTCAAAGCATCAATCAGTCCAACAAATGAAAGTTGCAGATTTCTTGTCCAACTCAACCGAGTTTAATTTCCTGGCTACTACTGTTAAAGGTTGCTTGATTCAGTTTCTAACCAATGAACAAGATGCAACAAGGTAGATGGGTAACGCAAATAAGATATACATCAAAATCTCTTTCCAACCGTGATTAGCTTTTCTCACAGCTACCTCTGAATCATCATTGGATGAGAGAGAACACTTAGTTCGGTAAAACATCCAAAAAGAAAGAAGAAAAAGAGAACCTCAGCAAATGACAACACAAAGCTTCGATGCCTGCCAACTCATGTAAGCTATAGGCAGCCACACAAGGCTTAGTATCTCCCACCTCACCGAAAAAATGATTAATACATGCATGCCTCGCAAGAGTACCATGCAATAAATCATGTCAAATTTATTAATTAGTTTCAGTTTAGATTAATATATATTGATAAATACATACGTCCACAAGCCAGCTGTGATATACATATATGTGACTAGAATACATTGGGTATGTGTGGAATAATTCAGATTGTCATTATGAGGTTTGGTGTAGATAAAACAATTGTGTCAATGCTTAGGCCCGGTTATTAGTGAGGAAATTGTATGAACAAATATTAATGAAATACAGATAGAACGAAGGTGAGAAGGCTCCTTTGCAGCCACACATTGGAACACTAGATCTCGCGTCATGCATTGGACATGCAAGCGAACAAACCACTCTACTGCGGGAAGCATACCCTATGACATGCACATTTTCCACATCAGTTGAGAGCAATGCATTCTTCGCTGGTAACTCGTCTGTGCTACATGGTCAATGAGTGCAGCAGAATGATCCCTGCTAGCTTCACTAGAGCACAAAACAGGGATGCTAGGCTGCACTAGCCCATAGCTTGCATATGCTACATGGATGGATAGGGGATGGATGATGGAAAAAGTAGTTCTAGGCCACAAAAATAAATACTATGTTTGAACTAAATGCATAACATTTATTTGAAAATGAAGGGAGCACGTGACATGCCTCATTACTGTTTACAAAGATACTGGTAGTAGTGAACTGATTGTAGCTCAGATTCTTAGGTTCCTCATAGTTGAACAAACCCACTAGCTAGGGGTGTAATTCATAGATTCGCAATGGTGCTCACATTTTTCTAGATTTATTTTTGATTTTCCGGTGATGTTGGTCACTTTGTGATGTTCCTGACGACGACAAGACACCTATAGAGACTTCGTCAAACTGAATATGTTGTGTCGACTCAGTATCTTAGAGGTGCTCATAGGGGTAGGTTGTGTGCACATGAGTTAATAGGGGTGAGTATATGTGTATGTGTGTGTGAGCATCTCTGGTTGTACTATGTTAAAAAAAACTCGGTAGTCCACAAGAATTAAAGCATCCATCACTTTTCATAACATAAAGGTGTAGATGGCCTGGCCAACTCCATAGAGTTAAATTTAATTGATTCTAGTTTTGATGCACGTCAATCGCTGGCAATATTGAATTTGGGCCAGTTGATTCAGTGTAGAAAGAAGAACCAACTTCAAAGCACGAGGCCGCGGTGGCAGGTTCTATCTTTTCTATATTAGGGTGAAGGGAGTGCAGGAGAAGCAACAACGTTCTTGTCTTTCTTACAGTCCAAGGGGTGCTAGGAAAGTAGCAACCTCCTTGCCTATCCAAGATGTGCTGGGAGGGGTGAAAGCTCGCCGAAAAATTCGGGTGGTTCACGGTTTAGAGGGATGGCCACGGAAGGCGGCAAGCATGGTGGTGGGTGGTGGGGGCATGGGTGGAGGGTGGTGCGACGAGGCTGTTGTGAAAGCGCCGCCGGCAGCGGGCGGCGGACACTGGCGGTTGGGCTAGTGGTATGTGGGGCACTTCCGGGGACGAACAGGAGGGCTGGATTTTTAAGAAGCTAATCTGGTCATTCATCTTGCATCCGACAACTCATTTAAAATCGACAGAATCAAAAGTATTTTCAATGGACTTACATCTAGCCTTGGCCACTTTGTTTGGTTTCTAACATGGCCACTTCGTTCCAGATACCAGCGAACTAGATTTACGTCAAAATTGTTTTCAAATGGAAAAAAGTTCGTCTTTCCAAAAAGAAAATGTGACAGACTTGTGACAGCTATATTTCGATGCCTCAATCAAGATGTGATTAGCTTTGCTTACAACTTTTTTATTCTTCATCATCATCACAAAAGAGAGAACATTTAGTTCGGTACCGATGTCCATGTCACGGAATAGTTTACCAGTATCCAACTCACGTAATAATGTCCAACTAACATACCAGTGTACTAGTGTCCAAATCATGCAAGAGTGTCCAACTCATGTACCAGATGTGTGCGAGTGTCCAACTCACGCAACAGTGTTCGTACCATTATACCAGTGTACAACTCACGTAACTACAGAAGGAAGTCATGCAAATATTATCACACTTCTGTTGCTCTATGTCATCTTCTATTTCCACCAATATCTGCCACCACTTCCAAAGATAAAAACAATCATAACATTATTTAGTTGTAAGGAGTGATCTTTATCTTCTTAGGTTTTCTTGTTCTTTTTAAAACGACCCATTTATTAAAAAAATATTATAACATTCCTTGCAAGAAATATTTTTCAAAATATAGAATAACACATTTTTTGATGATTTTGGCACACAAAGTACATTTTAATAAAGCTTGCAAAATTTAATAAGTTGTTCCAATTTAGACGAACATATACTCATAAATACATTCATCAAGAAGGCATAGTGCCATGCAAATATGTAATCCGGTACTACGATCTAGCATGTTGTGACGATGTGCACGAGGACGAATAAATGTGTGGAAGAATTGGTGTAAACAGCGCTACACCAAGTGCTTGCTTAGCCAGGTGGCAACCTGAACTAGCTCGAAGGTGAGGACATACTTGGTAATCATGCAGTGGGACACGAAGGTCGCACCCACATTATTACCAAGCGGATAGAGAAAGATCCGTACTCGTCCAAGAAATAGGATAGCGAGGAAAAGCTGAGGCTGCTGACATTGCCCTTTCTTGATAACTAGGATCATTAAGGGTTGCCAACGGGACAAAATAAAAGAATGATCCGGGATAGACGCATGTCCATCACCGAAATGATAGGCGGGACTGAGGGAAAGACATCGGTGCGATACCTGAGCACCATTTTTGCAAACACTGTCAGGATCACTTGGCATCACTCTGCTGGGACAGAAATGACACCAAACACCGAAAGAAAAGGAGCTTGAGAAATGCAAAGGTTGAGCTGTAGTGGATCCGAACCGATGCCAGCTACACTCTCCAATAAACCGTTAGCACAACTAAGACTATATGCATGCTATGCAACAAACAAATGCAGCAACCAAATGCAATAAACAAGCCAGACTCTATACTACCGATTTCTAATGTTCGCGCGGTCTAGGGCGTCCTACAGCTAGACCTGCTCTGATACCAAGCCTGTGGCACCCCGGCTCAGAGAAAACCGGAACGCCCCGTATTCCAGCCCAGAGATCGAGGAGAAGTCTTCTGGAATACGGCACTGCTTAGCATAGAACAAACCAGCTTTCTATTATTACATGAATATGAATACAAGGTCTCCGATATTACAATGAATAACATCGGTACAGCGACACTACACCATCCTCAGTTGCTCTATGCAAGCAGCAGAACAACACGATGCAATGGAAGAACTCTAGCAGCGGAACAACAACGATGGTGGTGAACTCCACTCCGCAGGGACTCTGGCTGGAACGCTTATCCTAGCTCGCACGAACAGAAACCACGACAAGCAAGCAATCAAATCTGGCATGACCTGCAAACTAGCATGACACGCCAGGTCAGTACATTGAATGTACTTGCAAGCTCACAATAACCAGAAGCATTCAAGGCAGACAACAGCATAGCAATTACAGGTTAGGCAGAATTTAACATGATATCATCAGAACAATATAGCATGAACAACTTGAACATGATACAGTTAACACAACATGAACATGGCATGAACATATTTATCTGACAATACTATCATGCAACATGATGTCACTACATGCACCACTTATTCTGCTCGGGCTACCTCGTAACCAACACAAGCATCACTTAACAACCTCGGACATCACACGATCATCTCAAGATCAAATCAAGCTTGGTATAAACAACATCGTAGTTATCATTAAATGACCACAAGGAGCTTGACCTTTACCCACGATTCTCGTACAACCTCACGAGTATACAACAACTCGGTATCCTCGATACCACTGTGATCCTTACGGCGATCACAACCACGACCAACACTTGGTCCCAAACCGTGATCCTTACGGCGATCACAACCCGACCAATATATGACCCGTGATCCTTATGGGGATCACAACCCGACCACTAAATGGACCGTGATCCTTACGGCGATCACAACCAACTTATCTCATCGTTATTAGGCACATTATTCTTATTACTGTTGACTCATGGTGTGACCTACTTTCGACCTGGGCCCTTATCCGCGGGTGCGGCTATCGATAGATTTAATATACACTCTACAGAGGTTAGTGCATTGTACCCACACTACGGAACCCATGGCCTCGCACTCCCATTCGGGTGGACCAACGGCGTTCCGACAAAACCGCCCTACTGCCATGACACTCTCCCGGCCACTCCGACTCACTCAACGACCACCGTCATGGCCCCGTATCTACCTCCAGACACCTCAACGACCACCGTCGTGGCCCAAAACAATAAACTGTCCCAAACGGGGACATGTGCACATAACAACAACAATGGGCACACAAGGCTTATGTCCGCCTACCTGATCAGGGTAGCACGCGCCCATAACCTTCCCTCATTGGAGGCACCGGCGAGAGGCACGACAATAGACCCAGTTAGGACCGTCCCATACCGGTAAGCGTGGTCGCACTGGTCAGCATCGATTCAGCGGCACCATGACTCAGCCAACAGTTATTCAAGTTCAATTTAATCCGGATAACTTGAATGCAAATATGCTGAGTCATGATAAAATTCATGAACATGATATCAACATAATCATGAGGGTATCACATAACTATCCATCATATCAACAATAAATCATATCCACTGAGCACGGCATACTGACTAGCATGACCATCACCAACATCAACATGTACTACTAGCAAGCATAATCATATGAAAGGAAATACTAGCAGGTAGAACATGATAACAGAGTACAAGACAACATAGCACAAAAGTGAACATGCAAATCAAAACATCACCGGAACAACGATAACCATCTTTTCAACAAGCAAATATTTAATAAAGTTTCAAGTTGAAAACCATGGCCACTGCATGACTATCATGCAAGTGGGTATTGTGGCTTGCCTGGGGATGAAGAAATCACCGTGAGAAAGTGCGAGAAACTCGCGGAACGAATCGCCGGAAAACGTACTCTCTTGAAGGGGGCTGAATAAGGGCAAGGGCATAAAGGTCAATTTAACAGTGTCAAACCATATTCAAAGCATGACCAACAGAACGGGCTCAATGAAACGAATAAGTGAGTGTTGGAATCACCTTATTTGGAGTTACACATAAAAATATATGGATGTTTTTCTGCCAGGGACCCATCTATAATGAAAATATTTTCAACCAGGGGCCTGAACAGAAAAAGTGAAAGCGTAATCTGGCAAAATATGCCTTCACCTCATCCATCTGAACAGTGGCGGGGCTGGACGCGTGCTGGTCCCACAGGGTGGGGCTCGTCACTTATCCACGTGGGCTGGGCCGAGTCAACGCAGGCCCGGCGGCTGGGTCGCTTACAGGCAGGGCCCGCCGCATCTTCTCTCTCCTTCTGGCCTCCTTCTTCTCCCTCCCGCCTGGACGCATTGGGCCGAGCAGGGGAGCTCACCCCAACGAGCCTCGCTGGCAATCCCGACCACCTTACGGGGTGCTCGACCTACCGACAAGCTCAGCAGGATGAGGCGGATCCATTCAGCAAGGACACGGACACCGAGGAGGATCGGAGCAACTAGGCGGTGGACTCCGACGGAGATGGCCTCGGGTGAGGTTGGGCTACAGGGCTGCGGGGTACTCCTGCAAGGGGCAAGTAGGTGGGGATGGTCAGGAGGTCGAGGGGACTCCTCCGGTGGCTACAGAAAGGAGGGGGAGGGCCGACATCGAGCTAATCTAGCCGAGCCGAGGCGGTGGCCATGGTGGCAAAGGGAGGGCAAGAGAGCTCCTAGAGCTTGGGGAAGTAGCTAGGCGGGGCACTGGGAGGTGAGTGAGGCTGTTGGTGAGCTCGAAAGGCTCGGGGAACGGCTTATATTGCCGCGGGACAAGGAGGCCGCGCTGGCACTGCCGCAGATGTGTGTGCTCACGCATGTGCTCGGGGGAAGGAGACGACGAGGCACAGGGAGGAGCTCACGGGATAGAAGAGGTCAAGGGACCTAGGGAGGAAGACGACGGCGACGAACCGAGCCAAGACGTCACTGTGCTCTCGTGGGTGTTCGTCGGCGAGCGTTGGCGAGGGGTTTTACGGCAAGGGAGAGAGGTCCAGGAGGACGGAGATGACGCGGTAAATCTATTAGACATGCTCGTGCTTGCTGAGACGCCGAGCAGAGGAGGGGACCGAGCAAGAACACATCTAGCTCGCGTCCATGGCATGCCAGAGAGGCGGTCACCGCGTGCACTGGTGCACACGTGGCCACAATCGATGCCAAATGATGCCTGGGGGTTAGTCCTTCCTAGGGAGGCCTCATCTATGGTGGTAACTTGGTGAAAACAGATAGGGTTAAATAGTTATCAACTGCTGAAGTTTACTGTAGTAAACTTAGCCGTGCACTGGTGACCAACAGGGAACTGCTTGAGGCCAAATAAGTTGTCTGGGATGTTTAGCTATGGAGGGACTATGATCTTGGAGGTTTTGAGGGTAAATGGATCAAGATTTACTGCAGTTGCTTCACAACCACATAATCTGGTCAGAAATGAAAATCATGCTGATGCACTCACATGGTTGATTGGATTGAGCTGAGTTTGAGCAAGGCTGGGTTATTTGATCATATGAAGATGATGAGAAAGGTTTCATACCATTTGGATAAACCAAAATGGTACTTCCTTCACAAGCATCTCCTCTGGACAGAAACTTGCAAAAATTCTAGAGGGATAATGGCTTAATGAAATGATGCCAAATTTGGTGGAGAGATGTTTTATGGGTATAAGAATGATCTGGTAATTTATCAGGATTTTTAAGCAATATAAAATATACTTGCTTCACAACCTGAAAATATTGCCAGAAACAAAGATTTGCTCATGTGCTCACATAGATAATTGGATGGGGATGCAAATGGGTGGAAGGGGTTAATATGAGCACATTAAGGAGTGTGAAAAAGTACAACTCATTTGGATATTCTTAGCAAGTACTTCCTTCACAATGGCTTCTGTTTGACAGAAATTTTGAAAACATTGTTGAGGAATATTGGCTAGGCAAATAAAGTTTAACTTGTGCATGAGGCAATTATTTGGACATATAAACATGCCCAAAAAGGTTGGGAGCCACTAGGAAAACTATAAATAACACTTCCTTCACATAGTGCCATTTAGGACAGAATAGAAAAGGAATATTGGGGAATTATTTTTGAACATGGCAATGAAAAGTTTTGCCATATTTGATCAAGATATGACCCAAACAATTTATGAGAATTAATTAGGAATTTTTTGAGTGATAGAAATATAGGTTGCTTCACAACCTAGGGCAATTTGAGTTATTCCTTTAATAGAAAAAGGAATATTCTCAATAAAAAGAATATTGGGATTTGGGCTAGGATGGAAATGACAGGGTCTAGGGAAAGATTTGGGAATGACAGGCCGCTCTAGAAAAAAAGAAGAGGGCCTCTTCTTCATTTTCCAGACCATAAAGCCACGAAAAAGAAAAACTCAGGCAAAAACCTCGAAAAAACAAAAGAAAAAGAAAGGGCCAAAAATCAGGCTGTCACACCTGTATTGATGAGAATCCCGTGATAAGGGGACATGATCTCTGCTTCAACAAGATGTGCCAAGGAAACCTCCTCGCAATATGTGCGGTGGCTGGTTGAGAAGAGAACGGTTCGAATAATGACCGGGCCATAGTGTGATGTCACGCTGTGTAAAGTTGTCATCATATTTGATTCGTGGAATATTGTTCTCTATACGATGGTATGTGGAATTTATTTTGCAGAGCCGGACACGATCCTTGTGTTCGAAATTTGCCTTGGAGTATTTGGAGATGGAACCCGCCTTGTAATGCCGAAGACAAACTGCGCGTCGGACTCATCGTCATTGAAGCCTGGTTCAGGGGCTACTGAGGGAGTCCTGGATTAGGGGGTATCTGGACAGCCGGACTATATACTTTGGCCGGACTGTTGGACTATGAAGATACAAGATTGAAGACTTCGTCCCGTATCCGGATGGGACTCTCCTTTGCGTGGAAGGCGAGCTTGGTGATTCAGATGTTAGATCTCCTTCTCTGTAACCGACTTTGTGTAACCCTAGCCCCCTCCAGTGTCTATATAAACCGGAGGGTTTAGTCCGTAGGACAAGAACAACAATCATAAGCATAGGCTAGCTTCTAGGGTTTAGCCTCTATGATCTCGTGGTAGATCGACTCTTGTAATACTCATATCATCAAGATCAATCAAGCAGGAAGTAGGGTATTACCTCCATCGAGAGGGCCCAAACCTGGGTAAACATCGTGTCCCCAGCCTCCTGTCACCATTAGCCTTAGACGCACAGTTCGGGACCCCCTACCCGAGATTTGGCTTCATTAATTAGAATGCAACCATATGGAGCTAATTACACGGGGGTGTATTCCTTACCAGAACAAGCTCAAGCGCCTTGGTCTTCAGATCTGTGGTAAGCTCCTTTGTTACTAGGTCCATCTTGTACCGGGCCCTGACATAGTTCTTGGTCTGCTTGTCACGGTATTTATCGAAGAGGGGCGGTAAGCCTTGCTCGGCACGCTCTACGTCCTCCTTGTCCCATATAGGTTCCACCACTCTGTAACCTCCTAAGTTCAAGTCCCGCATATCTTCCCTCCACTGACTTGATTTCGCGGATGCATTGCTCTCCACGTGATCTTGAACTCTTGGTAGTCAGCTTCGCTGATCGAAGGATTTTTTCTCCTTGATCTTCTCATAACTATCACTAGTAGAATCCTATGCCTCACCACGGCTCTCCAAGTAGACAGGGCCGTGCTCATCTTCATGATGGCGGCATTGTTCACTTTATTCCCTGACAGGCATGTGTTTGCGAAGTCACTGTGGAACTTGTATCGTTCGTGCATCTTCGTGAAGAGGAGGATGCGCAAATTCCCTCGGTCACGATGCCTTAGGTTCTCGGTGTTGATCGAGACGATGCTCCGGAGAATGCACCCGAGTTGTCCCACGTACCCACTGACTAATTATTTGGGCGTCGTTGGATACCCACTGGAGGACACTTCAGTAAATTCCTCCTTGACGGTGCCGAGCACGTTCGGGCACCGGTCCTTCCGTTACCTCTTCGGTTGGCTACCATCTGTGCATGTGCTACCATCATCAGTGGTGGCATCCTCGGCGGCACCATCAGTGGTGTCATCCCCGACGCCACTAGGGGTTGTGTAGTCGGGATCAGTATCTTCCGCGGCATCCTCATAGCGGTGAGGTTCTTCCTCCATCTCCTGGGACAGCTCCCAGAATGCCTTGCCCGAACCGCCGACCTCATCATTGTGGGCCATGTTCGCTCTAAATAGGAAATAAAATGGTCGAAAAGTTGGTTATTGTCAAGGAACAAGATCTCTAAGTTGACCAAATAACCTAATTCTCGAGGAATGTCGCCAAAAATTTGGTTATTGTCAAGGAACAATTGAGAGATGTTTGTGATATTGCCTAGGTGTTTTGGGATGGAACCTGTTAGTGTGTTGTTGCTAAGGTCCAACTCCACGTTCTCAAGGTCTAAGATAATTTAATCAGGGCAGTGGCACTGGATTTGTGCACAAGCTAAGCTAGCTAAGACAGTAGCTTCCTTGCAACCCACAAAAGACAAAGGAAAAGGGGTGAAAAGGGGGAGATGGTTAGCTTTGATGAGCAGGCAGCATCTTCCTAACCCCCTTCTTCTTGTCTCCTCTCACTATCTCTCTCACACACATGGCAAGCAAGGGTGTCTGAGTGTGTGAAAAAATACTAAACTAATCCAACCACTAAAGCTCTAGATCACTACTATTGTATAATCTTTTTACAGCTTTGTATATATGTATGGATCCAATGGGTGCCACTGCCATGCATCCCTCTCCTATCATTTAATCATCTAATCGTTCCAGGGCCTGTTTCGGTTGAGAATCGGGCACCTTCTATGTATGGCTCCAATGACCTTTGCTAATTTTCTTGACCTAGGAGTGCCCCATTCTCAACCGAAACGAAAATTAATCAACATTTCAGGAGAACGGAGTCATTTCAGAAGATCACAAGTAGCAGCAGCATCACATATTTGTGATGGTGCCCGTATTCCACATATTTGTGATGTGTAAACAGCACAAATCTTTCAAAACTCTAAAAATGCAATATTCAATTCATTTTCATTTTGTACCAGCAACCTAAATTGTGCATTATTGGCCCCAGGTATAGAGTGTGGAAGGTGAAACATAATCTCAGCAGAAACACACAAGCAAGTATTATCAACAGAAAGAAGCTGCCTAGAACTGTTACTGACCAGGCCACCAATGAATAATGAACACTGGTGATGAAATACAGCAAACACAATGGTTCAGGATAACACCAAGACATGGACTGCCTCTATGTTGAGAAGCCAGTGACAGTCAGCAGACAACCATTGTTGAGGAAATCGTTAACTGATAGCTGCTCGTTTAGCTGACGAGTAGGGGATTAATAGACTAATGGGCAAGTTAATCAGCCATTTAATCAATTACTCGGGTGATTAATCAGTTAATTAGCTACTCAGTGAACCTACGAGTAGGGATTAATCGGCAAGTTAACTGGTTAATCCGATGAATTCTTGAACAGAGCAGACAGCAATGCAGCGAATTTCAGAAAGTTCAGTTTGTAGAAGTTGTCAAACAAATGTATCAGTCCACTCCATCAAAGAATATTAGATTGTGTCATTAGCATGACAGGGAGTAAGCAAAGTACAGTATGACATTAGATGGAGCAAACTGGAGATTTGGTTGGGTATTTAGGCTTAAATTCTGAGATTTTCTTACCAACAGTATGGATGAAGCAAAGAAACCACCCATTGATATTTTAGATTTACAAAAAAGAAAATGAATCACAAAGGCACAAAATGGAGATATGAAAGACAACTTTCATTCAGATTGCTGATGACAATAAGATGGTAACATCAGACAACACGAACAAGGGATCTTCCTACCACGATAACAGATCACTCCACCACATAACAACATGCTAATCCCTACACCTGCAGATGAGAGACACTAGGAATTCTAGGCCCTCTCGCCCCTGATGCGTCTTGCGAGCTGGACTGGCACTTGATAACAACAGAACCCACTAGCTGCCTTAAGCATCTCATCAAAAAAATAACAGGAGGGGATCCCTAACTACAAGCATGCTGATAACTAAAATCAAGCAGAAAATTAACTATACTACACATACCTGAAGCCTCACCAAGTGCACCTACAAGAAAGCAGAGAAAACCCTAACACTCGCACCACCTCAAAATCAAAATCCCTACAAAAGATCTCCCATGAAAGAACAGAGTAACAAATTCAGTTTCACAGATCAACACATAATCACTAGACAAACACGAATCTAAACTGAACAATTAATAGGTTGCAAGAATATATAAAATCTGAACATTACACAATTCTGAACAGTACACTTCTCAAATTCATAGAGATGCAAATGAGAGCTAATCAAGTAACCATTCATACTCTATCAATTGTCTCTCTATTTGTCTACTCTACTTTCATAGTCAAACAAAGATGAGCCAGCGGGGCACAAGCAAAATGTGCATGACAAAAGTGTATATTATACAAACTCAAAAGTCTAGGTTAATTTGATCATCTGTCTCACCAGGTGTCTATTTTGTGATGTGCATTGTCATGTGTAGTTGAACCTGTAAATTTGAGCTAGAGTGATGCAGCGTATGCAACCCTAGAAGTTTCACTTTAATTCCATTGACTCATGTACGTAGAAGGCGTAGTACTGCTTAGTTGCCACCTCATCTATTAACCGAGCAGAAAAGTTTAGCAACGGGGTACATGTAAAACAACATCTAATCAAGCAAAGCTAAGTCTGCGAAAGTTCTCATTTCTGAAAGAGCGATCCTGGAAGATTTCCAAAATATATAAATTGTGCAACATGATTTACCAACAGGAAACCCTCTTCAGCAGGCTTACAAGCATTTACACACACGCATAGTATATACACCTCAGAGTAGCAATCAAGTTGATGACACAACCAAGGTCATCTATGTTAGGAACTACCGTCAAAACTACTTAGGATGCATGAGGCGCGCCCTCAAAATTACACATTGTTGTCAAGGAACCATCATATATTCCGTATGGGAACTGACTGAGATGATGAACTGCTGCAACGGCTGCCCCTCTTGCAAACAGGTGCTGCCAGTGCTGCTACAGGCATCCATGTCCATGCTGAATCGATGGCAATAGGTGCATATGACATGGAATGTTGGTGGTCTGGCATCTACTGTCCTCGGTACCTAGTGCTCTGTTCTGCATATCATGATGGGCTTGGCGATCAATGCAGTGGTGGTTTCCTCTCAAAGATCACCGGAGACACAGCAACTACAAGATGAGGGTTTGAGCATGGCTGGGATGAGTGGGCGGAATGAGCACGCAGCGGAGCCATGGATCTGCCGCGGCCGCTCGCGCTGGGAGAAGGAGGGGATTTTGGGAGGGGAGAGGGGACTTGGGACGGCCGGACCTTCGTCGTTGCGGGGACCGGCTGCCTTGGCGTGCATGTCGAGCGCGTAGGGCTTGAGCAGCTCCCCGGAGAGCGCCTCCAGCCACCTCTCCTCCACGAGCAGCTCCGGACTCGGCGAGGCGGAGGTTGCGGCGCGCGCGGGCGAGGGCGAGGTTAGTGTCGGCCCAGCGGCGCTGCTCCGGCGAGAGCGGGGTGGGGTCGGATGGGGGGAGAGGAGGATGGGGAGAGGGAGGCGGCGGGGGCGCGGGGGCGGCGACGCACGTAGGGGGCGGCGGCGTAGTGGGTCGGCGCAGCGGCGCAGTGGGTCGGGGCTGAGAGAGATGTGAGATTGGGGATCGGGGATTGGGGATTTTAGTGGGGGGAGGGTTAGCAATGGCGCACCTCCTAGAGGTAAGCCATTAGTAACTTTTTTTGGATAGCAATGGCGCACCTCCTAGCGGTGTGCCATTAGTAACTTTTTTTTCGATTTTTAGTTGCGTTCATTTGTGAATTGCTAAATCATTTATGAATATGAAAAAATATCAACAAATTTGAAAAAATATTCATGAATTCAAAAAGTACCCATGAAATTTAAGCAGCAAAAGGTACACTGAAAAATAAAATACAAGAATAAATATAAATAAAATTTGTATATCAATGGCGCACCTCCTTCGGTTGCGCCATAAATACCTTCATACCAATGGCGCACCCTCCCCTGGTGTGCCATTACTAACTATTTTTTTCGGATTTTTAGTTCCATCTAATATATTTTTAGAAAATGACGATCAAATTTGAAAACATTTATGAATGTGGAAAAATATCATCAGATTTCAAAATATTTATGAAAAAATATGAATATGAAAACATTTATAAATATGAAAAAATATCATCAAATTTGTTATGTGAAAAAGAAATGGATTTTTAGTTGCATCTAATAATTTTTTAGAAAACATTTATGAATATGAAAAAATATCATCAGATTTCAAAATATTCATGAATTCAAAAAGTGCCGCCCATTTTCATATGTCGAAATACAATCGAGAAATGAAGGCTACAATTTAAATATAATCGATCTTAGATATCTTTTCACAATCTTCTTGTCCTTATTTTTCGCAAATGGAGTTCTTCTCTTGAACGGAAGTCCTTTAGGTAGGGTGGTCCTGCTTCTTCTTGTGGTGTATGTTGGTACTTCATCATCGTCGTCATGTTCCATCTTTGGGTCGCCGTACTTGTCGAAGTCTTGCTCATTGGCGACTCCATCCATTCCGATGATCTTTCTTTTGCCTCTCCTCACGATAACACGACTGGGCTTTGACGGGTCGGTAATGAAGAAGCATTGGTCCACTTGGGAAGCCAGTACCCATGGCTCATTTTTCGCGGTGACGTTTGCGCCTGCGGTATTGGATTTGGCTTCGGGTATAACCATGATGGTGAAATACCGGTCTTCTTTTAGGACGCTCTTGGCCCATCTGACACGAAACATCGGGACCTTCTCTCCAGCGTAGCTCAGCTCTCAGATCTCCTCGATCCTTCCGTAGTATATGTCCTTGTTGTTACCGGTGTAGGGTTCCATCGTTACCCCGGAGTTCTGATAACCATCGCTCTTCATGTCCTTTTCCTCGGTGTAGAATGTGTAGCCGTTGATATCATCCGCCTCATAGGTCATCAAGTTGTGCTCGGCGCCCTATGACAAGGCGAATATGAGTTTTTCTTCCGCGGAAGAATCCTCATGTAAAGGGTATGACAGAAGCTTCTCCTTGAACCAACATGTGAAACATGAGTTGTGCTATTTGATTATATCTCCATCTGTCCTCTATTGGCCTCGGTCATTGTACGTCTTCTCAATACAGGTTTTGTGATCTACCACCCAAGGATCGACCACGTCTATGTGTTGTAGCGCGACTAGGTTTGCTCTTTCAAAGTCGACAAGTTGACCCTCGAAGTCGACATGCATTTCATGGCGACCCTCGCGGTGACCCCATCCCGCGAGCCTGCCGAGGTGCCTGTTGACGGGCAGACCAATGGGGTTCTCGATGCCTAGATAATTCGTGCAGTAGGAGATGCACTCTTCGGTTAGAAAGCCCCTGGCTATGGTTCCCTCTGGACGTGACATGTTGCGAACGCATCCTTTCATGACACCATTCATCCTTTCGAACGGCATCATGCTGTGCAGGAACGTCGGCCCAAGTTGGATGATATCCTCCATGATATGGACCAGCAGATGCACCATAACGTCGAATAATGCGGGCGGGAAGTACATCTCAAGCTCGCATAGTATCACCATGATCTCTTCCTGTAGCCTTCTGAGTTGCCTCACGCCAACCGACTTCCGAGAGATGACGTCGAAAAAGTTGCATAGGCCAAAAAGCATTTCACGGACGTGCGCGTCCATGATCCCACGAATTGAAACTAGAAGTATCTGTGTCATCAGCACATGATAGTCGTGAGACTTCATCCCGCTGAACTTCTGCTTCGCCGAGTCTAGGTATCTGCTTATCTTCCCCGTGTAACTGTAAGGAAGTTTTACTCCTACGAGGCAGGTGAAAACTGCTCGATCTCCTCCTGACTTAGAGTGAAGCACGCGGGAGGGAAGTCATTTCCGATCTTCTTGGACTTTTTTCCTTTGCTACGACTTTCCGTGTCCTTCGCCTCATCATCATCATCATCATCATCATCATCATCATCATCATCATCATCATTAGCGTGAAGCTCCTCCCTGATGCCCATTGATTTCAAGTCTACCCTTGCTTTCGGCCCATCTTTGGTCCTCTCTGGCACGTTGAGCAGGGTAACAAGTAGACTCTCGCACACGTTCTTCGTGATATGCATGACATCAAGGCTGTGAGGCACACGGAGGATCTTCCAGTACGGCAAGTCCTAGAAAACAGACCTCCTTTTCCATACCTTCAGCAGCGGCTCTGGCGCCCTTCGCTTCTTTCCCGGCTCTGGCGTCTTTCCCGGTGGTGAGCACTCTTTCCAATTTTTCAACAGCTCGTCTATTTCCTCGCCGCTCCTCGTACGCGGGCGTCTTCGGGGTTCGGTTTCACCATCGAACAGATCCTTGCGTTTTCTCCATGAGTCATCATCGCGAAGCCACCTTTGATGTCCCATGAACACAGTTTTCGAATACCCGGGATCTCTTTCTAGCTGGCGATACGTTGTGTCATCCATGCACCTGATGCCTCCAAAAAATCCATGGACCACCTACCTCGCGACATATCCGTAACTGAGATAGTCATGCATCGTCATGAGAAGTGCGGCTCTCATACGGAAATATTCTTTCTCTGCAGCGTCCCACGTATTGGCTGGCATTTTCCACAGCGTGTCTAGCTCCTCTTTCAGCAGCCCCAGATACAGATTGATGTTGTTCCCTGGTTGTTTCGGCCCTTCAATTAGCATCCTCATGTGAATGTACTTCCTCTTCATGCACAACCAGGGGGAAAGGTTGTACATCCACACAAACACAGGCCAGGTGCTATGTGTGCTTCTCTGGCTGCCAAACGGGTTGACTCCACCGGTGCTAGCGCCCAGCATGATGTTCCTTGGATCCTTCCCAAATTCTGGGTGTTCTAAGTTCAACGCTTGCCACTAGCTCGCATCCTTAGGGTAACTCAGCATCTTGTCTTTTTTATTTATCTCCGGATCATTTCCGCCATCTTCTCGCTTCTTCTCCTCTCTATCCGCGTGCCAACGCAGGAGCTTTGCTACCTTAGGGTCCGCAAAATACCGCTACAGACAAGGAGTGATCGGAAAGTACCACACCACTTTTCGAGGAGCTTTCTTCCCCTTCTTGTATCGAGTGAGGCCGCACACCGGACATATGATAGACTCCGCGTGCTCGTCCTGATAAATGATGCAATTGTTCATGCACACATGGTATTTCACGTGCGGTAAATCCAGAGGACACACGATTTTCTTCGCCTCCTCTAAACTGGCCGGGCACTTGTTCCCCTTGGGAAGACGTTCGTGCCAGAATGACATGTTCTTGTCGAAGCATGCGTCGGTCATTTTGTGTTTTACCTTCATCTCCAGAGCCATGAGCGTTACTTTCAGGTGGTATCCTCGGGCCTTCATCCTTCATACATTGGAGTAACCGCGTCTATCTCCAGTTGATCCAGCTTGGCTTTCTCTCAGGCGGCAGCTCTTGCGTTATTCGTCTGCTTGAGAGGCAGCTCTTGAATATGAGGGTGCTACACCCAGCCCATCGATGGCCCATCGTCGTCTGCTCTGGCATCTTCATCTTCATGATCATGCCCTTCGTCTTGATATTCCTCATCGTCATGTCCGGCATCTTCTACATGATGACTGTGTACTGCATCTCCTTCGTGATCATGTCCTGGAGATTCTTTGTCTACTCGCCCGCCCTCGCCGCGGTTGTCTTGCTGCCCTTCCTCATTTCTTGCCCGGACCCCATGGACGACTTCATAATCATCTTCATCACCTTGCCACCGATAGCCATTCATGAAACCACGCAAGAGCAGGTGGTCCCGCACCTTTATAGAATCCGGGTCCATAAGGCTCTTCAGCTTGCATCTTCGACACGGATATCTTATCTCCATCTCCTTCTTTTGAAGCATCTCGGCCTTCCCGGAGCTCAAAAACCTATTCACAATGCCTTCGGTCATCGTGCGGACCATGGACGCCTGCGGTGTAGAGCAAAACAATATTTTACAACCAAAAATTTTTTTGGCATGACTTTGCCTAAAAATAGGACCAAACACAAACATATGCAACAGCACAAACATACGTATATCTAGGCCATAAAAAGTGCATGTGCATGTTGTTGGAGGGAGAAAAAAGTAGATCTAGAACATAAAGAAAGCTTTCCCCTTACTTACCTATCAAAAAAGGAAATTTAACCACTTAATTTGGGTTAATCTATGGTGCTAATGAGGTGAGGAGGAGGAGGCATCCGAGACCAAGCTTGGAGGAGGTGGTGGAGAGAATAAGTGGGGAAAGTGAGTGTGGTAGGTGGCTGTTCAAAATATCTAGCTAGTCCCAGGTTACCAATGGCGCACCACCTAAGAATGCGCCATTAGTAACTCTGGTTACTAATGGCGCACCTGGTGTGTGGTGCGCCATTAATAGTTTTGCAAAAAAAATAAAAAAATAATTGTTAGTAGTGGCGCACCGTGGTTGTGGTGCGCCATTACTAGTTTGAACTAGTAATGGCGCACTATACACTGGTGCGCCATTACTAGTTTTGAAAAAAAAAGTAAAAAAAATTGTTAGTAGTGGCGCACTAAGTGTGTGGTGCGCCATTAGTAATGGTGCACAGAGTAGTGGTACACCATGGGTGTGGTGCGCCATTAGTGATATGGACAATAATGACGTACCTACACATGATACGCCACTGCTATATAGCAGTGGCGCACCACATACCTGATGAGCCATTAATGTCCATGTTGTCCTACTAATACCACAGTACTCCCTCTATAAAGAAATATAAGAGCGTCTAGGTCAGATCTACTAAACTAAACGCTCTTATATTTCTTAACTGAAGGAGTACTAATCAAGCTTTGGTACAAGAATAGTGTGAATTAACGTCGTCTTTTTCGTCCCGTTCCTGGATTAGGAATGGAATATATAATAATGGAGGATTGGAGAAAGGCATTTTGGAGGCCGAGCTCCACGGAGGCCTTTATTTTTAAAAAATTCAAATTCAAACTTTTATGGTTCAAAAAAATCTGAAAAAAATTATGCGTGTATGTAAGGATGTAACTCACATGTGTGTAAAAATTCATGATGAAATACCTTGAGTTGCGACCTGTACAAAAAAGACAAATCCATGGCCTGGGAGGATGAATAGTATCATGTGTTAAACAGCCCCATATTTGTCTTTTTTGCACAGCCCTCATTTCAATGTATTTTGAACTGAAAATTTACACACATGTGTATTATGCCTTCATGTATATCTGTGATTTTTTTCAGAATTTTTTGAAATGTAAAAATACGAATTTCAATGAAATTTCAAATCTGAATCTGGAGGCCTCACTGGAGCCCGAGCTCCAAAAGGGATTTCCGGATTGTCCTAACAAACTTTAAGACCCAACAGAAGTTCATGTACTCGAAACGATTGGCATCTACTGCTATGAATTGATTTCCTTGCGACTTTGCGTTGCGTCGGTAGTTGGCTGCTCGCACTAGCACTACTTTTTGTGAGTGTACCCTCTATATTAGTCAGGTTCGCTAACGTCCCGGTGATCTGCTACAACATTGACACCATGTACTTGTTTTGTCCTACACCGGCATCATCATTTGCAATCTTTCCTTGAGATTATTCCACAAATATCCATTTTATTTTAGTTACATATATGCATGCCACTCTAATTTCCAGATCATGTATTTATTGGTATGTATTCATCTAAATTCGAACAACTAACTAAATTTATCATGATTTGTTATTAGGTCTTCCATGTGGCAAATCATCATTTTTTTTCTATCATTCTATGTTTAAATAAAATTCAAAGCAAAGGAATGCTATAAAAAAATTTAATAACTAGGTTGTGCTGAAAAGGATCAAAAAACTGAAGAAGGCGAAGATCATTCTTTACAAATATTCCCTACATTGAATTAATGTTATGATTTTTTTAGCTTCCGGAGCAGTGGCAGTGAAATAGAAGATACAAAGAGCAATTGAAGCTTGCTAAGCTTTGCATTGCTGCCTTCTGTATCGTACGTCAGCTGGACACTGGTACAATGGTACATACACTGTTGCGTGAGTTGGACACTGGTACACTAGTACATCAGTTGGACACTATTGCATGAGTTGGACACTGGTATCCTATTGCGCGACTTGGACACTGGTACACTGTTGCATAAGTATCTCTTGTGTAATGATGAAGAAGAAGAGACCCATCAGTCTGTCACATTTTTATTGAAGCATACCTGTCACGAGTCTGTCACATTCTCTTTTCCGAAAAAAAATCTTTTTCTCGATTTTGACGTAAATCTAGTTCGCTGGTACCCATCTAGCTCTCTATGTCTTCTTCTTTTTTCAGAAACCAAATCAAGCAAATTAAACTCGGTGGAATTGGCCAAGCCATCTACAACTTTAAGTTGTGAAAGTGATGAATGCTTTAAATCTTGTGGACTAATGGTATTTTATTTAACACAGCACAATCGCAGATACTCTCATACACACCCACATATACACTCACTGACTCACCCCATATGAACACGGACACATCATAGGAAAACCTGAAATAAGGAAACTAATCATCTCAGCTACGCTCATACTACCGTATCCTTGTGAATAGTACTAAGATGAATGTCACGTAGACACTATGTATTGCCGTGTCCTAGCACAATTGTTTCCATCTTCTATCCCCTATTCGTCCATGTACCATATGCATGTCATGGGCTAGTGCAGCCTAGCATCCCTGCTTTGTGCTCTAGTGATGTTTGATGGGGTCATTCTGTTCACTGCTGCACTCAGTAACCATTTACCACCAGCATGTTACGAGTGAGGAACCCATTGCTCTCCAATGAAGTAAAAAATGTGCACGTCACAGTAGTGTGGTTCTGGCGCTTGTGTTCCCAACGCGTGACGCCAGATCAAGCGTTCCACACGCGGCTGTGAAGGAGCCTTCTCACCTTTGTTGCATCTATCTTTCATCGATATTTGTTCATGCAATTTCTTCTCACCAATATCCGGGTCAAAGCAATGACACCAAAGTTTTTTCTACCTACACCTACCTCATAATGGCAATCTTAATTTCCATGAGATTATTTTACACATACCCATTTTATTCTAGTCACATATATGAATGTCACAGTTGCCTTGTAAGTACATATTCGTCTAAACTGAAAAATCTTATAAATTTGACACGATTTATTGCATGGTACTCTGCAGGGCATGTGTGTGTTCATCGTTTTTTGTGTCATTATAATTTCTACAAATATTCCTTTCAATGAAATAATTTTGGAGCATGCGACATTCGACGTTGCCGCATGTGTTGGTTAAACTCGCTGGAAGATTCAACTGTTGTCCTGCAATCTGCATGTATATATGGTGTCGATTGTGTCTTTAGCTTATTTACTATTCTGCATGATGCATGCATGATGGTGAATTATATATTAAATTTTGGAGCATGACTATGTAATTGCTGCAAGTGTGATATATTGTTGCGAGCCAAAAAATAAATATCTCATTTTTACATGCAGTATAAAATACATAAAACAAATAACAAAGGATAAGGCAGAGCCGAATACACCTTTTCTTTGATTATTAGGTCGACAAATGCAAGAAGACCTGACACTACCCTTGCTGAAGTAATTTTTAAATCGTACGAGGGTGGGGCCATCCCAGCCGTGCAACTCGCTGCCATGCGGCATACTGCCATCACAGTTCCGCCCCTTATGCTCCGCTGCATGCTGCATGCCCACGACGCCGTCCTGCTTCAGGTTACGGATGGGCAGCGTTCTTAGGGCAGCAAATTGAAAGATTGAGAGAGGAGGATGATGAGGAGCGGCCAATAGGGTCTGTTGATGACAGATCGGTGCCTCCTCCTTGCATAGTGCTGCTTCGGGTTAGGGATGGGCGGCGTTCTTTGGCTATAGATTGAAAAATTGCATGAGGAGGAGGGGCCAAGGTTTTTTTATGACAGATCGGTGCCTCCTCATAGGGTTGTGATCGATGAAGGAAGGGATTTGCAAGGGATAGGGGAGTTGTTTACGTCATACCTTGGAACATGCTTTTTTTTCTGCGTGTAGGTGGGATATGGGTTGAGGACTCTTAGTTATTTGATCTAACGGCTGTACATAGTTAATACAAAGGTCGGATGTTTAATTTTCTTAGTTTCTAAGGATTAACATGAAGGCTTGAAAGGTGCTTCCAATTAGTAAATATAAGATATAAGAAGGTCGCATGTTTTGGCAAAAGAAAATTCTAATATTTTCATAGAAATGGTCATAATTTTCTTCATTAAATATTGTAAAAAGGTAGGTTGTACATAGACGAATTATTCTACTCGACGAAGTACAATATATACTGCTTCATATATATGTCTATATCTTTAATTCACCCTAGTAATAATTAAAAAGAGAAATATTTATTAAAATTGTTTTGCAGGCGAATGAGTCAAGAAAGAGTCATTCCAATATTTAGCTCAATTTTCCTACAATGAAAAGTAAATTCCAAAAATAGCAAACAAGCTCAAAATATTACGAATTGTTTCTACAACAAAACATTGCTTAGTATTTTTACATAATACGTGCAAATTTTCATTATGTATTGATATTCACTATGTTTGCAAAAAAAACTTAGCTCCCACATGAGTTCAAAAATAATCTTTTAGGAGTGTCTTTTTTGCCTTGAACATTTTGAATGTTTTTTCAGCAAATATCTAAACAAATAATTCCACATATACCAATTATATAGACAATAAACACAATATATTTTAAAAGGCATGTTTATAATCAAACTTTTATAAATTCTCTCCAATGTGTTTTTATCTCGGTAAATTTTAAGTTCAAACTTTATCTTCTTTCATGGCCGAATGACAACATATGTACTACAGTGTATTCCATTTGAAGAACTTATATAGATTATAGCTGAGTATAATAGGTACATATTAATTATATTCGTTAGGCTCTAATGTTTTAGATTTACTATTTTGGACCAACCAATAAATTTGCTCCATCTGTACATAGTAGCATCATGCATATGCGTTCTACCTTGTTTTGCAATTGTATATATTGTCCACAACTGCAACCTTAACAAAGTTCCACGTTCATATGGAGCAAATTCCACGTTCATATTCAATAACAATTCATTCGCGTTCAAAAAAAAAGGTCCACGTTCATATTTTTACAATGCCTACAAATTCCGAGATCTCTTTCAATGACACGAGAACAGTGTGTATATATCATTGTGAACATTAGATCATTCATTGGTTCATGGGTTATAACTTCGTTTGCCCTATGTCTAACCAATAAAAACAATGCATGTCATGTTTAATAACAATTCAAGAACTGATCTTACTATTGTAAGTCATTTTGTATGGTACACAAAATTGAAGGTAGTAAGAAATTAAAGTGCCAGTCCGATGCAGAGGCAAAGAAATGAAAAATCAACAACTAGTAAAAGTAGTGAGGATCAAATTTTTGAATAGGTAGGATTGCATTTTTTTATTCCATTAACAATCTCACAACAATCCACATGCACAAGTGTGGGGCCTCAGGCCGATTTTACTCCATGACAACAGGATACATATTGACTTGGGCCGAAACGGGAACTAGAGCATGTTTATGGCGCTATATATAATAAGCTAAACTTAAACTAAGCTGCTAGCACAACCTTCATATTCCAGATTTAAATGTCTTAACTGCCAACTAAATCAACTGGCGGTGGTAGTGGCAGACCAGCCGAGCTAACTTAAATGAAGAGGTCGAGCCTGTAGACACTATACTTATCAGGTACGCTCATCTCCGGTACAAGCGTCATGATGTTGTATCCGTGCGCCATTCGAAACACGCCGGTGATGCCACTCGTAGGTGCTCTTGAAGTACAACATGGGGCCCAACACGGTCACCTTGCTGCTGCAGAACCTACATGTCGTGAACAAGAAGTTGACGGCCAACTGCATGCCCAATGGGCTCACTAGACCTGCCAACGAGGACTAAACCGCAATCAACTGAGTGGCGTTCGGGCCCCTCTATTTCTCATGCATGTACACAACTGTATAGGATAGTTATTACCGACTGATCATTTGTATGGCCAATCAGTGATGACTTTTTTGTCGCGCTAACAGTGGGGGTAGATGCGTGGAGTTAGCATAAGCATTCACGTATCCATGGAGTTGGGCTTACATAATCATAGTTTGTAATCTGGGCTTGTCGAGGTGTGTCTCCGGTGGATCTGTCTCTGGTGGACTTGCTCGGATTTGTTCGTCGTTCGTCTTTGTTCATGTGTCTTTAGGTTGAATCCTTCTTAGCTACACTCTTCATCGGTGGCGGTTGATGTTTTGGTGCATTGGTTCTATGGGCCTTAGCACGACGACTTTCCCGATTGTCAACTACAAAAAGTTTGCTCGGCTCCGGCAAGGGAGGGGGGATGACAGTGGCGCGCCTTCGGCTCGCTTTAGTGCTTGTAGTCGTTGCTAGGTGGTCTACGGTTCTGAATGTAATTTTCGTTATTTCTAGTGTTTGTTGTATTATCATGATTAAAGTTGAAGAGATCGGAAGTTTATCCCGGAAAAAAAATCACCAACGTGGATGGGATCTTTACCCCCATCATTTTCTCTAATATATAGTAGGCACATTAGTGCGTATTCAAGAATAACTGCACTATAGGATCCAGTCTCCCCATCTCTAGACATGGCTCCATCCACGTTGATCTTGACATAACCCGGACTAGGGACAATCCATTTAGGGGCTACAGTATTTGCTACATGGTGTATGAGATTTAGGTGGCCTTTGTGTCATTTAAAAAAACCGGAAATGTTAACGCTCACAGTGTGGGCGTTGACCATCTCGACCACACGCATCCATCACCGTTCAGTACTATATGCACAAATTTTAGCACAATTTGGCTGATTTTCTGTGCCACGTAGGACAAGACGTGTGTGTGGTGTGTGACATAGTTCGCCCACACATCCGTTTTACCACACGGAGCGGCCGATGTGTGGGCGTTTAGTAGTTCACCCACACACCAATTTTCAGTCACGTATAAGGGCTGGCGTGTGGGCATTTTGCCATCTCGCCCACATGCCCGTCTCCTCTCCCACACACCAGCTGCTAGTTGCCATGTGTTTTTGCAGCACACATGGCAACTGCCCCCTAGTGTGCTTTATAAGCAGGTGGCAACTCTCTTTTTTTTACCCGAGTTGCCATGTGTTTTTGCAGGGCACACGGCAACTGCCTAGTGTGCACGTAAGCAGATGGCAACTCTCTTTTATCGAGTTGCCATGTGTTTTTGCATGGTACATGGCAACTGCCCCAACGTGCACGTACATGGCAACTGCCCTAATGTGCACGTTAGCAGATGGCAACTCTTCCTTTTTACATGGAAACTGCCCTAGCATGCTTGTGAGCACATGGCAACTCTCTCAACTGCCTAGTGTTAGTATGTGGCAACTCCTAAAGTTATGAAATCATGGCAACTACATTAGATCAGACCATACATGGCAACTGCAGTTGAGCAACCATGGCAACTACAGTTGTCCGACATGGCAACGTAGTTCAGCGACATGGCAACTGCAGTTAAACGAACATGGACGAGGGTCTGGACCATGGCAACTGCGGGTGCGCGGTGGGCGTCACGCGTTGTGTGCGGGACCAGGAGGGTACGAGGCCTGACATACGGGCGTGTAGGCGTTATCAACTTCGCCCACACGCACGCGTGTGAGAGGGTTCGGGAGGGAAAAAAAGATGTGTGTGGGCATTAGTTGTTTTGCCCACACGTAGGTGTGTGGGCTGGTTGCTGTCCATGCCACACGAGGCGTGTGGCACAACTACCCGATACACCACACGTGTGGCAGTTATCGGGACCCTTAAAAAAACATGCACGCGAATGAGCCTTGTCAACTACCGGTGCCTTTAACTATTGTTTAGCCATGATAATGAGAAGACGCGCAGGCCTTTGCCGTTGGCATGTTAACCGCTGTCGTTGTTTCACCGAGTGTAGACGGCTGCCGTCCCTTGGATGACACCGCAAAATCATCGCTTCTCGCTTTCTTCTCCTCTAATGTTCCTTTTGTCACTCTCACTGGCGCCGCGGGCACATGCTCCCCTTGGTGCAGGGTGGTTGTATGGATCTATCTATCTACTCACTCAATCATGCAAGAAAGTCACTTCTTGTTAGATTGTTCCACCTACCACCCACACAGCAAGTTCATCATGGCTACAACGATTGCAAATCTAGTCATAGCCACCTTCCTTTCTTCCTAACCAAGACACACGAATTAAACTATTGTTTAAGTACAAACTGGAAACCACATGACACATGTGGTAAACAATCCAAACTATTCCAAATGTAAAAACAGAAAGACATGTTTGCATTTAATTAGCAGGGCCTACTTGGGCCAGCCAAGTATAGATATGGGACTACTTGTGATGGTTATATGTCACTTATGATGTCATGAATGTATGTATTGAAATTTCAATATATACATAGATGAATGTTTCAATGTAATGCAATCTATATGCAACTATTGATATAGTAATATAATTTATCACTGTCATGGTAACAGAAAACGTTGCCACGACAACATTTTCACTTGGTCTGGGATGTTACGAGTGGCGGGTGTGATAGACTGTCAGCCACTAATAATGAATTACCACTGACCGGCACTCCGCTCACCATTGGTAATATGTCAGCAGTGTCGGGAGATCACTGTCGGGCGCCCTCCACAGTCACGACCGCCATTGATGGGCCTTTTGCGGCTGCCACTGATAGGATGTTTTGTAGTAGTGTGGGGTTGTCCTGATTATTAGTTCATGTATAAGCCCCACCAGACATTTTATGTGTCCATTTTGGTGCACCAAGTTGGAGTCCTTAATGCAGAAGTACGGATCATGGAATTAAACATGACGGAATGCCTATTGATCCCACCAATTTATTTTACCATCATAAAATCTTAATATATAAAGCCCCCCCTAGAATTAGGGGAACACTCTAGTCAGCAAAAAGATCATGCATCTATACCAGGAAAGTCTCTTTGTCCCTACCCTGAGTAGCACAATCAGGAAATATTTCAGAAGTAATTTTTTGTCATGCACCATTACTTTCACAAAAAATCTGCGTGTGGCAATATTGAAGAATGTCAAATCTGCTAGATCTGATACCGCACAGGAACTCACTAGACCTTCCCACCGAAGGGGAGCAAAACCAACCATAAGCAGCCCAAGGACCAAATTTCCTCCAAACGGATGAGTTCATGTCAACCTTCAAAGTCTCTTGCAAACCGAAAAAACACACACATGATTTTCAAACAATAGATCTTTCAAAGAAGGGGCAATACCTTTCTTGCCCACACCTCTACAAATCCATAAAAGACGTATCAGTTATACTTATTAGGTTTGGATCTAGGCCTTGGGCCATACACAACAGCACTCAGAGGGTGGTTTTTGTGTATCCCTTTAAGGGTTCCACTGCCACTAAGGGGCACACCCAAGTTGCCTCTCTTATCTTTAGATTTTTTTTCAACCAATTTTTCTTACTTTTCGTAGACAGAATAGGAGTAAAGTTTTTATCAAATTCAAGATTCCTATGAGCATTTTCAATAGCACTCTCCTCAATGTCAGATGAATTATAATGCAATTTAACATATTCAACAGTAGAAATTTTGTTTTTTTACCAAATTATTCCTAGCATTTTCCCAATCCATAAGTGTGTGAACAATAGTAGATTTGCTATCACTAGTAGAAAAACACCTAATAGTCCCGGTTCGTAAGGGCCTTTAGTCCCGGTTCGTAAGGGCCTTTTGTCAGATGAATTATAATGAACCGGGACTAATGGGTCGTTACTAATACCTCCACCCATTAGTCCCGGTTCAAACACGAACCGGGACCAATGTGCCTCCACGTGGCCTGTGCGTCGAGCCCAGTCAGGGGGCCTTTGGTCCCGGTTGGTGGCACCAACCGGGACCAAATGTCCATGTTTTTTTTAGAAAAGTGGCTGCTTTAGGGGTTTTGGGGGTTATTTTTAGGTTGTTATTAGCTAGCTAATAAAGAGAAGTGTCCTCTCTTATATCTCCGTCCTTCGTTTACCAACGCTGCTGCTATATATGTTTATTTCACCCGCTGATATAATAACTCATGCATGCTCGCATCATACATCATCATATATAATAACAAGTCCTACTAATCATGCATCATCATACAACTTCTACTTGTTATTAATAATAAGTCATACGATCATCATCCTCATAGTCATCGAACCCAACCCTACATAATTGTTCTTAGCACATGATCATCAGTATCAGGTAGGACCTGAACACCCTTAAGGTAAAATAGCATAAAACAATATAGACCCTGACTCTCCATTATGAAGAATGGCGATCATCTTGTCTCCAATTCTTGCCCTTCGCTGCTTTTTGCTTCCAAGAAGCTCCTTACGACTGTCCATACATTTTTTCCATTCTTTGATTGTCATGTCTCCACTTATTTTAGAAACTTGGTATGGACAGTTGAGATTCGTAGGAAGACCTGGTTGTATGTTCAAAACATGAAGGGTACCGTGCGTATACATCAGATGAGGCACACAATCATTCGGGATTATCTGTTGAAAAATATAGTAATAACTTCGTAGTTAGCAATGTTGTACTAGTTTTAGAAGTGTGCAAAAAGATGCACGGATGTTGTAATAGTAAAAATTCTTACTAGGGTATCTCCATGGTAGTTACCGTAGTTTAACACGTGCACTAGTGGCACGTATTGACCATAATGTTGAGGAGTTTCATTGTAGATATTGTAGTTCTCAAGATCAGTACAAAATGCGACCAGATGATTTTTCTCCTGATAAGTTAATTCGGAGCCTTCGGTGTAGTAGGTTCTGTCTACCATCTTCCACACATTCTTTGAAGAATGAAAATAAGCTATCAATGGAAATAAGTTGTCAACTATTTTGAAATAAACAATATAAATTACTTAATAACTATGTTAAGCTCACATGGGGGAAGAATTGGAGGTGTATCCACAAGGACGCAAATCAAAGGTCTCTCTTGCTCGACTGTAGGATCACCAAGATCCATGGTGACAAGCATACCCTCATCAAAACCATACATCTTGCAAAGTGCTTTCCAATTTTTGCAACCAAAATGGGTTACACTCTAAGCATTGTACAACTTTACTTGAAAATCCACACCATGATGGGTACTTAGGATAATTTTTTTGGTTTCCATACTTTCATGGTCTTTAAAACCCATCATCTCCAAGACATAGCGTCTTGCAAAGCATGGGATAAGCTAGTCGAATTGGAAAAGATGAAAAATACACGTTAAAATAGTTGAAGTCATGCTTAATTACGGAAAAAACTATTGTCGTTGTTGCGTACCGTATGAACATCGAAGGTCTCCTCGAGCTTAATGCTGAAGCGCCGATCTTCGTCCAGCTCAATGAACCTGTCGCACATACCTCGATCATCGTGGCACCAGTCGCACTCCCCCGGGCGGTTTTCATCGTCCGAGTACGACATTTCCGGCCTAAGTTCATAATTCAGATATTAAATATATGTACTAAAAAACCTAAATTAGATCATTATTATTAATCACGGGTTGACTATCGGTGATGGTACGTAGCTCCTCCTTTCATTCCCGAGTGCATTATTACAACAAATTGTCTAGCACACGGGAATGAAGGAGAAGCTACCCCCACGACGGCGTGCATGACGGAGGGGGCTCCTAGATTTCTGCATAGAGTGCTCTTCAATTTTAGCATTCAAAGTAGGAGTACTTTTCCAATATGAGCATTCAATAAGAAAAACCAAATCGTAAAATAAAGTAGTATTCAAATTAGCATGCATTCAATTATAACCAAAAGTACATCATCTCTTGTGTCTGTACATCGTCGAATACTCCTCGAATACTATCATACATATAACATCACTAATTAATACAGCTAGAACCGTAGCGCCCAACGGGTATCGTCGCGGGCGGTGGACACCCAAAGATAAGGAGCGGTCATAGGATCATAGCTCCAGTGAGATCCCTGAAGAACCTGCCAGGTATTGTCGAACCTGCCCTCCAACGCAACCATGTAGCGACGGACGTGCTCGTCCTCCTCGCTGACACGGTGACGTACCACCTCTGCGGTGTCCAGAAGCCTCGGCACCGTCACTGACCCACGCGACCGCCACCAAACAAGGATCGGGTCAACAACGGGCTGCCTCCTCACCAACCTACGTCCCCCAGAAGGTAGCACCTCCCAATACCAACCCGGCGGAGCCCAGTCCCGAACATGGCCCTGATCAAGCAGGCCTCCACCGCCGAGTCGACGACAACGAGCATGCGGGATAGGCATCGCCGACGTCGATGCGGGAACTACGTACTTCTATATATAATTAAATAAAGTAGTTTTATTAATTAAATCAACTATCTATTCCAACTACTAAGCACTTACTATAAATAAATAAAGTAGTACTTACTAAAAACAAAGTAGCACTTACTATAAATAAATAAAGTAGCACTTACTATAAATAAATAAAGTAGCACTTACTACAAACTACTTCTATATGTAGTAAAATAAATTAGTTTATTAAATCAACTAGCTAGTTCAACTATATATGAAGCACTAATTACTATAAATAAAATAAAATAGTACTTACTACAAATAAACTAGTATTTTTTTAACTAATTATATTAAACACTTTCTTTTCTTATTTTTTTCCTTTTTCTAAATACTATGAAAAAAACATTAAAATTCTATGAACAAAATTAATTACACAATCTAAATATCACCAAAAAAATCTATTAACAATAATATCACCAAACATGCATATTCAACAATAATATCACCAAAAAAATCTATTAACAGAGAAAAAATCTAACACAATATGAACAAATTAATTACACAATCTAAATTAACATACTATTAACTACATATCAAAATTACTACACATCTAATCTAACAAAAAAATCTATAAACTACAAAAAAATCTATTAACAGAAAAAAATCTAACACAATATGAAAAAATTAATTACACAATCTAAATTAACATACTATGAACTACATATCTAAATTACTACACATCTAATCTAACAAAAAAATCTATAAATTACAAAAAAAATCTAAAAAAATCTAACAAAAATCATGAAAAGTTGCTCACGGCGAGGTCGACGGCGACGGCGACGGCGACGGCTTGGTGCGGCGCAGGGCGGCGACGGCGTCGGGGCGGCGCTGGCCGGGGCGGCGACGTCGGGGCGGGGCGGCGACGGCGTCGGGACGGGGCGGCGACCGCGTCGGGGCGGGGCGGCGACGGCGTCAGGGCGGGGCGGCAGGCGACGGCGCGCGGCGTCGGGAGAGGAGGAGGAGAGATCGAAGTGTGGATGCGGTTCTGAAATTTTTCCTTATATAGCAAAGGCTTTGGTCCCGGTTCGTGGCACAAACCGGGACCAATGCCCCCTTTAGTCCCGGTTGGTGGCACCAACTGGGACCAAAGGCCTCTTTTCAGTAGCCCAAAGGGCGGGAAACAAAGACCTTTGGTCCCGGTTGGTGCCACCACCCGGGACTAAAGAGGGGCATTGGTCCCGGTTGGTGCCACCAACCGGGACTAAAGAGGGGCATTGGTCCCGGTTGGAGCCACCAACCGGTACCAATGGACCCGTTTAATTACTTATTTATTTTCTGCAGCTGTTTTTTAGTTGACTTATTAACTAGCATTGTGCCTCTTTTTTATTTTTAATGACTTATTACCACACAGAAATAAATAGAAAAAAAATAAATATAGCAGAAAAGAAAAAAACTATTTAAAAAATTACTCAGAAATAAATAAAAGAAAAAATAGTTGTGATTAACTTTACTAAAAAAATGAGCACAGATGCTTATTTTTAATGACTTGTTACCACACAGAAATAATTAGAAAAAAATAAATATAGCAGAAAAGAAAAAAACCTATATAAAAAACTACTCAGAAATAAATAAAAGAAAAAATAGTTGTGATTAACTTTACTGAAATCTTTTTTATTTTTAAGGACTTATTACAACTCAGAAATAAATAGAAAAAATAAATATAGCAGAAAAGAAAAAAAACTATATAAAAAACTACTGAAAAATAAATAGATGAAAAAATAGTACATTACAGGAAACAGGTAATTTGCCGTCTGTGGATCACTGACGACAAAAACCCAAATTCAGACGGCAAAGATTTTGCCGTCAGGAAGCAGACGACAAACTCAGACGGCAAATATAAGTCGGCAAAGAGTACTTTGCCGTCAGCCTTTTGTCAAGATGACGGCAAAGATTTTGCCGTCAATCATTACAATTTTGCTGTCTGGCGCAAAAATAACAGACGGTAAAAAACCCATGCTTTGCCGTCAGTCAAAACCTGTGCTTTGCCGTCATCCAGAATAAAGTACAGACGGCAAAGATTGTTTTTCATTTTTTTTAAAGTGACGTCTGAGCAGAGCATCTCGCCAGACACACGAACAACAGACAAAACAGGTTCAGCTCGCGGAGATTTTGGATTCGACGCGGCGTGCTGTCTTGCATTCATCGTCGGTGGCGTTACAAAGAAGTTACAGAGCTGTCCAAAAAATTTACACAAAGACCCTTATAAACTAAAAAGGAAAAGCAATCAAGTTCTCCATCACAGCAACAGATACTTCACCGCCAGCCGTCCTTCTTCTCGCCGGGGACAATACCGCCTCGCCCTGCTCTCCGTGCCACCGGACCGCCATGCTCGCCCGACCCTGGTACCCGCACCGCCGCCCGGCCGTGCTCGCTGGTTCCTGGAGAGAGAGAGAGAAGGGAGCACCGCCGCGCGCCAGTGCAGCGTCGGGTGGCCGACGCCGGAGGGAGGAGCTCCTCTGTGGTGGCCGTCACGTGCCATGCTCGAGGGAAGAGGCCGCCGCGCGCCCGAGCGAAGAGGCCGCCGCGCGCCCGAGGGAAGAAGCCGCCGCGCCCCTGCGCTGAGCAGTCGACGGTGGAGTGAGCCGCCGCCGCGCGCCATGCTCGTTGCCCGCGCGTCCAGCAAGCTCGTCGTCTGCGCGTCCGGCAAGCTCGCTGCCAGCGCGGCCGCCCTGCTCCACGCCTGTGGGGTCTCCCTGCTCACCGCCTGCGCATCCGCCAAGAGCGGCCGCCCTGCTCCCCGCCCGTGGGGTCTCCCTGCTCACCGCCCGCGCATCCGCCAAGCGCGGCCGCCCTGCTCCCCGCCCGTGGGGTCTCCCTGCTCACCGCCCGCGCATCCGCCAAGCGCGGCCGCCCTGCTCCCCGCCCGCGCGGATGGCCTGCTTGCCAGTGCCGGCCATGGATGTGCTGGTGGGTGGCTGTGTGGTGTGTGTTCCGTGGCCATGGATGTGTTGGTTTGGTGGGTGGTTGTGTGATGTGCGTTCCGTGGCATGAGCTGCGTTTTGATTTTCGGTTTGCCATTTTTTTCGGCCCTGAACGAAATGGCCGAATTTCGGCCATTTCAAAATTTTCGGCAAAATTTCGGACGAAATTACAAAATCAAATTTTGAATTTTCAGACAAAATTTGGCCGAAAATTGGCCGAAATTCGGCCGAAATTTGATAAAAAAAATCCACAGAAATTTGAAATCAAGCAAAGCAAAATCTTAGCAGCCCAACAACCATCAGGAGTAATCATATAATGTTTAGCAAATTAGCTCCAGGGATTAAAATAAGAGCGTCAGTCCAATATAACCCTCACGCACATTAGTTCTAAACTTACAGTCCACAACCATCACATCACTCCAAAGTTTAGATACTTCAGTACAACCAACAATAGGATTTAAAGGATTTCACATAGAAACGGCTCCAGAAGACAGCCATCAAAGCATCACACCGAATAGCAAAAGACAACCATCAAAGCATCACAACGAACAACAGCTCCAAAAGAAATCCATGAAAGCATGGACGGGGAGGTCTTGTTCCATCGAAAAAGTCCAGCTTCAATGCTCCAAGCTCCAACTAGCATCATGCTCCAAGCTCTAGCTAGGTAACATTTCAAAGACAAATATAGGTGATAAGTAGCATTTAGAACAGCACTACTACATGATAAGTAGCAACTAGAATAGCACTACTAAGAGACAAGTAGCAATTAGAACAACACTAGTAGGTTACTGGTAGCAATTAGAACAGTACTAGTAGGTGATAAGTAGCAATTACAACAGCCATAAAAGAAGATAATTAGAAACTACAACAGTACTAGGCGATAATTGACAAGTAGCAATTAGAACAACAGTACTGATCATTACTAAGTGAGCATAAACATTAGAGCACCAGAATAAGAAAGCAATGTACATCAAGCTATTTAAAGATCAACCACTTCAAACATATGCATCAAGCGAGATTTTTCAAAGTAATCATCATGAAGAAGAAACACCGAAAAGAAGAGACTTACCAAATCTATGAGTAGAGGCTGTTGACTTCCTTGACCTTCTTCCTAACTAGTCGTCCAGATCTACGAGTCTCCAAATTGCCAACGCTTGCTTGTGTCTCCTTTTCGACTTGTACTTGTATCTCTTCTTCCACTTGCATTTGTACTTGTATCAACAGTGCACTTGGATCAACCTTTTTATCTATATCTCTCTCTTTCTCTTGAGTGTAGGAGTAGGCCCTAATTGGATCAGCAGTGTGGTTGGTATAGGAGTAGGCCCTAATTATTGAGTGATCTTCAAAGCAGCTCGGAAGTATGGACAGTCAGCTTTACGTCCAGCAATATCATTGGCATGAAAAAATTTAGACCAAGCTAGGCCAAGTGCATCTCTAGAATTAGGATCCAAAGCACTACTGATCTTGGGCTGCATACTTTGTTGCTGCATAATTGCTTGTCAAAATATGCGGTGATACTCTTTTTGCCAACAGAAACTCGCACGTCACCCACACTCCCCTTGCCAATCCTCCTATCAACTCTGCGGGAGACATTCGGGTCACGCAATGCCTCTCGAATATTCATCTGAATTTCTTCTTCATCATCATCAAGTATGTTAATCACCCCTCCTTGCTGATACAACTCCAAACAATATAGGAACAAATACCAAATAGTTTCATGGAAGTACTGAATTAAGTGAGAGCTCTATGCCATCTTTTTTATTTGAACTAAATTAGAGCTCTATAAGAACCCCATGCAATCTCACAGCTCATATCATGTTAGTATGTTACCTTTCCAAGAGCTTTGGGAACCAATTGCACTTGCATCATGGTTGCAGCTGCCACTCCTATTTGCAGTTCCATCACCTGAAAATCAAGTGACAAAAGGACACCGGTCAGTTATGAAGAGTAGGTAACTAAGGAAGCAACCCTTGCTTGCTAGGGTGTCCTCATATTAATAATAAACAAAAAACAGTACAGCCCAATGCTCTAGTTCAGATACTAAGGAATAAGTAATTTATATACAACTCGATGCTCTAGTTTGACAAACAGACAAGTCACAAACTGTAATCTGTTCTTGAGAAAGATACAATGATGCTTAGTTCTAGAACCACCACTTAATGGTACCACTGACCATTGAAATTAATCATCAGTCAACATCTACTTTTCTATTGAAATTAATCTGTTCTTGAGAAAAAACTACAATGTTGCACAAAAGCATCATCTCGACAGCTCAAAAACAAGCACACAACACAGATATATGGAACAATTATATGTTTTAGGATGTTCATAACAAAGTTTGTAACCCACTTTTCTGTTGGACCAAAATAAATATTACCAGATCTAGAGCATCCTTGGTGACTACAAGATGCATGTATAATTCAGATTAAGAATGTCACTACTGTGTTCAACTCATCAAGACTCAGTTTTTTTTACCCCCCGTATGATATATGCATAAATCTAAAGCAACACAAGCAGCCAAGCCATTTACCAGGGACCTCTCCTAAATCTAAAGCAGCACAAGTAGACACAGATTATAACCAAGAAACAAAGCAACATCAATCTGAAATTGCTGAACAACTGAAACTACAGACACGTACTTGGACGAGACAAATTGCTGAAGACTGAAACTGCATACACATACTGAAACTGCATCAAGAACATTTGTACCTTCCCAGTCAAGCGGACACCCTCCATGCTGTTGCCGCTGCCCCGTGCTACTGCCTCCGTTGAACTGGTCGGCTCGCGCTCCATCAGCTACGTTGCCGCAGCCGCCGAGCACCATGTTGCAGTCTTGGAGAACAGGAAGTGGATGGGGTGGAGGATGAGGAGGACGGCCGGAGAAGTGAGTGCCTTGGCCGGAGATGTGGAGGAGGGCGAGGAGATGTGGAGGACGGCCGGAGAAGTGAGCGCCTTGGCCGGAGATGTGGAGGAGGGCGACGAGATGTGGTCTGTGCGCAGCGGCGGCGCCGCACACAGGAGGAGGGACAGGGAATGAGCGATTCTAGGGTTAGGCCGTTTGGGTTTCGTGGATTTGTCTCAGCGGAAGCTAACTGGAAGTCTCTCGAAGCTGGGCCGGGCAAAAAAAATTCAAACTGGGCCAAATTATTCGGCCGATAGGCCCATATCTCGGGCCCTAGCGAGACGGCCGAAATTCGGCCGAAATTGATTTTTTTCGGCCGAAAATCAAAACGCAGGGCATGAGTGGTTGTGTGGTGTGCGTGGGTGGGTGGGTGGGGGCGGGCGTGCGTGGGTGGGTGGGTGGGGCTGTGGGCTTGGGTTAGTGGGTGTGTCAGGATGGGTGGGGCTGCGTGCCTCTGGAGGGACCGCCACGTCATCGATCCGCGGGAGTGATCCGCGTGGTGTGCTTCTTCTTTGTCGTCTGTGTTTTTTATACAGACGGCAAAATATGTCTTTGCCGTCTATGTTTTTTATACAGACGGTAAAATATGTCTTTGCCGTCTGTGTTTTTTATTACAAACGGCAAATCTCATACTTTGCCGTCTATAATATAAAATGCAGACGGCAAAGTTTTTGCCGTCTGTGTTTCCTGTTACAGACGGCAAAATATGATATTTGCCGTCTGTAATAAAAAATGCAGATGGCAAAGACTACTTTGCCGTTTGTAATAAAAAATGCAGACGGCAAAATATGTTTTGCCGTTAGTCATTCTTTGCCGTCAGTAGTTGACGGCAAAACTGCTCTTTGCCGTCTGGCCCGACGAAAAGCTGACGGCAAAGATGTCCACTGACGTCTAGTTGTGATTAACTTTACTAAAATCTTTTTTATTTTTAATGACTTATTACAACTCAAAAATAAATAGAAAAAAAATAAATATAGCAGAAAAGAAAAAAAACTATATAAAAAACTACTCAGAAATAAATAGAAGAAAAAATAGTTGTGACTAACTTTACTAAAAAAATGAGCATAGATGCGCTTATAGAGAAAACTCAACCTAAATTCATAATAAATTTCTACTAACTTCAGAGAAATTCAGTATGAATTTAGGTCAAATTTCCTATATAAGGGCATCTATTTTCATTTTGAGAGGAGCTCAACAAGGCAGAGAGGGAGGGGCTTATAAACCGGTGTGAGCCCCCTTCGGTTGGCGAGGTGGGACTAAACTCTGGCCGCAACGAGGACCAACCCTTTAGTCCCGGTTGGTGGTATGAACCGGGACTAATGGGCGGCCTTTGATCCCGGTTCATGCCTCCAACCGGGACCAATAGTGGTGGGCCAGGAGCGAGGACCGTTGGTCCCGGTTCGTCCCACCAACCGGGACCAGAAGGTCCAGACGAACCGGGACCAATGGCCCACGTGGCCCGGCCAGCCTCCGGGGCTCACGAACCGGGTCCAATGCCCCCATTGGTCCCGGTTCTGGATTGAACCGGGACTAATAGGCTGACCCGGCCTGAACCATTACCCCCTTTTCTACTAGTGTATTAATATCAATAGCTAACTCTAGAGCTTTGTTTTGATCATGTCATCATCTAGAACTGAAAAAGAATTGAAAAGGGATATTTGATTTTTTACCTTCCATATTTCTCTCCATTAGTAGTTCAGCAATTTTGTCAGGAATTGGGATAGCAAAGGTCCCCAGGGCCTGAAGCATTGTGCTACTCCTGGTTACAGGACCATGTACAATGGAATGTGCTGATCCTGCTACCTAAGCCCATATTTCGGGTGCACCTTTCAACCAGTGATTAATTGTGTATGTTTTCCTCGAGCATACATCATTATATCATTTGATCTGTTAAATGTTATCTCCTTGTTCACATAATTGTGGAGATCCATCTTTTGAAAATCTCAATGAATTGTCGCTGAGTCAATCAGCCACCTCCTCACCTCTCCTTGAATTAATGATGAACTCTTGTTTCGGAACTCACTCCCACTGTTCAATTCCCGAGAATCTTACAATGTCATCTCAACAATTTGGTTGCACCTCTCTTCTCAGGCATCCTGAGTTTGCGATATCCTGACGCCAATCGGATCTGGATCTCGGTCAGATATAATGGTTGGAACATATTCCCAAGAATTATAACATTGGTCTTTATATGACCCGGTAAGATGATGTCATGCCTAGCACACCTGGTCGGAGGACCTATTGTTGTAGTTCCCTTTTTGGCAAGGTTAGTCATTCTTCCATGAGCAAATTGTAAGACTTATTCTATAAGTTGTTCCTGATGGATCCTTTTTGTTTCCAAAGTCTGATCTTCACCTGTTGACCATGTCAATGCTATCTGGAAGCATGTCTATGGTACTCCGATTTTCAACAGGAGCATTTGGATCACAATGCTAAATTTTGTTTATCATTTATCCTAACACCGCTGGGTAATATCATTAGATTCCTTCCCCCTCACCTAAATGGTTTTCTACTTTCTATCCTGTCATGGATATCATGCTCTGCTTGTCCTTGGGAAGGATATATACCCCAGAAATATGTGTGTATACACATTTTCCTTTCCATTGTTCTATTTAATCTGATAATCGTATTTTCCTTTCCACTGGTTGGTTTAACGTTTCTTGTGATCTATATGATCTAAGCAATAATATTCTCCTGCTTATGTAAACACATCGGTGTACAACTCTATCAGTAAGACCCTGTTACTATTGTTGACGACATTCCGGTAACCACCGATGGACGAGAACTTTGCCTATTGGTCCGCCTCGTCCTAACGAGCAGGAAAATGGTTCTCTTCGTCCCTCGCCGTAGGTACCAACATTGTTGCCAACAAAACTGACAGGCTATCCTCTGACATACCTTTCTATCTTGACCGTGCAAATGTTAGCGCCTTCCTGCTTTTAACCCACATGGTGGGCCCATAACCCACAGTTCCACAGGATCGTAACCTGACTCTCCTGTACAACCATGTTTCTAATGGTTATTCCTCACACTTGGCTTCGTATTTAATTCACGGGCCACCTTCCTAGTGATCTATTCTGGTATCAGACGCAATACTTACTCTCGCTGCTTTGAACCCCTTTCTCACTCTGGTTCAGACTTCGAACAACTATCTATCCGCTTGGAACCTCTTATTGTACCTTCGTACCTTACTCTCGATGTATTTTATATGTTCAACTCGAGAGATACTCTTATGCTCATTCATGGGTTAACCCCAGATTGTTTCCCTCATAAGCATTGTCGTAGTTGAGCTGCCCCTTACCGATTTGTAAGTACGTTCGAGTTCCCAAAGAAAAGGATGACTTCAGCATGATGAACTGAAGCAGAGAAATGCAGACGTCAATGTAATGGATTGACCTCTTCGAGAAGAGCAACCAAGGCCGAGAAGATCCGTTAGAATTTCGTAACTAGACCTTCCCCCCTTCTCTACCTCTTAAATCTTGGGACAAGATTTCTTGTAGTGGAGGAGAATTGTGACGCCCGGATAATCAAGCTACAGTAGCCTTTGCTAATGATGCCACGTCACCTCGATTACTGTTGTTAATCTCACGTTAGTTCAAAACTGATTCAAAATCCAAATTCAAAAACAAGTCAAACAATTATAGTTTTCAAAAGTCAAAACCAAAATGTCCTTATTGTGACAAATAATTCATAAGATATATTGGTGGAGAAACCAATTCTTTATAATATGTTTAATTGCACTAAACTAATTAAATCAGTAGCTCAAACCATTAATTAAATGCCTTTTATATTTTGTAAAATACTAAACTATATTATTTTGGGATGAAACTTTTTGTGGTTGTGACATAATTTGTAACATCAATTTAGGTGCCACTTTGGTATTTTATTAAAACCAAAATAATTAGGAACTAAAAGAAAACAGAAAATAAAAATGAGAAAAAGTAAAAGAAAACAAAACAAACAAAAAAAAGGAAAGGGAACCCCCCCCCTTCACTGGGCTCCGGCCTAGGTGGCCAGCCCAACTGGCCCACCTAACCTCCCCTGGCCTATATGGCCTTGTACCCCAAACCCTAACCCCCGAGTCACCCCACTCCTCCCCCACACGATCCCCAACCTACTCTCTCGTCCATCTCGCCCCCCTCCCGATCCGATCTGGATCGGGGGCTCAACACACCCCGCCGCCAAGACGCCACCCAGAGGCCCCCTCCCCCCGCCTGAGGACCGCCGTCACCGTGCTCGTCCCGGACATCGTCGTCTCCACCACCGCCATCTTCGTCCTCCTCCTCCCCGACGCGGTCCACCGACCTCGACGCCGCCACGAACCGCCGTCGCCGAGGCCATTCGCTGGAGCTCCTCCGTCGTCGCTGGAACATTGTCCCCGTCCTCCTCGACCGCCACTGCCCCGTGCCCTACGCTGCTCGGTGAGGCCCCCGGCCTCTGCTCTTTCCCCCGTCACCGAACGCACGCACTCACCGCTCCGCCGAACCCCCGCGACCGAGCTCCTGTTCGCCCTGCCCGAAGCCGTGCCCATCACCGCACGCACCGGCCTTCCCAGCTCCGGTGCCCGCCTCCGCCTACCGCGGCCGGCCGGCCGAACACCGTCGCCGCTGCGACCCCGCTCGGCCCCTCACGCCGTCTCGCTCGCACGCGCTCGCCCCGTGTCGCACCCCGGCTCCCCTACTGCTCCTCTCTCCGGCCACGGCCACACCTAGTGCCTGCTGCCCCGTGCCGTTGCTGGCCTCGCCGCCAGCCACCGCGAGCCCCCTGTGCGCGTCCGTTCGGGCGACGCCGCGCTCGAGTTCGCCCGTTTGTGCCCGTCCCTCGTCCGCTAGCCCAGTGCCCGTGAAGGCCCCCTCGCCCATTGACATGTGGGGCCCAACCCCTAGAACATTAAAAAAAGAACAGATTAAAAAAAGGAATTAAAAATAACAATAAATATATATATTAATTAATTAATTTAATTAATTGTGTTTGGTTAACCTAATCAATTAATTAAACTTAATTAATCCTGCTTAATTAAGCCCCAATTTGCATGTTAGTCTATGACAGGTGGGTCCCACTGGACCCATAGTCCAGGTTTGACTCTGGTCAGCTGGGTTTGACCTGCTGACGTCATGGTGATATCATGCTGACATCACCTTACACTATTCTGGATAATGTTAGAAATAAATAAATTCTAAAAATGATTAAATCTTTTTAAATTAATATAAAATAAACCGTAGCTCGGATGGAAAAACTTTGAACATGAAAGTTGCTCAGAACAACGAGACGAATCCAGATACGCAGCCCATTTGTCCGCCACGCATCCCTAGCATAATGAACCTGCAACATTTCACCTCCGGTTTATCTGTCCAAAAATGCGAAACACTGGGGATACTTTCCCGGATGTTTCCCTCCTTCACCGGTATCACCTAATACCGCGTTAGGGCATACCTAGCACCGCGTATTGTCTCGTTATGCTTTGTGATGCTTTGATTACTCTATTATTTATTGTGTTCCCCCTCCATTACTTCTTTCCGATAGGCCCCGAGACCGCCGCCGACCTCCAGTTCGACTACGGTGTTGACGACATGTCCTTCTTGCCAGAGCAACCAGGCAAGCCCCCCCCCTTGATCACCAGATATCGCCTATTCTTCTCTATACTGCTTGCATTAGAGTAGTGTAGCATGTTACTGTTCGGTTACTCATATTCTGTTGCATAGCCTGTCATTGTTGCTACAGTCATTGATACCTTACCCGTAATCCTAAATGCTTAGCATAGGATGCTAGTTTATCATCATTAGCCCTACATTCTTGTCAGTCTACCTTGCTATACTATCGGGCCGTGATCACTCGGGAGGTGATCGCGGGTATATACTATACATACATACATACTATACAGATGGTGACTAAAGTCGGGTCAGCTCGTTGAGTACCCGCACGTGATTCTGATGTGGGGGCTGGAAGGACAGGTGGCTCCATCCCGGTAGAGGTGGGCCTGGGTTCCCGACGGCCCCTGACTGTTACTTTGTGGCGGAGCGACAGGACAGGTTGAGACCACCTAGGCGAGATGTGGGCCTGGCCCTGGTCGGCGTTCGTGGTTACTTCATAATAACACGCTTAACGAGATCTTGGTATTTGATCTGAGTCTGGCCACTGGCCTATACGCACTAACCAACTACTCGGGAAAGATATGGGCACTCGACGTGGTGGTATCAGCCGAAGCCTTCGTGACATCAGCGACTGAGCGGCGCGCGATGGATTGGAACGTAAGCCTCCTCTTGTATTAAGGGGGCTAGTTCTGCTTCCGTCCGCCCATGCAACATGCAGGTGTGCAAAGGGCGATGGGCCCAGACTCCTGCGCCATAGGATTTAGACCGGCGTGCTGACCTCTCTGTTGTGCCTAGGTGGGGCTGCGACGTGTTGATCTTTCGAGTCCGGGCATGACCCAGCAAAGTGTGTCTTGCCAAATGGGATCGAGCGTGTTGGGTTATGTGGTGCACCCCTGCAGGGAAGTTTATCTATTTGAATAGCCATGTCCCTCGGTAAAAGGACGACCCGGAGTTGTACCTTAACCGTATGACAACTAGAACCGAATACTTAATAAAACACACCCAGTCAAGTTCCACAGACAACCCGGTGATCGCTTTTCCACAGGGCGACGAGGGGAGGGTCGCCGGGTAGGATTATGCTATGCGATGCTACTTGGAGGACTTCAATCTACTCTCTTCTACATGCTGCAAGACGGAGGCTGCCAGAAGCGTAGTCTTCGATAGGACTAGCTATCCCCCTCTTATTCTGGCATTCTGTAGTTCAGTCCGCTGATATTTCCTCTTTACACATATACCCATGCATATGTAGTGTAGATCCTTGCTTGCGAGTACTTTGGATGAGTACTCACGGTTGTTTTTCTCCCCCCTTTTCCCCCTTTTCTTTCTACCTGGTTGTCGCAACCAGATCTGGAGCCCAAGAGCTAGACGCCACCGTCGACGACGACTCCTACTACACTGGAGGTGCCTACTACTGCGGGCAGGCCGCTGACGACGACCATGAGTAGTTAGGAGGATCCCAGGCAGGAGGCATGCACCTCTTTTGATCTGTATCCCAGCTTGTGCTAGCCTTCTTAAGGCAAACTTGTTTAGTTTATCTTTGTACTCAGATATTGTTGCTTCCGCTGACTCGTCTATGATCGAGCACTTGTATTCGAGCCCTCGAGGCCCCTGGCTTGTAATATGATGCTTGTATGGCTTATTTATGTTTTTAGAGTTGTGTTGTGATATCTTCCCGTGAGTCCCTGATCTTGATCGTACACGTTTGTTTGCATGATTAGTGTACGATTGAATCGGGGGCGTCACAGAGGAGGATGATGAGGAGCAGCCAATAGGGTCTGTTGATGACAGATCGGTGCCTCCTCCTTGCATTGCTTTGAGTTAGGGATGGGCGGTGTTCTTCGGCTATAGATTGAAAAATTGCATGAGGAGGAGGGGCCAAGGTTTTTTTATGACAGATCGGTGCCTCCTCATAGGGTTCTGATCGGTGAAGGAAGGGATTTGCAAGGGACAGGGGAGTTGTTTACGTCATACCTTGGAACATGCTTTTTTTTCTGCGTGTAGGTGGGATATGGGTTGAGAACTCTTAGTTATTTGATCTGACGGCTGTACATAGTTAATACAATGATCAAATGTTTAATTTTCTTAGTTTCTAAGGATTAACATGAAGGCTTGAAAGGTGCTTCCAATTAGTGAATATAAGATATAAGAAGGTCGCATGTTTTGGCAAAAAGAAAATTGTAATATTTTCATAGAAATGGTCATAATTTTCTTCATTAAATATTGTAAAAAGGTAGGTTGTACATAGACGAATTATTCTACTCGATGAAGTACAATATATACTGCTTCATACATATGTCTATATCTTTAATTCACCCTAGTAATAATTAAAAAGAGAAATATTTATTAAAACTGTTTTGCAGGTGAATGAGTCAAGAAAGAGCCATTCCAATATTTAACTCAATTTTCCTACAATGAAAAGTAAATTCCAAAAATAGCAAACAATCTTAAAATATTACGAATTGTTTCTACAACAAAGCATTGCTTAGTATTTTTACGTAATACGTGCAAATTTTCATTATGTATTGATATTCACTATGTTTGCAAAAAAACTTAGCTCCCACATGAGTTCAAAATTAATCTTTTAGGAGTGTCTTTTTGGCCTTGAACATTTTGAATGTTTTTTCACAAAATATCTAAACAAATAATTCCACATATACCCATTATATAGAAAATAAACACAATATATTTTAAAAGGCATGTTTATAATCAAACTTTTATAAATTCTCTCCAATGTGTTTTTTATCTCGGTAAATTTTAAGTTCAAACTTTATCTTCTTTCATGGCTGAATGACAACATATGTACTACAATGTATTCCATTTGCAGAACTTAAATAGATTATAGCTGAGTATAATATGTACATATTAATTATATTCGTTAGGATCTAATGTTTTAGATTTAGTATTTTGGACCAACCAATAAATTTGCTCCATCTGTACAGAGTAGCATCATGCATATGTGTTCTACCTTGTTTTGCAATTGTATATATTGTCCACAACTGCAACCTTAACTAAGTTCCATGAGTTGGTACAATGATACGTACAGTGTTGCATAAATTGAACACTGGTACACTGGTATGTGAGTTGGACACTATTACATGAGTTGGACACTGGTACACTGTTGAATGACGTGGACACTGGTACTGGGTGTTGTCTCTTGTGTGATGATTATCAAGAAGAAGAGAGCTGTGAGCAAAGCTAATCATGTCTTGATTGAAGCATCAAAAACATAGCTGTCACGTATTCCGTTTTGGAAAGACGAGACTTTCCCATTTGAAAATGATTTTGACGTAAGTCAAGTTCGCTGGTACCCATCTACCTCACTGCTTCTTCATCTTAGGCTAGAAACCAAACCGAGCGGCAACGGCTAGGTGTAAGTCCACTAGGAAAACTTTTGGGCCAGTCAATTTGTTATGAGTCGTCGGATGCAAGATGAATGGCCATATCAGCTTCTTCAACCTCCAGCCCTTCTGTTCATCCCCAAAACCGCCCCACATACTGCTTGCCCAACTACCAATCTCCGATGCCCGCTGTCGGCGATGCTCCCACAGCAGCCTCGCTGCACCACCCTTCCCCCCACCGCCCACCGTCGTGCTTGCCGCCTCCCCCGGCCATCCCTCTAAACCACAAACAACCTAAATTTTTCAGCAAACCTTCACTACCTCTGGGCTCACCTAAGATAGACAAGGATGTTGTTGTTTCCCCAGCACCCCCTGCACCGGCAGCCTCAGTGCTTCATGGTTGCTTCTTCTATCTACACCGAATCAACTGGCCCAAATTCAATGTTTCCGGCGACTGACGTCCACCAAATAGAAATCAAGAAAATTTAACTATGTGGAGTTGGCCAAGCCATCTACACCTTAAAGTTGTGAAAATGATGGATGCTTTAATTCTTTTGGACGATCGAGTTTTTTTTAAACACTACATGTATCCTTCTAAACATGAATGATGCATGTCACATACTCCCTCCATTCCAAAATAAGTGTCGTGGAGATAGTTCAAACATAGTATTTATTGTCGTGCCCTACCACTATTGTTCCCATCTTCCGTTCCCTATCCATCCATGTACCATATGCATGCCATGGGATAGTGCAGCCTAGTGTCCCTGCTTTGTGATCAAGAGATGCTAGCAGAGATCATTCTGCTGCACTCAGTAACCATACCACCGTTGAGTTACCAGTGAAGTACAAAAGGTGCATGTCAAAGGGTATGCTTTTCGCAGTACAGTGGTTTGTGTTCTTGCATGCCCAACGCGTGATGCTAGATCAAGCATTCCAACGTGTGGCTCCAAACGAGCCTTCTCGCCTTTCTTGTATCTGTATTTCATCAACATTTGTTCATACAATTTCCTCGCCAATAACCAGGTCTAAGCATTGACACATTTTTTTACCTACACCTACCTCATAATGGCAATCTTAATTTCCTTGAATTATTCCACACATGCCCATTTTATTCTAGTCACATATATGCACATCACAGCTACCTTAAGGACATATGTATTTATCAGTATATATTCATCTAAACTGAAACTACCTAATAAATTTGACATGATTTATTGCATGATACTCTTGTGTGGCAAGCATGTATTCGTCATTTTTTTCAATCATTATAATTTTTACAAATATTACTTGCAATGAAATAATGTTATTATTTTTTGGTAACTAAAAGATAGAAGATGACAAGGATAAGCAAACGGGACAAGCTTTCGGGGCAGTGTCAGGTACTAAGCCTTGCGTGGCTACTTGTATTGTACGTGGGTTGGACAGGCGTCAAAGCTTTGTGTTGTCATTCGCCGAGGTTCTTGTTTTCTCATTTCTTTTTTGACGTTTTACCGAACTAAGTGTTGTCTCTTCTCCAATGATAATGCAGAGCACACCCGGCAGCAAAGCTAATCACGTTTGATGCATCAAAATAAAGTTTTAAATTTTTCAAAAAAAATAATAGAAATGTCAAATTTTTGAAAACTTCAAAAAAAAATGTTATTTTCCAGGAAAATAGAAATTTCAATTAATATCCATGTGTTCCTAAAATTGTTCACAATTTATTAAATTTCAAACTTTATTCATTTTACTAGTAGAGTGCCCGTGCGTTGCCACGGGCTCTTGAAATAGTTTATCAGAGTTACATGTTAAAATCCACACATACAAACAATATAACACAAACTGAAGTCCATTATTGCAATGTAACAAGCTGAGTGATGTTACAACTTAACATCTATTACAAAAATATTAATATCTAGATGATGCGCTTAAGAAAATCTTTCACAATATCAGGAAAGTTTCCTCTAGCTTCATTCCCGCGATGTTTTAGCAAGTATAATAAAAATTGTTGCCTCAATTCGTACCCATCCTGCAGAAAAAATAAATGTAGTTAGTATGAAAAATTCACGGAGAAGGTCTTAAAACATGTAACCCACAATACTCACCGTGCAAACCGGCTTGACCAATTCTTTACCGTTCCACCAGAGGATAAAATGAAAAACAAAATAGCCAGCCACATTCCTGGAAAACTTTCAATTAATATTATAAATAATATAATGATACGAAAAGTAAATATTCTTATTATGAATTCATTACCCGTCTATACTCGTTGGAACACCGGCCGGAAATAAACGATGCCATTTAGATATATCAGAATTTCACCCAGACAGCTTTATTTCGAGTGCTTCTTTGAAATCCCTTGAAAAACTTTTTAATTTCAGTGAATGCCTCAAGTTTTTATCCTCTGACAATTGTGATGATTGAATAGGATCCATAATATGTAGACGACGTGCCTCTTTGTCGATGATGTACAGGATGTATCGGCCGATGGATGCATAGGGAAGATAAATCTACAAGTGGAGCTATTAGAAACAAAAAAACCATGATAACAATGGTCAAAATATTTTATTTACCTTATTGCAAGAAGATGTCGGTCTCCATCCCAGGCCAGCTATCAAATAATGTTGCCAACGTCTGGATAGTTTCCTTCTCACAAAACTTCTGACCTCGTGTTGACTCTAGCAGCATGGACTAAGTAGAAGAAAAAAATATTGTTTCAACATGTTGATACTAATGGCACCTAGAATGAAGAGTTATGGTAACTTACACAAAATCGTAGATCCATGTAGTGTATAGAAGGGTCTGTGAACAATACTCCCTCGTCACATGCCAGCATAAGCACGGCGGTGTTGAAGCACTCATTGTCCATGGGCTGCTCCATGTTAAGTATGCACTGAAGTTTCTTCAGACTTAAGCTCATTGGATCGGGTGTGGAGCTCCGGACCCACACCTCCATGTAATTTGGATGGTAAGAAGAACAATAATATATATCTGCACATTAAATATTGATACATGATACTTACTCCAAACATCCAGCATCATAGATCGACATGATGTAGCTGCAGAGGCCGGCAAGTATTTCGCGTTGGTCCATGGGAATGATAGTGATTGGGGCGGGACGTTTCTCTTCGACAACGTCAGATGGATTATCCAGGATCTCAAGATCAGAATTATCATGGAGCAGACAAGTTTCTTCGCTAAGAGGTTGATGGTACACGGGACATCCTTTTAACTTATTAAGCTCTGAATCGAGCAAAATAATTGCTAATTTTTGTCAAAAATGTTTCATATCCTCCTACAATTTTTTTTTTGAAAACAATTTATAAGATATTTTGATAAAACATTATGAGATAATGTATAAAACCGAAATACCTGCGTAAACTGGTCTGACAGTCCATGTGGTGTCCAGTATTCCATATAATTTAGCATAAACAATCCACATGATACGCTATAGTATTATAAAATAATGCTTTAGAATATCACACAGATGAATCTAAAAACAAAGTATTGAAACAAGTACTTACCCATCGATTTGTATTGCCTCCTGAATTTGCTCTACAACAGTCCATTTTGTAACATTGAGATCAGGCCATTTATGACCGTTGATAAATTCCGGACTATGCTCTGCAAGTTTCAGCCATTTCTCGAGCCCTAATAACTTATATGTATATACGAGAAATGTTAAGGATAAAGTCAAACAAAATAAATGCTAAGATGAGAAAAGAAATAGATAGTTACCGTAGTAGCAAGGTCATTGTGTTTGACATTCTCACCAAGTGAGTCCAATACTTGGATCTCTCGTTTTTTGGCGTTGGCAACTGCTAGATACCAATGGTAGCCCGGCATGTTAATCGGAATGAACAACTGGTGTAAATAAGATACAAGTCACAGTCACAATTAGATATAGTTATTAATAAATCATTAAACATATGAACTAAATAAAAACAATCCATAATTATATGCATGGATTACGAGACAAAAACTAACCATATCTTGTTGTAGATAACTATTAACATGACGCACGATGCGACGATATTTTGATGGATCTATGTCTCTTTCCCCGTCTTCTTTTATCTGGCCGGATACAAACGTGCTAATAATGTGTACCTTTTCACCCGCCCTGTCTTGTAAATTCTCATGAGCAAGCATGCAATATATGTAAGCATTTATCACCTGCAAACAATATTTAAATTATATTTATACATTATGATATTATATATAATCAATTAATTACAAAGATTGTGCAAAAGGTCTTACACCATCATGTAAGAACATGTCATTTTTAATGAGGCATTCCAAATCGCCAGTTGCTAACAAGGCATCTCCAATGTCCACAAACTGGGTATTCTTAGGGGCAGACTTGATTGATTCGATGACTGTAATATCTCTAGGGGTACAAACATAGTCTGTCGAATATGTAAATAAATGAGCCAATTTAGCAATCAAACTGAGCAAAATTAGTTGAATACAGAAGGCAATATCATCACAAAATAAGAGTTGATGGTAATATTAAAAAATACCTTGTGGGATAACATGTAAATTAGCATCCTTTTTTGGTTTGTTATGAGATATAACCTCTTCGACATTTTTATGTTGTGAATTTTCGTCCCCTTTCAGCAACATCGCATCTGAACCCTCAATGCATACTTTCCGTGCATCTCCAAAGTCCATATCCATGTCTCCTATATTATGAAAAAAATAAAAAATATAAAAATAAGCCTTTCGTGTTTTCATGTATAATACATACAGAACCCATCACTTTGTATCTACGATGAAATATATATGATGAAATATAAATGATGTTTTCTACTGCATAATATAATCATACATAGTATCTGAAAAAATAGTAGGGAAAATAACACACTATTTTCTCTATAGAAAACATAAATGACATTATTAGGAAAATATGTTGATTACATAATTTAAATAATTGTACTAACACAAAATTAGGGGAAAACAATAAACTATAATGTTCATATATAATGAGTAGTCATATGAAAATTATTTAAATTATTTATATAGGCCATGGAAATTTGTCTAACAAAAGTAAAAAACATGCACCCAAGGTAGATTACATAATTTAAATTATTTATAATGAGTAGATTTATTTATACATAAACCACGTTTTGTTGTGGTACCCTTAATATATGAAAGATAAATATAAAAAATGTTTATTTTTATGAACAATATTTGACAAATATATATACTTTTATTGTTTCTGCGAGGTATGTATACTTTTAAAAACCTACACATGCGAGTCTAGCATTTATATCGTTGAGCAAAATTTGCACACAAGGCCCAAATTAGCTACCCAGCACGGCCGAACCTGCACCCAAACTTAGCCCCATAAAAAAATAACTATAAAATGTATTACCTTATTATCCACATTATTTTTTTCTGAGGGATTACATTTAACACGACAAATGGGCCGGCACGTACCGGCCAGTAAGGCGTGGTGGCCTCTACGGCCTAGGTTCCCTAATGGGCCGGCTCGATGGCCCACCTGGCACGCTGGCGGCTGGGCCCAAACCCTAACCCGACTCACACACCACACTGGGCCCAAACCATAACCCCACTAACTGGCAACCCTAGCCTTATCCTCTCCCCCCGCCGCATCCAAAACCTAACCCCACTCACTCACCACACTCCCCTCCACTCACTCATTTCCTCTCGCGGTCTCCCCTTCCCCGCCGCGTGCGTCGACGACTCATTTCCTCTCGCCGTCTCGCCTTCCCCGCCGCGTGCGTTGACGAGCCGGCGCTCGCGCGACTCCGCCCGTGGACTGCCGGATCCCATGCCGCGGCAAATCTTCGGGCGGCCTCACCAGCCCTCTCCACCCTCACCAGCAGCTCGGCCCTCTCCCCTCCCCCCGCCGTATGGCCGCGCGCCTCGATGAGCCGGCGGCCGCGCGACTCCGCCCGCCGGATCCATCCCATGCCGCGGCATATATTGGGCCGGCCTCATCCGTCCTTTACACCCCCACCAGCAGCTCAGCCATCTCCACTCCCCCCGCCGCATGGTCGCGCGTGTCGACCATGTGACTCCGCCCACCGACCACCTACCTGTGCGGCCAGGGGATCCGACAAGCTGTGTGCGGCGCGACCAACGGGGACGGACGCGGGTGCTCGGTCCGGTCCTGTTCCCCTCGCATCCGCGACGGTGTTCATCTCCTCGATCTGCATCGCCAGCAGCTCCGGTACGTCGCCCCCCCCCCCCCTCCTTGATCATGACCCTCTCCTCCTCTTAGTATTCCTTTATATCATGGTTTGATGTGGTTATCTTTCCTGATGAGCCGAGGCGCCGTGACCCGGCCTCACAACCACGGGAAGGAGCGACGAATCCCCAACTCTGCGGCATGGCGTGCTTTGCCAGTTCGTCACAAGTCCCCAACGCTGTCACCGGCCGGACCTACGACGGTGCTAAGATGAGTCATCCTCTCTAAAAGCTTCTGTTTAATCTCTAATGGATCTAGTAGCAAGTTCGTTTCTCGTTGGTTAGTTGTAAGCACCCACTGGATGTTAAAGGGAAGTACCAATCAGTCTTTGTGCCTCTTCTCTACGTGTATGTTCAAGATGCCTTTACTCTAGTGTATGCTCGGGTTATTTACTAATTGTATATGTGCTAGACCTTCCTGATGGTCCATTGCCAGGCATAGAAAGGCTACAATTTTGATTTTCTGTCAAGTCTTGTGATCTTAGTTTCTTGGAAAGACTGAGTTTCCACTTCTCTAATGTGCTAAATGATCTCCAGCTAACTTTTGTATATTAATTAACTGAGTGCTTCCAATTTTTGACCCAGCGAATGAAGAACGGCGCGACAAAGCGCACGACAGCTTCTAGATAGCTAACAGTTAATAAATCTATAAAGTACAACATGGTAATACTATCATCGTCAATGGTTGTTGTTCCCTATGTGCCATGTGCATCACCATGATGAATATCTTGGGAATATGAGTTTGTTATAGACAAAACAGTCTTTGATTGTAAATCTTCACAATATATTTTTATTTTAGAACATCTTGTGTACATTTTTAAAGATTTCAAAAGGAAGACTTTTTAGGTGTTATCATCTATTACCTGTAGTTATGCACATACCTTAACTGTTTTATGTTTCTCATGACAGATCTTTCCCAAGCCTAGATATTCTCACTGAGAGCTCCTTGATGGAATCACTGAGATGGACTTACAAGACAGGCATGGATAAAACCAGCCCACTACAAACAAATTAATTGGGTATGATATTTATATAAGCTTGCATAATCTGCAATGGTGTTCTTTATCTGGGATTTGATGGTATAACTAAACATATAAAAACTATTAATCTAATAAATAACATGCTATTATATAAGAGAAGGATCCAGAAATTAACATACCGAGAGGAACTCCAAATCTTGATGGTTCTTGCTTACACAACGTAGTCCTCGGAAATCATCCTCCTGGTCTGGGCAAAGGGACAGTAAGGAGGGAGAGGAGGGATGGCATAGTATTTTAATGGTAACATATATATAGTAGGCCATGCGGAGGACATCTGGGTATCAAATCATGCATTGATCCAGTCATGCCGTTAATATCTCTGTATGGAAAGGATCTATTTCCTTTTCATATCAAATACACACCTATTAATAATTTAGAAAAGATGCCAGAGATATTAACTTACCAAAAAATTAATATACTTATCATTAATTCTGTCTGACTATAAAATCTCTGCATAATATTCTCAAGATATACACAGCTAATAAACATATTGATATGTTTTTCCATCAATAGCGAGTTTACAAAGTACGTAAATTCGATGTCAATAAGCTAACAAATATTGAGATTACTATTTTTTATATAACACAAATTGAAATGCATATTGTTTTTTTTCATCCTATGAACCATTCGTTAGTGCCTCTTTTAATTTATTTTTACTTACACATATGTATATTCTGTTTGATATAGTTCATAATTGGTGAACATCATATTTTGAATTATATTAAATTAGAAGAAGATGTGTCTCCCTTAGGGTAACTTTTATAATAATTTTATTCCTCACCAACTAAAATTGGAAAATGTTGGTAACGAATAATAATTGTCGGAACACCCTGGGTCAGACTTGTACTTTATGTAGTCAATAAGAAAACAGTTTGGAGGGGACTAATTTTGTCTACTATATTCAGGAACACATACAAGATAATCATTGCTTTATCAGAAACATGTTGAGCATGACAGAGAACTGTGGATCCTGTGTGAACTTGAAGATTGGTGACAATTGAAGGTACGTGCCTTACTTGGGATACTGTTACTTCTATTTTTATCAATTATTTCTGAGTTTTTATTTATAAGTGCAAAGGGATCTACCAATGTTCCAGTTTCAACAACCTTTACTCGCTATTCTGGGAAGTTTTTCTCCAATGTGGTGAAAAATGTAATCCCAAGCAGGGCTACTACAATTTGCAAGGCCCCTTGAAGGTTTAACTTTTTTTACAGTGCATTTATGTGCCATTTACAGTGTAAAAAATATGTAATTTGCAAGGCCCCTTCACTCGCTATTTGAAGACTATGGTTGCAAGAAATGTAACTTTTTTACCATTGCATTCCCAAGCTAGACTATACGGTAGATCACATGGTTCATGACTATAGTTTATTTCTGAGTGTTTTTACCTGAAACTAAACTACTGTTGCATTACAGAACATCTTCTGTATTATTTAGGGCCGCCGCCATGAAATGTAGTTTTCATGCAAAGCTATAGTATTTTTGAACCATGTCTTCAGGTTGTTTGTTGCTGGATACTAAACTACTGTTGTTTGTTTACAATGCATCTTCTGTGTTATTTACAGTGCAACAAGAACTGTAATTCTAATGCAAAACTACAGTAATTTTGAACCATAGTTTTCAAGTTGTTTGCTGCTCCATACTAAACTAGTGTTGTGTTTTTATAATGCATCTTCTTTATTATTTACAGAGCAATAAGAACTGTAATTATCCTGCAAGGCTATAGTAATTTTGAAACATAGCCTTTTAAGTTGTTTGCTGCTCCCAGTTTTATAGTGAGCTTACTGGGATTTTAATATGTATGTGTCACAGTAAATAGCTTTGATGCATTTATCTATCTCAGGTAACACTAATTTTCTAGTCTCTACTCATGTTGTTTTTCCCTTTTTACAGTTAGCTAAAGGCTTTGTACTATGCGGGTGTCACTGGGAATAGGTTGATGCATGTTTGTATGTTTTTCGGTCAAAAGGATTTCACATTCCAACAGAGAAATACCCATGGCTCTTCTTTTTGCTTGTTCTGTCAGATTTCTTACTGTTGAACCTTACCAATGCTAGAGAGGATTTTTTGACAGAACTACTACTCATGTGATCTTTCAGCCCTTGTTCCTCTAGAGAACTTTTGAGTAGTGGTGGGATCTGACAAACAGAGCTCTCCTGTGACCACAGAGTGATGCTAGAGACACTTGTATGGATGATTTGCAGTGCTAATATCATTGTAACTTTTGCACATAAATTGACTGTAGCGGCCGGCGGCGGAGGTGGAAAATGAAGTCTAGATTTAGTTTGAACACGAGTCCATCAGGATCGCCCTGATCTGTACACGTAAACATACCTGGGGTTGAAACCGTACAGCATCGCTGATCGCACGTTCCGCGCGGCGGCGCGCGATCTAGAAACTGCCAGCGATCCAGAAACGTGGCGACGGCGTGGCGGCGCGGGATCCAGAAACTGCCAACGATCCAGAAACGTGGCGGCGGCCCTGTCGAGTCGTTCCGCGGTGGCGGCGCTGTGGAGTGCGCAGATCTGATCGGCAGCGGGGTATGGGGTATGGGGATCGGCGTCAGGGCGATCCTGATCGGCGGCAGGGTGCTATTTATTTGGGTACGTGCGTGGGTGGGGTTCGGTGGGTGGGCGTGGGGTGGGGGTAATTTGATGGGACAAAACCGGTTGAAAATAAACCGGTTGAAATTAAACCGGTTGAAATTAAACCGGTTGAAAGTGGGGGGGACTATTCAACCAATTGGTCCATTAGGAGTAGAGATTCCAAAAATGGAAATTTCAAAAAGCAAATTGGACTTTTGAAACAACTCCGTCTATAAAATTATGTTCACATTTTCAAAAAATATATGAGATTTTTTCAGAAAATATTCTCAAATTTCAATAAGTACCTGACCTGAGCATTCTCTTAGATTTTTTAGAAAATAAGAGGTTTCACCCGACTTGAGCCTTCTCTTTGTTCCATCGCTCCACAATTGACTGGTCAACCATTCACCTAGTATGCTGTTCACCAGACGAACATTGACCGGTCGACTTTTAAAATACAGATCTGAATTTTTTATAAAACAATCATAAAAAAATTAGGAAAATTGAATATCAAGTAAAAAATTGGTTCATAAATTCAGGTAAATTTTCCCAAGATTTTAATTAAACTTCAATGCTTTTTGAGAAAAATTTCGTGAATTTATTACAGTTCATCGATTAGGCAAAAAAATATCAAAAGGTAAAAACAGATATTTCATTTTGAAAGAAATATGATTTCAATTTTTTGAAAAATGTCCGTTCATGCTAAAATAAAGTTTTAGAAAATGAAAAGAGTTTGTAGATTTGAAAACAGATCATAAAAATGAAAAAAAATATATTAAAAAATGATGATTTTTTTAAAAAACTAGTGCATGAATTTTAAAAAGTTCAGTGATTTTTAAAATCAGTTAACATTTAAATAGGATTTGGCGAGACAGAGGCAACCCTTGCTGAAGGGGTCTCAGGAGTTGGGCCGATCCACGCACGCGGGAAAAAACAACCTCGTTTTTTGTTTTGGTTTCTTTTCATGTTTTTTCTTTCCTTTTTTACTTTTGTTTATACTTACAAATATTCTATATAAAATTTAGTAAAAATAATATTCTATAAAAAATATTTGAAAAACGTTGACCAAGCATTTGAAAAATGTTACATGTGTGTACTCCAAATATTTCTCACGTATACGATTATACAGAAAATATTTTTTTAAGAAATAAATTGCGCGTATATTTAAAAACAGCTAATCAAGCATTTGAAAAAATGTTGAACATGTGTTCGAAAAATGTTACGTGTGTATAGAAAAAGTGTTAAACATCTAATAAAAAGGCACGCAACAAATTTAATCATGTGTATGAAAATGCTAATCAAGCATTTGAAAGAATGTTGAAAAAGTATTTGCAAAATGTTAAATATGTATGCGAAAAAATATCGACCATGAATTAAAAATGATGAATTTTTTGATCATGTATATAAAACAATTAATCAAGCATTTCAAAAAATGTGGAACAAGTATTTGAAAAATGTTAAATATGTATACAAAAAATGTAGAATCAAAACCAAAAGAAGCAAAGAGAACCAAAAAGCAAAAAGACACAAAATAAACGAAATAAAAATGGAAAATATAACAATAGAAAAACATGCAAAATGAATGAAAAAATGTGGAGAAGAAAAATGAAAAGAGATGAAAGAAAAGAAAACAAAGAAACCTGAATAAACCAGAAGAAATGGAGAAAGAAAAGAAAAAAAAAGTAAAAAGGAGAGTGAAACGAAGAAGAACCAATGAAAATCAAAGGGAAACAAACACCAAAAAAATATTGAAAACAGCTCATCTTCTTGTAAGTACGCTGCGGCATGTTAATCCACACGACTGCGACTCTTACTCCAATGGCTAGCTTCGCTACACACCATCAAAGAGACACTGACATCAAGCTAATCTCCTTTTTTAATGGATACATTTTAAAACTTAAACTTACATAAAAAATGTAAAAGTGACTTTCAAATATTAACATAGTATAATAAAATGTTAGCACGATTTTTAAAAGTTAATGGCTTTAAGAAAATGTTTATGGCAATTAAATAATGTTTTCCATTAAAAATATGTACATGACATTTCACATAAACATTCTTCCATTTCAAAAAACATTTGTGACATTCAAAAATATTTATACAATCTTAGTAAATGTTCAGGCCGTTTTTAAAATGTTTATTGCCAATAAAATCATAAGTTGACATTTTAAAGAAATATGCCCATCAAAGTTCTAAATATGATTCTGCAATCTAAAAAATGTTCTCTTAGTTTAAAAAAAATTATTGCCATGAAAAAATGCTCAGCATGTATGTGAGAAAACATTGTCCATGCACTAAAAAAAGTGCCTAACATGTTTTGAAGAGAAAAATGTACGTCATGTATTTGAGAAATGTACATCATGCATATGCGTTCTACCTTGTTTTGCAATTGTATATATTGTCCACAACAGCAACCTTAACAAAGTTCCACATTCATATGGAGCAAATTCCACGTTCATATTCAATAACAATTCATTCGCGTTAAAAAAAAGGTCCACGTTCATATTTTTACAATGCCTACAAATTCTGAGATCTCTTTCAGTGACATGAGAACTGTGTGTATATATCATTGTGAACATTAGATCATTCAAAAATCATAACGATACATTGGTTCATGGGTTATAACTTCGTTTGCCCTATGTCTAACCAATAAAAACAATGCATGTCATGTTTAATAACAATTCAAGAACTGATCTTACTATTGTAAGTCATTTTGTATAGTACACAAAATTGAAGGTAGTAAGAAATTAAAGTGCCAGTCCGATGCAGAGGAAAAGAAATGAAAAATCAACAAGTAGTAAAAGTAGCGAGGATCAAATTTTTGAATAGATAGGATTGCATTTTTTATCCCATTAACAATCTCACAACAATCCACATGCACAAGTGTGGGGCCTCAGGCCGATTTTACTCCATGACAACAAGATACATATTGACTTGGGCTGAAACGGGAACTAGAGCATGTTTATGGTGCTATATATAATAGGCTAAACTTAAACTAAGCTGCTAGCACAACCTTCATATTCCAGATTTAAATGTCTTAACTGCCAACTAAATCAACTGGCGGCGGCAGTGGCAGACCAGCCGAGCTAACTTAAATGAAGAGGTCGATCCTGTAGACACTATACTTATCAGGTACGCTCATCTCCAGTACAAGCCTCATGATGTTGTATCCGTGTGCCATTCGAAACACGCCGGTGATGCCCACTCGTAGGTGCTCTTGAAGTACAACATGGGGCCCAACACGATCACATTGCTGCTGCAGAACCTACATGTCGTGAACAAGAAGTTGACGGTCGACTGCATGCCCAATTGGCTCACCAGACCTACCAACAAGGACTAAACCGGAATCAACCGAGTGGCGTTCGGGGCCGTCTATTTCTCGTGCATGTACACAACTGTATAGGATAGTTATTACCGACTGATCATTTGTATGGCCAATCAGTGATGACTTTTTTGTTGATCATTAACAAAGGGTGAGTATTAAAATGGGTTCTCGTAGTGTCCTGGCAATCCCCTAGTAGCCCAGGATTCCCTCTTGATAGCTAACCAAACCAAATCCACTCAGATGATTCATTATTAAGTAGAAATTAAGTTGATCTCTCATACCATTTACAAATATCAAACAACCCTCCCCCAAAATCTATTTAGCAGACCAAAAAACTAAAGTGAGCCTTTTATAATACCTACATATTTAGTTTAAAATAGTCAAAAAACACGCATACTACTCTTGGTGAACTACTACACTGCATAGGAAATATGATCAATACATGCAGCTCGCCTTGTTTGTTGTTGTGGCACTCTAACACCTGAAACTGATTTGTTTCTCACTCCGGAAAATTTTGACAATCTAACGTAAAATAAAATAAAGGAAAATAAAAAATGAGATCCAAACGGGTATAACAAAATTATTAAAAGAGAACAAAAGAGTAAATTCGAAAAGAACATCACAAAAAATATATTACCCTCCTAGGAAGATCAAGTTTTACCTCAAAAATAGTACTTGGTTTTGGGAATTATGGCCAAATAGGCCCCAATTAAATAATAAACTTTGAAAAGGGATTGAAAACCTGGAAAACATGGTTTGAAATTGCTCTTTCTTTTGAGTTTCACCTTAGATTCAATATGCGAAAAGAACTAGTCAAAAAATTTATATGGAATTGAAGTTATGAATAAAATATTTTTAAATAATATTAAATTCAAATCAATTTGACTTGATAAAACCGTGAAACCTTGTTGTTAGGTGAAAGGGTGCTTCAAGCTGCTCACTACGCAAAAAAGTGATCTCGAAAGATGTTCTAGATTTCATTTTACAGCCAAATTTAGGTTTGAATTCAAATTTGAGAAAGAAATTAATAATTTCTCTGGCTAGAAGAATTCAAATATAAAATATGCAAAGACTTCATAAAATATTGTGAATTAACATCCTCTTTTTTCACCTGTTCCGGCAGCAGGAACGCAATATGTAATGATGGAGGATCGTCCTAACCAACTCGAAAGGATGGGCAGCTACTGCTATGAATTGATTTTCGTGTGACTTTGCGTTGGTGGGCTGCTCACTCGAGGGGATCTAGCGATCCTGGCGATCTGCTACAAGAATTTTATCATGAGCGTGTACCCCCATATATCAATGCGGTCCTAGCGATCTGCTACATCATTTTTATCTTGAGGGATCTGCCAGAACATTGACACCATGTACTTCTTTGGTCCTACACCGGCGCCATCATTGTAATCTTTCTTTGAGATTATTCCACAAATACCCATTTTATTTTAGTTAAGTATATGCATACTACTCTTCCTTCTTGATGTATGTATTTATGATTATATATTCTTCTACATAGATTTTTTATTAATTCTTACATGCTTTATTATTATGTACTTTGTCAGGCAAAATCATCAGTTTTTTTTATTCTATGTTTTGACAAATATCCTTGCAATGAATGTTATAATGTTTTTTTAATAGCTGGGTCGTCCTAAAAAGAACAAGAAAACCGAAGAGGATAAAGATTATTCCTTGCAATGAATTAATTAATGTTATGATTTTTCATTTTTAGCTTTCGAAGTTGTGGCGAATATTGGTGGAAATAGAAGATGACAAAGAGCAACAGAAGTGTGCTAATCTTTGCATGACTTCCTTCTGTAGGAGACGTGATTTGGACATTGGTACAATGATACGTATAGTGTTGCATAAGTTGGACACTGGTACACTGGTATGTGAGTTGGACACTATTACATGAGTTGGACACTGGTACACTGTTGAATGACATGGACACTGGTACCGGGTGTTGTCTCTTGTGTGATGATTATGAAGAAGAAGAGAGATGTGAGCAAAGCTAATCACGTCTTGATTGAAGCATAAAAAACGTAGCTCTCACGTTTTCTATTTTGGAAAGACGAGACTTTCCCATTTGAAAATGATTTTGACGTAAGTCAAGTTCGCTGGTACCCATCTACCTCACTGCCTCTTCGTCTTAGGCTAGAAACCAAACCGAGCGGCAGCGGCTACGTGTAAGTCCACTAGGAAAACTTTTGGGCCAGTCAATTTGTTATGAGTCGTCGGATGCAAGATGAATGACTATATCAGCTTCTTCAACCTCCAGCCCTTCTGTTCATCCCCAAAACCGCCCCACATACTGCTTGCCCAACTACCAATCTCCGATGCCCGCTGTCGGCGATGCTCCCACAGCAGCCTCGCTGCACCACACTTCCCCCCACCGCCCACCGTCGTGCTTGCCGCCTTCCCCGGCCATCCCTCTAAACCACAAACAACCTAAAATTTTCAGCAAACCTTCACTACCTCTGGGCACACCTAAGATAGACAAGGATGTTGCTGCTTGCCCAGCACCCCCTGCACCGGCAGCCTCAGTGCTTCATGGTTGCTTCTTCTATCTACACCGAATCAACTGGCCCAAATTTGATGTTTCCGGCGACTGACGTCCACCAAATAGAAATCAAGCAAATTTAACTCTGTGGAGTTGGCCAAGCCATCTACACCTTGAAGTTGTGAAAATGATGGATGCTTTAATTCTTGTGGACGACCGAGTTTTTTTAAACACTACATGTATCCTTCTAAACATGAATGATGCATGTCACATACTCCCTCCATTCCAAAATAAGTGTCGTGGAGATAGTCCAAACATAGTATTTATTGTCGTGCCCTACCACTACTGTTCCCATCTTCCGTTCCCTATCCATCCATGTACCATATGCATGCCATGGGATAGTGCAGCCTAGTGTCCCTGCTTTGTGATCAAGAGATGCTAGCAGAGATCATTCTGTTGCACTCAGTAACCATACCACCGCTGAGTTACCAGTGAAGTACAAAAGGTGCATGTCTGAAAGCACAAGTGCACCCTAGGTGGTTTTGGTAATTAATGTCAACATATCTCTTGTTGTACTAACACTGTTATCTAGTATGTTTCAGAGAAGTTCAACAATGGAGTGGCATGGACTAAAAGATGTGGGAACTCCTTCAAGATGCTAAGGACAAAGGATTGGCTCAAGCGTCAAGCTCAAGACTCTTCATTTTATGTTTTAGTGATCCAAGATCACATTGAGTCTATAGGAAAAGCCAATACTATCAAGGAGGGATGAGATGTTCCTTAATGAGCCTCTTGCTTCAAGTGCTTAGTGATATGCTCCAAAAACCCTCAACTACTTTCGCACATCCACATATGACCTAAACCTAAAGTCAACCTCGGCCCCACCGATTCTTTCTATCCGGCACCACCGAGTTCAGATGTCATAGCCACTGCCACAAACCCTAGGCAAATCGGTCTCACCGATAGAGATCTCGGTCTCACCAAGATGGGATTGTAATCTCTCTGTATATGTCCATTACCAAAATCGGTCTCACCGAGTTTGAGCAATCGGTACTACTGAGATTACAATGCAAACTCTCTGGTTAACTTATTACCAAAATCGGTCCCACCGAGTTTGCCTGACCAACTCTCTGGTTAGCTAATTACCAAAATCGGTCTCACCGAGTTTGTGTAATCGGTCTCACCAAGATTACGTTATGCCCTAACCCTAACCATATCGGTCCTACCGAGTTGCATATCGGTCCCACCGAAAATCCTAACGGTCACTAGGTTTACTAAATCGGTCCGACCGAGTTTGTTGATTCGGTCCCACCGAGATTGGTAAATTGTGTGTGACGGTTAGATTTTGTGTGGAGGCTATATATACCCCTCCACCTCCTCTTCATTCGTGGAGAGAGCCATCAGAACAAACCTACACTTCCAACTTACCAGTTCTGAGAGAGAACTGCCTACTCATGTGTTGAGGCCAAGATATTCCATTCCTACCATATGAATCCTGGTCTCTAGCCTTCCCCAAGTTGCTTTCCACTCAAATCTTCTTTCCACCAGATCCAAATCCTATGAGAGAGAGTTGAGTGTTGGGGAGACTATCATTTGAAGCACAAGAGCAAGGAGTTCATCATCAACGCACCATTTGTTACTTATTGGAGAGTGGTGTCTCCTAGATTGGCTAGGTGTCACTTGGGAGCCTCCGACAAGATTGTGGAGTTGAACCAAGGAGTTTGTAAGGGAAAGGAGATCGCCTACTTCGTGAAGATCTACCGCTAGTGAGGCAAGTCCTTCGTGGGCGACGGCCATGGTGGGATAGACAAGGTTGCTTCTTCGTGGACCCTTCGTGGGTGGAGCCCTCCGTGAACTCGCGCAACCGTTACCCTTCGTGGGTTGAAGTCTCCATCAACGTGGATGTACTATAGCACCACCTATCGGAACCATGACAAAACATCTGTGTCTCCAATTGCGTTTGAATCCTCCAGAACCTTTCCCTTTACATTCTTGCAAGTTGCATGCTTTACTTTCCGTTGCTCATATACTCTTTGCATGCTTGCTTGTTATGTATTGTGAATGTTAAACTTGTGCCTAAACTCCACTTAAACCTAAAGAAGTTAAAAACTGCAACTTTGATACCTAGTGTCTAATCACCCCCCTCTAGACACCTCTTCTCAAGGTCCTACAAGTGATATCAGAGCATTGGTCTCCATTGTCTTGGTTTAATCACCATTGGAGGAAGATGGATGAGTCTACTTTGGGGAGTCTTAGACATAGAGTGCCTATTCTTGATGGAGAGTATTTTCATGAGTGAAAAATGAGATGCTTGTAATTTTCAATCAATATCATTTGAACAAGTACATTGCTAGCCCTTGTGCACCTCATGTTGATTCTATGCATCCTACCCTTGATGAGTCAATTGACATGATTCGCAATCTTAGAACTGTTGAACTTATCATTAGAGGCTTGCCTAGAAACATGATTAGAAACTTGCCTACTCTTGAGTGTGCCTACACAATATGGAAATTTCATGAGGAACGATTTCCTAATTATTCCTTGAAAAATCTGGATGAAATTCTTCATAAGTCTATTGCCTTGAGTAAGATGAATTCCAATGATCCTATGTTTGGTAATTGTCTATTCGAACTTATAAATCTTATGCGTGCCAAAGGAAATGTTGGAATTATTAGCGATATCATTTCCGAAGCCACTAGATTTCATAGAGGAGATTATTGTCAAACTCATACTAATGAATCACTCTCACTAGGAATTGATCCACCACATGACGATGTTGAACATGGATACTATGATGAGAATGATGATGACTTTGATCTTGATGATGCGATGAGACACTTTGGTCTTATGGCAAATCTTCGGGGATATATGGCAGGAGGAAAGGAATGGGTCCTTGACAGTGGATGTACCGATCACATGACCGGAGATAAAGACATGTTTCGTGAGCTTGCTGAAAATGATAGTCCTCGAAAGTATGTCACTTTCGGTGATAACTCAAAGGGTAAGGTGGTTGGCCTCGGTAAGGTGGTCATCTCACATGATAGCTCCATTCAGAATGTTATGCTCGTTGAATCTCTTGGCTACAACTTACTTTCAGTATCTAGACTTGCTGATTTCGGTTTCAATGTCCTATTTACTGAAGTAGATTGCCAAGTGTTTCATCGAGACAATCATAAAATGGTCTTTACCGGTATACGTACAGGTGATCTTTACATTGTTGATTTCTCTAAAAAGGCTCAACCTAAAACTTGCTTCATTGCTAAATCCTCAAAAGGTTGGTTATGGCATAGACGACTAGGTCACGTTGGCATGAGAAACCTTGACAAGCTTATTAAAGGGAATCATATCCTTGGTGTTAACGATGTCATATTTGATAAGGATAGACTTTGCAGTGCTTGTCAAGCAGGTAAACAGGTTGGAGGAAGGCATCCCGTGAAAAACATCATGACCATAAGGAGGCCACTTGAGCTACTTCACATGGATCTTTTTGGTCCCAACGCTTACAAGAGTCTCGATGGAAATTCTTTTGGTCTAGTTATAGTTGATGATTTTTCAAGATTTACGTGGGTGTTCTTTCTCGATGATAAATCGCAGGTCCACAAGATCTTCAAAAACTTCGCCAGGAAGGCTCAAAATCAGTTTGAAGTGAAGATCAAGAAGGTTCGCAGCGACAACGGAACGGAGTTCAAGAACGCAAACGTGGACACCTTTCTTGACGAAGAAGGGATTTCACACGAGTTCTCGGCTACGTACACACCTCAACAAAATGGAGTTGTTGAGAGGAAGAACCGGACGCTCATCAAAATGGCGAGAACGATGCTTGATGAGTACAAGATGCCGAAGCACTTTTGGGCAGAAGCGGTTGAGACAGCTTGTCATGCAACAAATCGCTTGTATCTTCACAAGCTACTCGGCAAGACGGCATACGAGCTCCTCACCTGTAACAAACCCTAAGTTGGATACTTTCGAGTATTTGGCTCAAAGTGCTACATTCTTTATAAGCATCGTCGTTCTAAATTTGCTCCTAAGTCTCATGAAGGTTTCCTACTAGGTTATGGCTCAAACTCTCACACTTACCGTGTCTACAATAATTTCACCTAGAAGGTTGAAGAGACGGTAGATGTGAAGTTTGATGAATCTAACGGCTCGCAAGTAGAGCAATTGCCAATTGATGTAGGAGACCAAGATCCTTTGGAAGCAATCCAAGACTTGTCTATTGGCAAGGTCCGTACAACGGAAGTGAAGGAGAGTACCTCGTCCGTCCAAGTGGAAGCTTCTACTTCACGACAAGGTGAACCAAGAGTTGATACAGAAGCATCCACAAGTGGAACACACCAAGATGAAGAAAATGAGGAAGTGCATCAAGATGAACGTCAACAACCTCCTTCTCCACCACGACAAGAGAACGACAACGCCAACAATGAAGAAGGCCAAGAAGAAGAACAAGATGAAGAAGAAGTTCAACCAAGAACCAAGCAAAAGCTTTCACGAGTTCGAGCAAGAATTTCTAAAGACCATCCCATAGAGCAAATATACAATGATATTCAAACCGGCAGAATCACTCGCTCTAAAACTCGTTTAGCTAACTTTTGTGAAAACTGTTCTTTCATCTCTAGCATTGAACCTATGAATTTCGAAGAAGCATTGGAAGATCCGGATTGGACAAATGCTATGCATGAAGAGCTACACAACTTTGAGATAAATCAAGTTTGGACATTGGTTGAGAAGCCCCACAACAACCACAATATCATCAGTACCAAATGGGTGTTTCGCAACAAGCAAGATGAAGATGGACAAGTAGTTCACAACAAAGCATCTCTCGTCGCCCAAGGCTACAGACAAGTCGAAGGTATGGACTATGGTGAGACTTATGCTCCCGTTGCTAGACTTGAGTCCATTCGCATCTTACTTTCCTATGCTAATCACCATGATATCACCTTATACCAAATGGAAATTAAAAGTGCATTTCTAAATGGTGAAATAGAGGAGGAAGTTTATGTTAAACAACCTCCCGGCTTTGTCAATCCTAAGAAACCCAATCATGTTTACAAACTTCACAAAGCTCTTTATGGTCTTAAACAAGCTGCTAGAGCTTGGTATAAATGCTTGACCAAGTTTCTTCTTGAAAAAGGATTTGAAATTGGGAAAATTGATTCCACACTTTTTACTAAAAGGGTTAATGGAGAATTATTTGTATGTCAAATTTATGTTGATGATATCATATTTGGATCAACTAACCCTCATTTTAGTGAGAAGTTTGGGAAGCAAATGTCGGAAAAGTTTGAGATGTCAATGATGAGTGAACTCAAATTCTTTCTTGGTTTGCAAATCAAGCAAACTAAGGAGGGAACCTTTGTTTCTCAAATGAAGTACACCAAGGACTTATTCAAGAAGTTCAATATGCAAGAATGCAAAGGTATGTCTACACCCATGCCTACTAGTGGACATCTTGATTTGACCAAAGATGGTGAACCGGTTGATCAAAAGGTTTATCGCTCTATGATTGGTTCATTGTTATACCTATGTGCTTCACGTCCCGATATTATGTTAAGTGTGTGCATGTGTGCAAGATATCAAGCTGCTCCTAAAGAATGTCATCTTAAGGCCGTAAAAAGGATAGTGAGATACTTAATTCATACGCCAAATTTTGGCATTTAGTATCCTAAGAGGGCCTCTTTCGATCTTGTTGGCTACTCCGACTCGGACTATGCCGGAGACAAGGTTGATATAAAGTCCACTTCGGGTACTTGTCAATTTATTGGTAGATCTCTTGTGTCTTGGTCCACCAAGAAACAAAACTCGGTATCCTTATCTACCGCCGAATCGGAGTACATTGCCGCTGGTTCATGTTGTGCTCAATTACTTTGGATGACCCAAACTCTTAAAGATTATGGGATATATGTGAAACATGTTCCATTTCTTTGTGACAATGAAAGTTCTATCAAAATTGGTCATAATCCCATACAACATCTCGAACTAAGCATATTGAAGTTCGTCATCATTTCATTTGAGATCATGTTACTAAGGGTGACATTAATCTTAAGCATGTTCGCACCGAAAAGCAATTAGCAGATATATTCACTAAAACTCTTGATGAGAAAGTGTTTTGCAGGTTGAGAGGAGAATTGAACATCATAGATGCTTCAAACTTGGAGTAGAAACTCCATTGGATACATGCAAGACATGAGCTTATGACTAATCCTTGATATTTCTCTTATGATGAAAATCTTATGTCTTGGATATATTTGCATCTTGCATGTTATATAACCCATGTAGGTACTTGGTTGAATCAAATTCCATGAGATTGTAATCTACTCACATCTTGAGCAATCTCTACATCACCAAGTCTCTATACTATGGTGGTTGAAGACAAGGAAGCACAGAACCATTCAAACATATCCTTTGACAAATTCTATGTTGAGCTTCATGATTGTCATTTTTGGATACACAAGTGCTCTTCCTTGCAAGAACTAACCCATGTAGGGAGATGGACTCAAATTCCAAGTGGTGCTCCCAACTCTTGATGAGCTACATCAACCTTGAGCAACCCACACAAGTTCAACTACATGGTCAACACCACCAACCAAGGTATGTTATTCCATCTTAGAGAAGCTTTACTCCGAGTCATGAGCTGAAGCAACTCGACAAGATGTGAATACATCAAGATGCTTAAACGAAAAATGGTAACCCCATTTTGAGCTTAAACGATTAGTATGACCTATGATCAAGTGATCTCACTTGACTCCTAAGTCAATATACTCTAACATAGGTGACTTTGTCGCCGACCATCTCTAGATGATGTCCTCTCGTGTTCTTTTCTGTGCTTTTGCATTTGTCTCATGCATATTTGTTTCCCCTTTCAAAAAAAAACTTCATCTAGATTTCTTTCCGTTTGCTCTGCATTTTCTGCATCCAATTCATTGCATATCATTCAGTAAATTCCTTGCAAATCTTTGTGAGACCTTACTAGTCTAGTGAGCTGAGGTGACAAGTGTTTTCTCTGTGATGAACTCGGTTTCACCGATTTGTTGTTCTCGGTCCAACCGAATCCTTTCGGTACAACCGAAGCATACCACTCGGTGCCACCGATTTCACAACAGGAAAAATAGTTTGCCGCTTATTCTGTGTTTCTGTTGATCCAGCTCCACTCAATGAATCTTGTCCTCTACAAGCGTCACATTTTTATCAGTGCTTTGTATTGTGACTCAAGGACCAAACCAATTCACAACAAATTCTAGAAGCCCTTCTTGGAAATTGATGTCAAAGGGGGAGAGAGAGATCACATCAAAGCTTATCACTCGGAGAGATCACATCAAAGCTTATCACTCAGAGAGAAGCTTATCACTCTCAAAAGGGAGAGAGTATTACTTCCACAGGGGGAGAAAGAGATCTCCAGGGGGAGAGAATACTCAAGTAGAAAGTATTTCTCAAGGATCCCAGATGCTTGGTGTTCAAGAGGAGAGATGCACATGTCTTCTTGAGGGGAAAGACATGTTCATATGTGCTTATTTGCATTAGCTCTATTCATTTATATCTTTCAGCTCTGATTTTCTGTTCCCTATCTTCTCCCAGTATCCCATGTTAGATTCAAGGGGAGCAAGACATCTAAGGGAAAGAAATCATTTAAATTCATTGCATATCTTTACCCTTGGGGACATGTCTAATCCAATGTAGTACTTAGTACTCACTCTCTACATGTCATCCCAATCTTGGTATTCTTGTGGTTTCTTCTGTTTGCTCTGGCTAGTAGATGTACCTGTGTTATCTAACCTTGTTTACGCAGGTTCATTCCATCCTAAGCCAACTCAAGACTACAAGGTAAGTATATGCATCACAATCATGTGTATGAGGAATTCTTGCTGATGTACATACTGTTTGCAAGAAGGACTCGTGAGCATGAAGGTATTTTCTTTAATATTCTTTGCTCTGATGCATATGGCCAAGATACATGTAACACATTGCCTACTCTATCATGGTTATGCTCTCACATGCTTCTATACTCCATATTCACATGATTGCATACATGTAGGGGGAGCCTAGGCTTGTTACATGTCTTTCCAAAGCTTTACTTGCTATTCTTTATATCTTTATCTAAAGCTTTGATGTATGTTGTCATCAATTACCAAAAAGGGGGATATTGAAAGCACAAGTGCTCTCTAGGTGGTTTTGGTAATTAATGTCAACATATCTCTTGTTGGACCAACACTGTTATCTAGTATGTTTCAGATAAGTTCAACAATGGAGTGGCATGGACTAAAAGATGTGGGAACTCCTTCAAGATGCTAAGCACAAAGGATTGGCTCAAGCTTCAAGCTCAAGACTCTTCATTTTATGTTTTAGTGATCCAAGATCACATTGAGTCTATAGGAAAAGCCAATACTATCAAGGAGGGATGAGGTGTTTCTTAATGAGCATCTTGCTTCAAGTGCTTAGTGATATGCTCCAAAAACCCTCAACTACTTTCTCACATCCACATATGACCTAAACCTAAAGTCAAACTCGGCCCCACTGATTCTTTCTATCCGGCGCCACCGAGTTCAGATGTCATAGCCACTGCCACAAACCCTAGGCAAATCGGTCTCACCGATAGGGATCTCGGTCTCACCGAGATGGGATTGTAATCTCTCTGTGTATGTCCATTACCAAAATCGGTATCACCGAGTTTGAGCAATCGGTACTACCGAGATTACAATGCAAACTCTCTCGTTAACTTATTACCAAAATCGGTCCCACCGAGTTTGATTAATCGGTCCCACCGAGTTTGCCTGACCAACTCTCTGGTTAGCTAATTACCAAAATCGGTCTCACCGAGTTTATGTAATCGGTCTCACCGAGATTACGTTATGCCCTAACCCTAACCATATCGGTCCTACCGAGTTGCATATCGGTCCCACCGAAAATCCTAACGGTCACTAGGTTTACTAAATCGGTCCGACCGAGTTTGTTGATTCGGTCCCACCGAGATTGGTAAATTGTCTTTAACGGTTAGATTTTGTGTGGAGGCTATATATACCCCTCCACCTCCTCTTCATTCGTGGAGAGAGAGCCATCAGAACAAACCTACACTTCCATCTTACCAGTTCTGAGAGAAAACTACCTACTCATGTGTTGAGGCCAAGATATTCCATTCCTACCATATGAATCTTGATCTCTAGCCTTCCCCAAGTTGCTTTCCACTCAAATCTTCTTTCCACCAGATCCAAACCTATGAGAGAGAGTTGAGTGTTGGGGAGACTATCATTTGAAGCACAAGAGCAAGGAGTTCATCATCAACGCACCATTTGTTACTTCTTGGAGAGTGGTGTCTCCTAGATTGGCTAGGTGTCACTTGGGAGCCTCCGACAAGATTATGGAGTTGAACCAAGGAGTTTGTAAGGGCAAGGAGATCGCCTACTTCGTGAAGATCTACCACTAGTGAGGCAAGTCCTTCGTGGGCGACGGCCATGGTGTGATAGACAAGGTTTCTTCTTCGTGGACCCTTCGTGGGTGGAGCCCTCCGTGGACTCGCGCAACCGTTACCCTTCGTGGGTTGAAGTCTCCATCAACGTGGATGTACGATAGCACCACCTATCGGAACCACGACAAAAACATCCGTGTCTCCAATTGCGTTTGAATCCTCCAAAACCCTTCCCTTTACATTCTTGCAAGTTGCATGCTTTACTTTCCACTGCTCATATACTCTTTGCATGCTTGCTTGTTATGTATTGTGAATGTTAAACTTGTGCCTAAACTCTACTTAAACTTAAAGAAGTTAAAAAATGCAACTTTGATACTTAGTGTCTAATCACCCCCCTCTAGACACCTCTTCTCAAGGTCCTACAATGTCACAGGGTATGCTTTCCGCAGTACAGTGGTTTGTGTTATTGCATGCCCAACGCGTGATGCTAGATCAAGCATTCCAACGTGTGGCTGCAAACGAGCCTTCTTGCCTTTCTTGTATCTGTATTTCATCAACATTTGTTCATACAATTTCCTCACCAATAACCAGGTCTAAGCATTGACACATTTTTTTACCTACACCTACCTCATAATGGCAATCTTAATTTCCTTGAATTATTCCACACATGCCCATTTTATTCTAGTCACATATATGCACATCACAGCTACCTTAAGGACATATGTATTTATCAGTATATATTCATCTAAACTGAAACTACCTAATAAATTTGACATGATTTATTGCATGATACTCTTGTGTGGCAAGCATGTATTCGTCATTTTTTTCAATCATTATAATTTTTACAAATATTACTTGCAATGAAATAATGTTATTATTTTTTGGTAACTAAAAGATAGAAGATGACAAGGATAAGCAAACGGGACAAGCTTTCGGGGCAGTGTCAGGTACTAAGCCTTGCGTGGCTACTTGTATCATACGTGGGTTGGACAGGCGTCAAAGCTTTGTGTTGTCATTCGCCGAGGTTCTTGTTTTCTCATTTCTATTTTGACGTTTTACCGAACTAAGTGTTGTCTCTTCTCCAATGATAATGCAGAGGAAAGCCAGGAGCAAAGCTAATTGCGTTTGATGCATCAAAATAAAGTTTTCAATTTTTCGAAAAAAAATAATAGAAATGTCAAAAATGTTGAAAACTTAAAAAAAATTCAAAATTTTGTTATTTTCCAGGAAAATAGAAATTTCAATTAATACCCATGTGTTCCTAAAATTGTTCACAATTTATTAAATTTCAAACTTTATTCATTTTATTCCGAAAATGGAAATTTCAAAAAGCAAATTGGACTTTTGAAACAACTCTGTGTATAAAATTATGTTCACATTTTCAAAAAATATATGAGGTTTTTTCAGAAAATATTCTCAAATTTCAATAAGTACCTGACCTGAGAATTCTCTTATATTTTTTAGAAAATAAGAGGTTTCACCTGACTTGAGCCTTCTCTTTGTTCCATCGGTCCACAGTTGACTGGTCAACCATTCAATTAGTATGCTGTTCACAAGACGATCATTGACCAGTCGACTTTTAAAATACACATCTGACTTTTTTTATAAAACAATCATAAAAACAAAATCAGGAAAATTGAATATCAAGTAAAAAATTGGTTCATAAATTCAGGTTAGTTTTGCCAAGATTTTGATTAAACTTCAATGCTTTTTGAGAAAGATTTCGTGAATTTATTAAAGTTCATCGATTAGGCAAAAAAATATCAAAAGGTAAAAACAGATATTTCATTTTGAAAGAAATATGATTTCAATTTTTTTGAAAAAAGTACGTTCATGCTAAAATAAAGTTTTAGAAAATGAAAAGAGTTTGTAGATTTGAAAACAGATCATAAAAATGAAAAAAAATATAAAATTATTAAAAAAAGTTGATTTTTTCTAAAAATAGTGCATGAATTTTAAAAAGTTCAGTGATTTTTAAAGTCAGTTAACATGTATAGAAAAAAGTTCACAAAAACATTTAAATAGGATTTGGCGATACAGAGGCAACCCTCGCTGAAGGGGTTTGACGAGTTGGGCCGATGCACGCACGCGGGAAACAACAACCTCGTTTTTTGTTTTGGTTTCTTTTCATGTTTTTTCTTTCCTTTTTTACTTTTGTTTATACTTACAAATATTCTATAAAAAATTTAGTAAAATATATTTGAAAAAGTTTGACCAAGCATTTGAAAAATGTTACATGTCTATACTCCAAATATTTCTCACGTATACGATTATACAGAATATTTTTTTTTATGAAATAAATTGCGCATATATTTAAAAACAGCTAATCAAGCATTTGAAAAAATTGTTGAACATGTGTTTGAAAAATGTTAAGCAAGCATTTGGAAAATGTTACGTGTGTATAGAAAAACTGTTAAACATCTAATAAAAAGGCACGCAACAAATTTAATCATGTGTATGAAAATGCTAATCAAGTATTTGAAAAAAATGTTGAAAAAGTATTTGCAAAATTTTAAATATGTATGCGAAAAAATATTGACCATGAATTAAAAATGATGAATTTTTTTGATCATGTATATAAAAACATTAATCAAGCATTTCAAAAAATGTGGAACAAGTATTTGAAAAATGTTAAATATCTATACAAAAAATGTAGAATCAAAACCAAAAGAAGCAAAGAGAACCAAAAAACAAAAAGACACAAAATATACCAAATAAAAAATGGAAAATATAACAATAGAAAAACATGGAAAATGAATGAAAAAATGTGTTGAGGAAAAATGAAAAGAGATAAAAGAAAAGAAAACAAAGAAAACTGAATAAACCAGAAGAAATGGAGAAAGAAAAGAAAAAAAAGGTAAAAAGGAGAGAGAAAAGAAGAAGAACCAATGAAAATAAAAGGGAAACAAAAACCAAAAAAATATTGAAAACGGGCTCATTTTCTTGTAAGTACGCTGCGGCATGTTAATCAACACGAGTGCGACTCTTACTCCAATGGCTAGCTTCGCTACACACCATCGAAGAGACACTGACATCAAGCTAATCTCATTTTTTAATGGATACATTTTAAAACTTAAACTTACATAAAAATGTAAAAGTGACTTTCAAATATTAACATAGTATAATAAATGTTAGCACGATTTTAAAAAGGTAATGGCTTTAAGAAAATGTTTATGGCAATTAAGTAATGTTCCTGCTTTTCAAAAAAGTAAACTTTTTATAAATATTAATGCACTGTACAAAAAAAGGTTTGTGTAGTACAAATTTTGTTTCTACCATTAAAAATATGTACATGACATTTCACATAAACGTTCTTCCATTTCAAAAAACATTTGTGACATTTAAAAATATTTATACAATCTTAACAAACGTTCCGGCCGTTTTTAAAATGTTTATTGCCAATAATATCATATAGGTGACATTTTAAAAGAAATATGCCCATCAAAGTTCTAAATATGATTCTGCAATCTAAAAAAATGTTCTCTTAGTTTGAAAAACAAATTATTGCCATTAAAAAATGCTCAACATGTATATGAAAAAACATTGTCCATGCACTAAAAAAAAGTTCCTAACATGTTTTGAAGAGAAAAATGTACATAATGTATTTGAGAAATGTACTAAATAATGTTATTGTTGTATTTGGAAATCTTAATCAAGCATTTGAAAAATGTTGAACAATTCGTATAGAAAAAATGTTGACTATGTATGAGAAAATGTTAAATTTATATAGGAAAAATGTTAAACGTGTGACATATACAAAAATGTAGAACGAAAACTAAAAGAAACAAAGAAAACAAAAGATAAAAAAATAAATGAACCAAAGAAAAAATAAAATGAAAAATCATACCAAAGAAACAAATGCAAAATGAGGGAAAAAGGCTGGAGAAAGAAAAATGAAAAGTGAAAAGACAAATAAACCAAAGAAAATTGAATAAAATAAAGAAATGGACAATGAAAAGAAGAAAACTAGTACAAAAAATATCTTGTTTATCAACGCGAGTGCGGCACTTACCCCAATGGCTAGCTTCGCTGCACACCATCGAGAAGACGTTGACATCAAGCAAATCTCATTTTTCTAATGGATATATTTTCAAACTTAAAGTTACATAAAAAATCTAAAAAGCGACTTTTCAAATATTAACAGAGTATAATAAAACGTTAGCATGATTTTCAAAAGATGATAACTTTTAAAAAATGTTACTAATTTTCAAAAAGAATATGTGAACTTTTTATAAATATGTATACAATATAGAAAAAAATGTTTGTGTAGTACAAAAAATGTTTTCTACCATGAAAAATACCTACATGCCATTTCACAGAAATATTCTTGCATTTGAAGAAAAATATTTGCGACACTTAAAATCTGTTTATACAATCTGAAATAATGTTTGGGTAGTTTTAAAACTGTTTTTTGCCAATAAAAATGTATATGTCACATTTTAAAAGGAAATATTCTCATGTTTCCAGAAACATGTCCATGAAAGTTCCAAATATGTTTCTGCAATCTATAAAACTGTTATCATTGTTTGACAAAGTTATTGCCACTAAAAATGTTTAACATGTATTTGAAAAAATGTTGGCCATGCATTAAAAAAAGAGAGTGCATAACATGTTTTTAGGAGAAAAAAATGTACATCATGTATTTGAGAAATGTATAACATGTATTAGAAAAATGGTTCATCTATACATTAATAGAGGACACTGCGCGCTGAAAAAAGTAGACAACTGTTCAATGATAAATGATGAAAACTCACAAATAAACATAAAGAAAAACAAAGAAAATGGAGAAAAAACCGAAGAAAATCAAAGTATAAATGATGAAAACTGATAAAGAAACATAAATAAAAACAAGGCCAAAATGCTATAGATCGAAGTATAACGAAGAAGAAAAATGGAAAATTAGGAAGAAGCAAATAAACCGAAGAAAAAAGAGAAAGAAAAACGTGAAAAGCAGAGACAAACCAGTATGGCTCCAAGCCTTGGAGAGCAGCACTAGGAACGATGAGGCAACTGCATGTACTTGCTTGTAGCCTCCTCTTTGTCGGCAGCGATTGACTCGTCGTCTAGCACCGCCTGATTTCCTAGCACCAGCATCGCCACGATGTCCTGTTGTAGACCCATCGGGTGAAGAACACGAGACATGTACGCTTTTCAACGCCCTCTCACACCGAATTCTCCCCCTCCTCGGTCATCTACCAAGATTATCTCAATAGGAAGAGCGCTGTTTTGATCATCCGCGCCTCCTCCTCCTCATGGTAGCCAACACAATCCCCAATGATTTCTTGTAAATGTCGCTCGGTTCGGAAACCAGCTACAAAATCTCGTGGAGTTTGGCGAGCTTATCCACATCTCTGTATGCCACCTAAATAAAAAATCTCTGCATGCACTGGAGTGATTTCCATCGTGGCAGCCAACGCAATCCCAATGATTTCTCGTAAAGCATCGCCCGGTTCAGAAACCAGCTACAGATCTCGCCGAGCTTGAACAAAAATCTCTGCCAACGTCAGAGTGGTTTCCATCGTCACTACTTGCTAGGGTTAGGGATTTGGGAGAGCAGGCAGGGAGATCAACAGGGGGACGAAAGGACAGGATTTACCTTTTCATAATGTACGATGATTCGGTGTGTTGCGCGGGTCAATTTCCATATTAACGATGAGGCTTGTCGCAAAAAGGCAATGCCACATGATGGCACGACAAGGCTCTACCCGTCTACCATATACATGACCTTGATTGTCATGTATTCGTATGTATATAAGTGTCATATTCTTATGTTTCTCAAGTTGGAGGACTTTTTTTATGCACCAGCGAGTTCAAGGGCGATCGATGTAATTTTCTAATTATTAGCTTTTTTAGTCTAAACACACTCCACTTTATTGATTATAAAAGTTCATAGGAATATCATGTAGATCCGGTGGATTAAGGAGCCACACATGGCGTCCTAAAGAAAGGCCTAGAGTTTAGTGAGGCTATGTGCCTCAAGATTAGTTTCTCTTCCTTTGAAGATGAAGGAACAGTGAGAGAACTGCTGAGATGTAAGACCTCTCCTTAATAATGCTAGATTGAGATATTTCTGTGGATATCTTTGATCACACCTTGTCACTCTGAAACAATTTGTATGTCTTCAAGTGATAAATCAAGAGCAAGTGAGAGCGCTTCACGACAAGCCAAAGCTTCCAATGATGTTGGGTCAGTCACACCTTGATATTTTATCGCCGAAGAGGCTTTGGCTTGTCGTGAAGCTTTGGAAGCTTCAGGACATCATTGGAAGCTTTGGAAGCTTTGGAAGCTTCACGACACCTTAATATCAAGGTGTGACTGACCCAACATCATTGGAAGCTTTGGCTTGTCGTGAAGCGCTCTCACTTGCTCACTTCCAAAAATGCATGAACTTTTATATATATGTGTGATGGACTGGAAGAAGTTCATGCATTTTTGGCAAACAGAGAGAAACGAGACGGCAGCTTGAGAAGGAAAGGTTATGCATAGAGATCTAACCGCACGTGCCAGGTTAATCGCCGATCGACGTATGAGAAATACTGGCCACTTCAAATGCAACGGCCAACGGGATACACCCCTGATCCATGCTATGCATGCAAAGTTACAGTCGACAATGGAAGAAAGAACTCCAAATCGTGTGAATTTCCAAAAAAGTCAGTGAGCAATGGTGAGAATGTACAAAAAAAAAGAGAGCAATGGTATGAATTTGTCTATATTTTTGTAGGCATGTGACCATTCCAAGATTGGTTTCCTAGCTATCACACTACTATTGCAGCGATGTCTAATGGTGAACCATTCCATTTCTTCAGAATTTTTTTAGACAGCTCAGTTATTTTATCATACATGCCAGCTAATATATATTTCTCAGGGCATTCCTCTGTACCAAATATCTTTGTATAGAATAACTTTTCGGAGTCTCTATAAGAAAGTTATTCTGGTGTATAAACAAGACCACCCATATCAACTTGTGATTTGCGAGTAGTTGTGATTACAACATTTCCAAGATAATTATCCACCAAAATGCAATTTATCAATTCCCATGTTGATGTATCCCATATATCGTCAACAACAACGAAGTACCTACAAACATTAGGATGCAGCAAGTTGTGCACCTAGATTACGTACGTAAACAAGAAGAACGACATAATCAGAATTAGTCCAAGAAATTGTATTATCAAGTTCAACAAGATCATCGCAAGAGATTAAGAGCATCTCTAACCGACCCCCTATGATTTAGAGGAGCAAATGGCCAAGTATCCTTTAGAGGAGTATATTTGCTGAGCCTGCCCGTCTTGAACCCGGGTACATATGAACCCACTTTTCAAAAAAATAGGTTTTAAACGTGTTTTAAAATGTTAAAAAATGCAAAACAAAATGTCACACATACATGTTCGCAACTATGAGTGCACGACGCATCGCGATGTTGAAATGCTATCAATGTGGGTGGTTTGTTCATCCATGGATGTACGTCATCCCCTGTATATATAACCGTGGGTCACATCCGGTGAATCTAGATTTCTTGCTTTCTTTCTTTTTTCGATGTGTGTGAATCTAAACTTCATGCAGTTATACATTGTTAGTTAGATGGACTTTTATATAATGTCTGATGGACTGAAAGAAGTGCATGCATTTTTGGCAAACAGAGAGAAATGAGACGGCAGCTTGAGAAGGGAAGGTGTAGTACGTATAGAGATCTAACAACACGTGCTAGGCTAATTGCTGATCAGCGTACGAGAAATGCTGACCTCTTCAAATGCAACGGGATACACCCTGCTCCCTGCTATGCATGCAATCTTACAGTCGACAATGGAAGAAAGAAGTCTGAATCGTTGGAATTTCCAAAAAAAAAAGTCAGTGGGCAATGGTGGGAATGTACAAAAAAGAAAAGGAGCAACGGTAGCTCTATTATGAGCGTGCATGCATAATGGCTTAGAGCATCTCCAGCCGCCCCCCGAGGAAACCCTCCCAAGCACGTTTTTGTGCGCCGGCGCATAAAAATCTTCCCACTCGTGCCCCAAACCCTCCTTTTTCGCCGGATGAAGCAAAAATCGGCGCCGGCAGCCCTACCCAAACCCAGGAACCTGGGGGGCACCCGGGGGGCTAATTTCGCCGTTTTGCAGGCGCTGCCCCCACCTGCAGTGACATATCTCCTCTCTCCCCCACCTTTTCGTCTCTCTCTCCCCACCTTTTCGTCTCTCTCTCCACCTTTTCCTCCTCCCGTCGCCGTGCGCGCCTCCTCTCCTCTCCAGCTCGCCCTGTCCAGGCCACGTCGACGCCGTCATCCCCAACGCCCACGGACGGCATCCCCCGCCACCGGCGTCGAGGGAGGAAGCGGCCGCCCGGCCACGCCCAAGATCTCCTCCTCCACCTCCTCCCGCAAGACGCCGGCTCTGTGGCCAGTGCCCGCCACCACCTCGTGCCTGTGGCCCTCCAGGAAGCGGCAGCCCTCGGGCCAGTGCTCGCCCGCGCCGCCCAGCTCCTTCGCGCGCTCCACGAGCGGCCCCGGCCAAGACGAGCCACGCACTGGCGGCGGCCAGGGCGCCACGGGCGGCCTCGGCACCAGGCGCGCCGGCCAGTGGCGACCAGGGCGGGAGGCCGGGCGGCGCGTGGGGCGGCCGGGCTCTCCACCGCTGGGCTGCGCGAACACACCGGTGGACGACCTCCTACAAGCTGCAGCAGGGGGAGCTGGGCCGCGCGGAGAGCAGGAGAAGCACGCAGGCGCAGCTCCAGCAGTGGCTCTTCCTTTATGATAGATTTTTCGCGAGTGCGTGGTTCAGAGTAATTAGCGTATATTCGGTTGGGTTGATCGGCCATAGCGGCTGGAGCGCACGGTAAGGTATGGTACGCGCAGGCTAGTACGCACGACAATGGTTAGAATTTGCAAACATATCAAAAAAAAAAGCAAGGGAACACACCACTGATCCATGCTATACATGCAACGTTACAATCAACAATGGAAGAAAGAACTCCGAATTGTAGGAATTTCCAAAAAAATGTTAGTGATCAATGGTGGGAATGTACAAAAAAGAATAAGAGCAATGATATGAATTTCTTTATATATAAAAACAAAAGTGCAATGGTGAGAATTTGCAAAAAAAAAACAGAAAACGCTAGAAGGAGGGCTCGAACCTCCGACCTTGTGGTTAACAGCCACACGCTCTAGCCAACTGAGCTATTCCAGCTTAGTGCTTTTTTCAATTTACACCTTTATCTATTAGATATCTATCTCCTCTCATCGTGCAGATAATGGCCAAAAATATGTTGATTTTGGCTGACCAAAAAAGGTAACACGAAAGGCATGTGAATGTAAGCTTTCTTGCTAAACAATACTAATAGCTATCTTCTGCCTTAAATTTGTATACTAGACCGAATATCAGACCATAGTTTTCAGGCACTAGCTTGAATCGTTCAGCTATTTTTTGTAAAGCTTTGTCATCCCGTACGTAGCATGCTGTTCACGTCTTCTATGCTTTGGCCGTTCATTTGTTCACAAAAAGGTTGCAGACAACTCATGGCCTTTCATTAAGTAGACGAGCCAAGGCTATCAACCCGTAGAAGCATGGAGCAACTCACTCAAACTCACTTTTACATCTTACCATACATATCTCTGTGCATGTGAAAATATACACATTTAATATAGCCGCTAGCCAACATTTTTCAAGATTTCCTCGGTGCCTCTCGCAGGGAGGATTGGCTCAAGAGAAATGTTACTACTATTTCTAATGTACATATCATATGTGTGAAGGTGAGCACGATAAGTTGAATGTTTGTTTATCCAATGACTCAAAAGACGGCTAATATTTCAAGAAAAAATACTAAAATTTGAAAATAAATAATCACTCACTTAGGAGGCAATTGCTTTTGGCTCCCTCTAAAACGGTTACTGTTTCTAGTTCGTGTGATCTAGCATGCCATTTCTTCTTAAAAAATACACTTACGAGATTTTAAATGAACTTGTCGTGAGAGCCACGACTCATTCTTTTCCGATGGTTCTCCCTCTCGCTAACCTAGGCGAGTGGCCGCGGTGGATGATCTATCCCCGGTGAGTCTGAGGGCCCTCTCCCCTTTAGTTTATTTGGTGGGGATGGAGACTCCAAGGCTTCAGTCCGAAGGTGGTAGTGCTATGAATAAATTTTGGGTTGTCTCTTCAGCGGTGGTGATGGTGTCGCTATCGGTGTGGGATATGGTCTCCCCGCCTTGCGCTCATTCCGGTTATGCTTCTTCCCATCGGCGGGAGGCATGTGGAAGATGGTGTGTCCCTAGATATGACTGTTCGGTCATGTCATTTTCTTTTGCATTTTGTCTTGGTCGCGTTGTTCTGTAGAGTAGACAACATGGTTATATGCCATGATTCTCCGACTCCAGTTCGAACCGAGGATAGTTGGCCAACCTTGTTGATGCGGAGCATCCCACAACATCAACAAGTCAAGTGTCCCATTGTCATGAGACACACGCATCACCCACGTCATATATATAAAGTTAAATCTCCCCATTTACACATGTGTACTTGGCTCTCTCAAGGATGGCATTCTACTTGACCTTCCTACCATTTGTACCTATAGGTTTGAGCTGAATGACGAACATGCAATGAAGAAGGTCACCATATGTGAGGGAAGCATGGAACAAAGAAGGTCCACAAAGATGAAGTGGACATATGTGCAGGCCATCGAAACACATGCTTTGATGAAGGATACTACTAGATTACTGGCTAAGCTAATAGACCCCTGATCCATGCCAAGCATGCAATGTTACTATCGATAATGAAAAGATAGAAAGACTCTGATCTATATAGGAAGAGCAACTAATGTTGGGAATCTAGAAAGAAGGCAATGAACAATTTACAGAAAGAAAAATGGCAATGGTGTGGTGTGAATTTACAAAAAATAAACAAGAGATAAATTGTGGATAATAATAATAATAATAATAATAATAATAATAATAATAATAATAATAATAATAATAATAATAATAAAGAGCCAAAATGACGAACATGCAATGTAGGAGGTCACCATATGCGAGGGAAGCATGGAACAAAGAACCGCGAAGATGAAGTGGAGAAGGCGATGTCGGAATGCACCAAGGAGAAGACTCATGGAAACCCTAGAACTTTTGACCATCTAGCTCAGAACTTCCAGGTTTACCCCTACGTGACCTCACCAACCTCTCGGAAAATCCTGGAACATGCCCCGAACCTTTTGGACTGTTCTGGAACTTTCGGCCTCGCCTACGCCAACACTTGCAAACCTTACAAACATCTCAGAACTATCCCAAATTCTACCCTGGAACATCCGGTCCCCGGAGCCTCCGGGCAATCCCGGAACTTCTGGCATGCCTAAATCCAGTCATTTAGGGTGTGGGCCCATGTATCTTTCCATTCTCAGTTACCCCGTCATGGGTGGTCACGCGGCAAACAGTGAATCACGACGTCCTGGCCACGTATTGAGGCCCTGGTGGGCGTTCTGGTTTTCCGGTTGTGATCTATATGCACCCAAAACTTTAGTTGTGTGATCTGATTTTGTGACTTTCACGTAGGTGTGACTAAAGTGAACCCACTGCACAAGTTTTGTGACCTCTAGCTAGTGTCATTTACTCCCAAAACAGAGACCGCGGTGGCTTTATTTGGCTGGGGGAATAAATAACTAATCTTGTTGTTGTTGCTAAACTAATAATGCTCGGTCGGTCATCTTACTTGACAGAGAGCAGAGGGATAACACACTCTCGGCGCCCAAAGGGTGATATACACTCGTCGTCTCGACACCTATTTTCCAAATGCGGCGACCGGACGTGCCTGTCAGGTCAGTAAGTTATGTGGAAACCATTTTTTGCATGGCAGAACAGGCTCAAGGTAGATAGATTAGACATTCGTTGCGCTTTCTAGCCAGCTAGCTAGCTAGCATGATGCCATGTTCAATCCGATGGACGGACACATTTGGACATGGATTGGGAGCAGCTAACTAATTGCATGTGCACGCGCGGGCGCACGCACGCTCCATGGCCTTTAAGTGCCTCATCATACCAGAGTCACTCATCATACTCCATGGTACTGTCCAAAGCCTCCATGGTGCTCCTAGTCCAGCAGCCGCAGCAGAACTAGTCCGATATATAGCTAGCCGTGCATGTTGGATCCGCGACAAAGACCGCAAGAGACAGACGTCCAGGCCACCGAGAAACATGCTTTGATCAAGGATACTATACTAGATTAGTAGCTAAGCTAATAGACCCCTGATCCATGCCCAAGCATGCAATGTTACTATTGACAATGAAAAGAAAGAAAGACTGATGAATATAGGAAGAGCAACTAATGTTGGGAATCTAGAAAGAAGACAATGAACAATTTACAAAAATGAAAATAGCAATGGTGTGAATTTACAAAAAATTAAAAAGAGAGAAATTGTGGAAATTCACAAAAATAATAATAATAAAGAGCTGAAAATCAAACAATGTGCTAGAAGGAGGGCTCAAACCTCCAACCTTGTGGTTAACAACCACACGCTCTAGCCAACTGAGCTATTTCAGCTTCTCTTATAAATTTATTCATACATTTAGTAATTGCGAGAGTATGATGCGGGCTTTGCCGTGAGCTAACTCTGCCATCCACCTTATGTAAACATCTGGCAATAGCTATGTTGTTGCATAAATGTTCTAATCTGACATAATTTCCATTCTAAGTGCATCTACATTTGGTGAGGAAATTTAAATCCCCGCGGTGCCATTTAATATATGTTTAGATATAATCCATGGGATTGTACTGTGACAAAAATCACTCCTAACTAACTCCTAATATAAAAAGAGAAGATCAGGTCAGAATTTATTAGCATGTCATAAGCACATAAAAGTTACAACTACATGAAAAACTTGTGTTTGGAAATTTGGCAGTAGCACACATGGAAGGAATAACATGCATTGTCGAGCCCTGCCATCATGAGAGAATAACGAAATAAAAGTGAGAATACTATTAAGGTATGAACATATAGTTGTCAAAAAAAATTAAGGTATGAACATATATGAAAATTTGGACATTTGTTGCACATAAAAAACTATAAATTATGTACTTGCAACAAAAACTTCATTAGTCTAAAATAACTTATTTTTATCTTGTTCTTTTGCATATCATCAACATTATAGTATATTAGGCTGAAAATTCACAAGCATACTCTCCATTTCCACTTGACTACCATGAAAGAACAATATATATACTTTTAAAAATTCCATTGCAAAGTATCTAAAAAAAGTGATTTAGAAATCATAAATACTAAAAGACAACCGAATTGTACTCTATTTAGGGACAAATACTATCTCGTTTTTATAGATGTTGTATTGGTAGACAATACTGTGAATGCTGAAAGTAAACTAAATCACGATAAGTTCATTATTCTATTTATCTCTGCCAACAAACATCCAAAGCAATACATACATTAAGACTGAGTTTTTCATAGTAAATATGATTGAACTATCAGGCTTCACCCTGTATAACCTTGGACGTGTACAGATTGCACAAAGCAATGAAAATATGTCATTTAGTTACACATAAACTGAAATAAATGTAAAGACAAACTCAAAGTTCTCAAAAAGAGAGAAACATATTATCAAAAAAAAAAAGTTCTCAAAATGAGAGAAAGGAATGACCTCATCATGTAACCAAAACTGAAGCCATGTGAACTTAACCACACGTTGCAAGACTGCAGCGGGAGTGCTCTGGTGCTAAGCCATGGTTAACACTGGTGCAGGTATGTTTGTTTTATGTTATATCCATCTACTTCATACACGAACATATTGCCCAAGAAATACATATATCTCTACTTTATACATAAATTTTCCAAGCAGGACGAGAAAAACCCGACCCATGCATTACATGCAGCAGCTAAGTCGAGCTAAAATCCAAATGGGATCCACTGTCAGCAACATTTTGTTGGGGAATGTAGTAATTTCAAAATTTTCCTACGCACACGCAAGATCATGGTGATTCATAGCAACGAGAGGAGAGAGTATTGTCCAAGTACCCTCGTAGACCGAAAGCGGAAGCATTATGACAACGCGGTTGATGTAGTCATACGTCTTCACGATCCGACCGATCCAAGTACCGAACGTACGGCACCTCCGAGTTCAGCACACGTTCAGCTCGATGACGATCCCCGGTCTCCGATCCAGCAGGGTGTCGGGGATGAGTTCCGTCAGCATGACGGCGTGGTGACGATGATGATGTTCTACCGACACAGGGCTTCGCCTAAGCACCGCAACGATATGACCTAGGTGGAATATGGTGGAGGGGGCACCGCACACGGCTAAGGAACGATCACGAAGATCAACTTGTGTGTTCTAGGGTGCCCCCCTGCCCCCGTATATAAAGGAGCAAGGGGGGAGGCTGGCCGGCCCTTGGGGCGCGCCAAGGAGGGGGGAGTCCTCCTCCTAGTAGGAGTAGGACTCCCCTTTCCTAGTCCAACTAGGAAGGGGGAAGGGGGAAGGAAAGAGGGGGAGAGGGAGAGGGAAAGAGGGGCCGTGCCCCCCTCCCTAGTCCAATTCGGACTCCCCATGGGAGGGGGCGCGCCACCTCCTGGGCTGCTGCCCTCTCTCTCCCCTCAGGCCCACTAAGGCCCAATACTTCCCCGGGGGGTTCCGGTAACCCTTCTGGCACTCCGGTTTTCTCCGAAATCACCCGGAACACTTCCGGTGTCCGAATATAGTCGTCCAATATATCAATCTTTATGTCTCGACCATTTCGAGACTCCTCGTCATGTCCGTGATCACATCCGGGACTCCGAACAACTTTCGGTACATCAAAACATATAAACTCATAATGAAACTGTCATCGTAACTTTATGCATGCGGACCCTACGGGTTCGAGAACTATGTAGACATGACCTATAACTGTTTCTGGTCAATAACCAATAGAGGAACCTGGATGCTCATATTGGCTCCCACATATTCTACGAAGATCTTTATCGGTCAGACCGCATAACAACATACGTTGTTCCCTTGGTCATCGGTATGTTACTTGCCCGAGATTCGATCGTCGGAATCTCAATACCTAGTTCAATCTCGTTACCGGCAAGTCTTTTTACTCGTTCCGTAATACATCATCTCACAACTAACTCATTAGTTGCAATGCTTGCAAGGCTTAAGTGATGTGCATTACCGAGAGGGCCCAGAGATACCTCTCCGACAATCGGAGTGACAAACCCTAATCCCGAAATACGCCAACCCAACAAGTACCTTCGGAGACACCTGTAGAGCACCTTTATAATCACCCAGTTATGTTGTGACGTTTGGTAGCACACAAAGTGTTCCTCCGGTAAACAGGAGTTGCATAATCTCATAGTCATAGGAACATGTATAAGTCATGAAGAAAGCAATAGCAGAAAACTAAACGATCAAGTGCTAAGCTAACAGAATGGGTCAAGTCAATCATATCATTCTCCTAATGATGTGATCCCGTTAATCAAATGACAACACATGTCTATGGTCAGGAAACATAACCATCTTTGATAAACGAGCTAGTCAAGTAGAGGCATACTAGTGACACTCTGTTTGTCTATGTATTCAAACAAGTATTATGTTTCCGGTTAATACAATTCTAGCATGAATAATAAACATTTATCATGATATAAGGAAATAAATAATAACTTTATTATTGCCTCTAGGGCATATTTCCTTCAGTCTCCCACTTGCACTAGAGTCAATAATCTAGATTACACAGTAATGATTCTAACACCCATGGAGTCTTGGTGTTGATCATCTTTTGCTCGTGGAAGAGGCTTAGTCAATGGGCCTACAACATTCAGACCCGTATGTATCTTGCAAATTTCTATGTCTCCCAACTGGACTAGATCCCGGATGGAATTGAAGTGTCTCTTGATGTGCTTGGTTCTCTTGTGAAATCTGGATTCCTTCGCTAAGGCAATTACTCCAGTATTGTCACAAAATATTTTCATTGGACCCAATGCACTAGGTATGACACCTAGATCGGATATGAACTCCTTCATCCAGACTCCTTCATTTGCTGCTTACGAAGTAGCTATGTACTCCGCTTCACACGTAGATCCCGCCACGACGCTTTGTTTAGAACGGCACCAACTGACAGCTCCACCGTTCAATGTAAACACGTATCCGGTTTGCGATTTAGAATCGTCCGGATCAGTGTCAAAGCTTGCATCAACATAACCATTTACGATGAGCTCTTTGTCACCTCCATATACGAGAAACATATCCTTAGTCCTTTTCAGGTATTTTAGGATGTTCTTGACCGCTGTCCAGTGATCCACTCCTGGATTACTTTGGTACCTCCCTGCTAGACTTATAGCAAGGCACACATCAGGTCTGGTACACAGCATTGCATACATGATAGAGCCTATGGCTGAAGCAAAGGGAACATCTTTCATCTTCTCTTTATCTTCTGCAGTGGTCGGGCTTTGAGTCTTACTCAACTTCACACCTTGTAACACAGGCAAGAACCCTTTCTTTGCTAGATCCATTTTGAACTTCTTCAAAACTTTGTCAAGGTATGTGCTTTGTGAAAGTCCAATTAAGCATCTTGATCTATCTCTATAGATCTTAATGTCCAATATGTAAGCAGCTTCACCGAGGTCTTTCATTGAAAAACTCTTATTCAAGTATCCTTTTATGCTATCCAGAAATTCTATATCATTTCCGATCAGCAATATGGCATCTACATATAGTATCAGAAATGCTACAGAGCTCCCACTCACTTTCTTGTAAATACAGGCTTCTCCAAAAGTCTGTATAAAACCAAATGCTTTGATCACACTATCAAAGCGTTTATTCCAACTCCGAGAGGCTTGCACCAGTCCATAAATGGATCGCTGGAGCTTGCATACTTTGTTAGCTACCTTTGGATCGACAAAACCTTCCGGTTGCATCATATACAACTCTTCTTCCAGAAAACCATTCAGGAATGCAGTTTTTACATCCATCTGCCATATTTCATAATCATAAAATGCGGCAATAGCTAACATGATTCGGACAGACTTAAGCATCGCTATGGGTGAGAAGGTCTCATCGTAGTCAACCCCTTGAACTTGTCGAAAACCTTTCGCGACAAGTCGAGCTTTGTAGATAGTAACATTACCGTCAGCGTCAGTCTTCTTCTTGAAGATCCATTAATTTTCAATTGCTTGCCGATCATTGGGCAAGTCAACCAAAGTCCACACTTTGTTCTCATACATGGATCCCATCTCAGACTTCATGGCCTCAAGCCATTTTTTGGAATCTGGGCTCACCATTGCTTCTTCATAGTTCGTAGGTTCATCATGGTCTAGTAACATGACTTCCAGAACAGAATTACCGTACCACTCTGGTGCGGATTTTATTCTGGTTGATCTACGAGGTTCAGTAAAAACTTGATCTGAAGTTCCATGATCATCATCATTAACTTCCTCACTAATTGGTGTAGGTGTCACATGAACAGATTTATGTGATGAGCTACTTTCCAATAAGGGAGCAGGTACAGTTACCTCATCAAGTTCTACTTTCCTCCCACTCACTTCTTTCGAGAGGAACTCCTTCTCCAGAAAGTTTCCGAACTTAGCTACAAAGGTTTTGCCTTCGGATTTGTGATAGAAGGTGTACCCAACGGCCTCCTTTGGGTATCCTATGAAGACACATTTCTCCGATTTGGGTTTGAGCTTATCAGGTTGAAGTTTTTTCACATAAGCATCGCAGCCCCAAACTTTCAGAAACGACAACTTTGGTTTCTTGCTAAACCACAGTTCATAAGGCGTTGTCTCAACGGATTTTGATGGTGCCCTATTTAACGTGAATGCGGCCGTCTCTAAAGCATAACCCCAAAATGATAGTGGTAAATCTGTAAGAGACATAATAGATCGCACCATATCTAGTAAAGTATGATTACGACGTTCGGACACAGCATTACGCTGTGGTGTTCCAGGTGGCGTTAGTTGCGAAACTATTCCGCATTGTTTCAAATGTAGACCAAACTCATAACTCAAATATTCTCCTCCACGATCTGATCGTAGAAACTTTATTTTCTTGTTACGATGATTTTCAACTTTGCTCTGAAATTCCTTGAACTTTTCAAATGTTTCAGACTTATGCTTCATTAAGTAGATATAACCATATCTGCTCAAATCGTCTGTGAAGGTGAGAAAATAACGATATCCACCACGAGCCTCAACATTCATCGGACCACATACATCTGTATGTATGATCTCCAATAAATCAGTTGCTCTCTCCATAGTACCAGAGAATGGTGTTTTAGTCATCTTGCCCATGAGGCATGGTTCGCAAGTACCAAGTGATTCATAGTCAAGTGGTTCCAAAAGTCCATCAGTATGGAGTTTCTTCATGCATTTTACACTGATATGACCTAAACGGCAGTGCCACAAATAAGTTGCACTATCATTATCAACTCTGCATCTTTTGGTTTCAACATTATGAATATGCGTATCACTACTATCGAGATTCAATAAAAATAGACCACTCTTCAAGGGCGCATGACCATAAAAGATATTACTCATATAAATAGAACAACCATTATTCTCTGATTTAAATAAATAACCGTCTCGCATCAAACAAGATCCAGATATAATATTCATGCTCAACGCTGGCACCAAATAACAATTATTTAGGTCTAAAACTAATCCCGAAGGTAGATGTAGAGGTAGCGTGCCGACCGCGATCACATCGACTTTGGAACCATTTCCCACGCACATCGTCACCTCGTCCTTAGCTAAACTTCGCTTAATCCATAGTCCCTGTTTCGAGTTGCAAATATTAGCAACAGAACCAGTATCAAATACCCAGGTGCTACTGCGAGCATTAGTAAGGTACACATTAATAACATGTATATCACATATACCTTTTTTCACCTTGCCATCCTTCTTATACGCCAAATACTTGGGGCAGTTCCGCTTCCAGTGACCAGTCTGCTTGCAGTAGAAGCACTCAGTTTCAGGCTTAGGTCCAGACTTGGGTTTCTTCTCCTGAGCAGCAACTTGTTTTCTGTTCTTCTTGAAGTTTCCCTTCTTCTTCCCTTTGCCCTTTTTCTTGAAACTATTGGTCTTGTTAACCATCAACACTTGATGCTCCTTCTTGATTTCTACCTCCGCAGCTTTTAGCATCGCGAAGAGCTCGGGAATAGTCTTTTCCATCCCATGCATATTAAAGTTCATCACAAAGCTCTTGTAGCTTGGTGGAAGTGATTGGAGAATTCTGTCAATGACGCTATCATCTGGAAGATTAACTCCCAGTTGAATCAAGTGATTATTATACCCAGTCATTTTGAGTATATGCTCACTGATAGAACTGTTCTCCTCCATCTTGCAGCTATAGAACTTATTGGAGACTTCATATCTCTCAATCCGGGCATTTGCTTGAAATATTAACTTCAACTCCTGGAACATCTCATATGCTCCATGACGTTCAAAACGTCATTGAAGACCCGGTTCTAAGCCGTAAAGCATGGCACACTGAACTATAGAGTAGTCATCAGCTTTTCTCTGCCAAACGTTCACAACATCTGGTGTTGCTCCAGCAGCAGGCCTGGCACCCAGCGGTGCTTCCAGGACGTAATTCTTCTATGCAGCAATGACGATAATCCTCAAGTTACGGACCCAGTCCGTGTAATTGCTACCATCATCTTTCAACTTTGCTTTCTCAAGGAACGCATTAAAATTTAACGGAACAATAGCACGGGCCATCTATCTACAATCAACATAGACAAGCAAGATACTATCAGGTACTAAGTTCATTATAAATTTAAGTTCAATTAATCATATTACTTAAGAACTCCCACTTAGATAGACATCCCTCTAATCCTCTAAGTGATTACGTGATCCATATCAACTACACCATGTCCGATCATCACGTGAGATGGAGTAGTTTCAACGGTGAACATCAATATGTTGATCATATCTACTATATGATTCACGCTCGACCTTTCGGTCTCCGTGTTCTGAGGCCATATCTGTTATATGCTAGGCTCATCAAGTTTAACCTGAGTATTCCACGTGTGCAACTGTTTTGCACCCGTTGTATTTGAACGTAGAGCCTATCACACCCGATCATCACGTGGTGTCTCAGCACGAAGAACTTTCGCAACGGTGCATACTCAGGGAGAACACTTCTTGATAATTTTAGTGAGAGATCATCTTAAAATGCTACCGTCAATCAAAGCAAGATAAGATGCATAAAGGATAAACATCACATGCAATCAATATAAGTGATATGATATGGCCATCATCATCTTGTGCTTGTGATCTCCATCTCCGAAGCACCTCCATGATCACCATCGTCACCGGCGTGACACCTTGATCTCCATCGTAGCGTTATTGTCGTTTACGCTGTCTATTACTTCTACGACTATCGCTACCGCTTAGTGATAAAGTAAAGATATTACAGGGCGTTTGCATTTCATACAATAAAGCGACAACCATACTGCTCCTGCCAGTTGCCGATAACTTCGGTTACAAAACATGATCATCTCATACAATAAAATATAGCATCACGTCTTGACCATATCACATCACAACATGCCCTGCAAAAACAAGTTAGACGTCCTCTACTTTGTTGTTGCAAATTTTACGTGGCTGCTACGGGCTGAGCAAGAACCGTTCTTACCTACGCATCAAAACCACAAGGATAGTTTGTCAAGTTGGTGTTGTTTTAACATTCGCAAGGACCGGGCGTAGCCACACTCGGTTCAACTAAAGTTGGAGAAACTGACACCCGCCAGCCACCTGTGTGCAAAGCACGTCAGTAGAACCAGTCTCGCGTAAGCGTACACGTAATGTCGGTCCAGGCCGCTTCATCCAACAATACCGCCGAACCAAAGTATGACATGCTGGTAAGCAGTATGACTTATATCACCCAGAACTCACTTGTGTTCTACTCGTGCATATAACATAAAAGCATAAAACCTAGGCTCGTATGCCACTGTTGGGGAACGTAGTAATTTCAAAATTTTCCTACGCACACGCAAGATCATGGTGATGCATAGCAACGAGAGGGGAGAGTATTGTCCATGTACCCTCGTAGACCGAAAGCGGAAGCGTTATGACAACGCGGTTGATGTAGTCGTATGTCTTCACGATCCGACCGATCCAAGTACCGAACGTACGGCACCTCCGAGTTCAGCACACGTTCAACTCGATGACGATCCCCGGTCTCTGATCCAGCAGGGTGTCGGGGATGAGTTCCGTCAGCATGATGGCGTGGTGACGATGATGATGTTCTACCGACGAAGGGCTTTGCGTAAGCACCGCAATGATATGACCGAGGTGGAATATGGTGGAGGGGGGCACCGCACACGGCTAAGGAACGATCACGAAGATCAACTTGTGTGTTCTAGGGTGCCCCCCTGCCCCCGTATATAAAGGAGCAAGGGGGGAGGCCGGCCGACCCTTGGGGCGCGCCAAGGAGGGGGGAGTCCTCCTCCTAGTAGGAGTAGGACTCCCCTTTCCTAGTCCAACTAGGAAGGGGGAAGGGGGAAGGAAAGAGGGGGAGAGGGAGAGGGAAAGAGGGGCCGCGTCCCCCTCCCTAGTCCAATTCGGACTCCCCATGGGAGGGGGAGCGCCACCTCCTTGGCTGCTGCCCTCTCTGTCCCCTCAGGCCCACGAAGGTCCAATACTTCCCTGGGGGGTTCCAGTAACCCGTCCAGCACTTCGGTTTTCTCCGAAATCACCCGGAACACTTCCGGTGTCCGAATATAGTCGTCCAATATATCAATCTTTATGTCTCGACCATTTCGAGACTCCTAGTCATGTCCGTGATCACATCCGAGACTCCGAACAACTTTCGGTACATCAAAACATAAAAACTCATAATGAAACTGTCGTCCTAACCTTAAGCGTGCGGACCCTACGGGTTCGAGAACTATGTAGACATGACCTAGAACTGTTTCCGGTCAATAACCAATAGCGGAACCTGGATGCTCATATTGGCTCCCACATATTCTGCGAAGATCTTTATCGGTCAGACCGCATAACAACATAAGTTGTTCCCTTTGTCATCGGTATGTTACTTGCCCGAGATTCGATCGTCGGTATCTCGATACCTAGTTCAATCTCGTTATCGGCAAGTCTCTTTACTCGTTCTGTAATACATCATCTCACAACTAACTCATTAGTTGCAATGCTTGCAAGGCTTAAGTGATGTGCATTACCGAGAGGGCCCAGAGATACCTCTCCGACAATCGGAGTGACAAATCCTAATCTCGAAATACGCCAACCCAACAAGTACCTTCGGAGACACCTGTAGAGCACCTTTATAATCACCCAGTTACGTTGTGACGTTTGGTAGCACACAAAGTGTTCCTCCGGTAAACGGGAGTTGCATAATCTCATAGTCATAGGAACATGTATAAGTCATGAAGAAAGCAATAGCAGAAAACTAAACGATCAAGTGCTAAGCTAATGGAATGGGTCAAGTCAATCACATCATTCTCCTAATGATGTGATCCCGTTAATCAAATGGCAACACATGTCTATGGTCAGGAAACATAACCATCTTTGATCAATGAGCTAGTCAAGTAGAGGCATACTAGTGACACTCTGTTTGTCTATGTATTCACACAAGTATTATGTTTCCGGTTAATACAATTCTAGCATGAATAATAAACATTTATCATGATATAAGGAAATAAATAATAACTTTATTATTGCCTCTAGGGCATATTTCCTTCACATTTAACTTCAGTTATTCTAGTATGCTTATATTAGAATTTATAAATAATTTCCATATAATTTATTGAAATTGTACTTCTATCGTGTATATATAAAGGAGTTATGCAACTGCACTGAATTTGTCACACGGCCTAAACCAAAACAAAAATCATTTGAAGGACCTAATAAAGTTGAAGAAATATCAAGTGACCCACTTAACATCTTTCCCCCATCTTTCTTCTCATTGTTTAGTATAAGAAAGATAACTTATGAGAATAGAGATAGAGTTGTATTCATCTGCAGCCACTAAAGAAACGTATTCTAGCATATCATCGGCCACCAATATTTGAAAAATCATCTCTGCTTGTGAAATTAACAAAAGATGCATATATGAAATGCGAAGAAAAACAGGAAAAGCTTGTACCCCAAACATGATAGTGAATCTTGGTTTTCGGTACTTTGCAAATCTTCATTGGTTTTCTCCGTTTCGTATTCATGTTGCCTAACTAAATCAATGTTAAAAAAAGTGGCAATAATTATCCAACATGCAAACATGGATTTTTAGATTAACTCATAGTATATACTATACACTATGCTCTAAAATAAATTGAGTTCTTCAATTTAAGGCCCTACAATCAATTGAGTTCTTCAATTGAGTTTTTTAAGGCCCTACAATCAATTGAGTTCTTCAATTTAAAATTTGGTTATCTGGGTCAAAAATTTGTCAAGGAGCTTTCTCATTCAATTCGTTTAATACATTATGATCCCTAATTTATAAGGCCTCACAATCAATTGAGATCTTCAATTTGAAATTGGATCATCTGATTTTGACCGGGTTAAGAATTTCTCAACCAAGTCTCTCATTCAGTTCTTTCAGTACACTGGTTTAGCATCAGGTTCCATATTACTTTTATGCTGACATAGAGTGGGACTAATGCCCTTAAGATCATCAAGAGTATATCCATTATCATCAGTTTCCATATTAATACATTATGACCCCCAATTTATAAGGCCTCACAATCAAAAGAGATAATTGTAGATGCCTTTCCGGCTACAGTTCTTTCTTTCTTTTGTGGGAAGGCATCTGCAGTTCTTAGCCGACAAGTAGTGCAGTGCCAGATACGAGCTGGAGTTACGTCTTGGAACGGGCAAGAAATAGCCCTGTCATGCTTAGTAATCTTCAATCATCTATTCTCCTGAAAAAACAAAAATGATCATCCATTGGTTTGTCAGCCTTCCCAAAGGGCCGTCTTTGCTAGTGGACATGATCATGGACTACTTCAAGTACGACTATGAGTTCGCAGAGCCTCCACGTGTGACCAGCCTGTAGAACACCGTCCCTCTCACTACCTTCAGCGACTTCAGCGATGATGTCTACTTGACTTATGCGGCTACGAGGCCGTCGTGTACCACCTCGCCGGACAGTACCTGAAGTCCGACAAGTACGGCAACATAGTTGACCCTTGCCTGCAGCTCAACAAGGTGCTATACATATATTCACTCCTAACGAACCTGCATAGATATTTCTTCGTTGGAAGTAGAACGAACAGAGATTTGTTTTGTTTTTTTCCATGCATTGCAGGTGGTGCGAGAGATCTCCTACTCCGGGAATGGCATCAGAGTGAAGACTGAGGACAACAAGGTGTACAAGGCAGACTACGTCATGGTTTCAATCAGCTTGGATGTGCTGCAATAAGATCACATACAGTTTAATCCACAACTTCTTGTGTGGGAAAATAAAATATCCAATTGATTTTCTCATTCTTGGTTCCCCACAAGATGATTTTTGTCCCATAATATTTAGTAGACCTTTCTCGAACACAGTTAATCCTAAGACAGACTGTGATAAAGAAACTGTTAGTGTAAGCTTCAGTGATGTGTCTCATGAGTTGAATTTCTCTAAATTTCAGAGACAACCTCATGATAAAGAACTACCTAGTAAAGATGAAATTATTGGTCTCTTGCTTCTATTGTCGTGCCTCCTATTGATCCTTTAGAAAAATATTTGCTAGACCATGAAAATGATATGCATATGGATGAAAGAAATGAAATAGATGAGATATTCTTTAAACAAATGTCTGTTTTGAAACACAACTTGCGTGTTGAAACTTTTAGAGATCCTCTACCACCCAAGAGTGATCCTGTGTTTGAACTTCAACAATTACCCGATGTCGTGGTTCTAAGTCTGACAGTAGAATGGGGGGTAGGTATGGAGAGGCAAGATCCTAGCTATTGGAGCAGTTGTACACACATGTGTTTTACGAGTTCAGGCCCTTCTCGGAAGAAGTAACAGCCCTACGTCTCGGAGCCCGGAGGTGGTCGACTGGATTATGTGTGTGATAGTTACAGGGGTGCGAACCCTTCTACTAGTGGAGGGGGGCGGCTTATATAGAGGACGCCAAGGCCCCAGCCAGCCCACGTAGCAGAGGGTTAAAGTACATTAAGGTCTGGCGTTACTGGTAATGCCTTACATAAAGTGTCATCATGACCATAAAGACTACTTAATTACAGACCATTTGGATATAGAGTAGATCTTGAACTCCCTGTGGTCGACTGAGTCTTCATGGTCGAGTGTCTTCAGGTTCGTCGAGTGTCTTCTAGTGCGTCGAGTGGAGTCCCTCTAGGTCGACTAGAAGACGGCTTCTTCTAAGAGATGCCCTTGGGGAGGGTACCTTGGACAGGTCTGTGACCCTACCCTAGGTACATGACTTCATCAGTAGCCCCCGAATGGATCGAGCTTTGAATGAGGACGGAGTTGGCAATCTTTCCGACCTATTTTCTGGTACTGTAAAGGTGTTTTTACTCTGGATCAATGACTTTCAGGTGAGGGTGTCAACTTTCGTTCAGTTGCCTTGATCCATTCTTTATATCTGTCGAGTGAACTTTATGAACTTGGAGATTTCCGAGCGACGGATCGCAGGAGATCTTCCGTCTCACAAGTTGCCCTGTGGTTAGCGGATTTAGTGGGATCCGAATTTTGGGGACGCGCGTGAAGCGGAGAAAGCCGCGGTACTCGGATGGGATAAGGCAGGGACGCCTCGATTCCCGCGCTGCCTTTTTCGCCACGTATCGCATGCGCGACTGTTTCGGGATTTGACAGGATTGCCTGGGCCTACCCGTCAGCCACTCGGAAGTGACCCCATATAAGGAACCAGGCGGAGGTTTTCCGAACAGTGCCTCCTCATTTTCTCCTCCCTCATCCCCAGATACATCTGCTGCGCTTGTCAACTGCCTAGCACCGCTGCTCCGTTCCAGCTTCGTCGGCGACAATGGTGAAGGAGAAGACGGCGGCTTTGGAGCGGGCGAAGAAGGCGATGGCGCAAGCGAAGGGGAGAGCGCCCAGTCGGGGTGGATCTTCATCGCGATCTCGCCTGCCGCAGGGTTGGATCCAAGGAGATTGGATCCGCTCGACCATCACCCAGAAGGACCTCGATGACCTAGCCAATGAGGGGATGATCAAGAACGGAGCAGCGAGGCTTCCGGGGGGGAGTGTCAACCGCAACCTCAGGAGGGTGAGTGTGTCCTCTTGGCGACTCATGTAGATCGAGGGTTTTCTTTGCCGCCGCATCTTTTCTTCCGAGGATTTCTGAATTTCTTCGGAGCTCAGCTTCACCATTTTACTCCAAATTCCATCGCCTATCTCTCCGCCTTTGTATATTTGTGTGAGAATTTCTTAGGTTGCCGGCCGCACTGGGGCCTCTTCAAACATATATTCACTTGCCGTTCCCAGACGGTGAAAAAGGCCAGCCCCAATGACGAGAGAACCCAGGTGATCCAGATGTGTGGGGGTCTCGGGGTCCAGATGAGGAGCAAGAGCGCTTTCCCTGCTATAACCCTTCCCGAGTCGGTCAGAGGGTGGCAGTCGACCTGGTTCTACTGCCAAGACCGGTCGACGCCAGGGCAGTCGACCGGGCTCCCTCCCTTCTCTATTAGTCGAGTGAACAAGCCCTACTCTCTGAAAGCAGTTCCGGAGGAGAAGGCTTAGGTGAAAATGCTGATGGAGCGAGTAGTTCAGTTGATTCATGACGGCGTGACCGGCATGGACCTTCTGGAGGTTTTCCTTCGGCGACGCATCCAACCACTCCAGTACCGGGGCCACCCGATGTGGCTGTATTCTGGTACTGAAGACACCAGTCGGGTCCACCCAGAGGAGGTCGACGATGCTACATTGGAGAGGTGGATGACTGCCATCACGGGGAACAAGGACAACCCTCGTGGAGCTAGGAGGATCGTTCCACTCGACCAATCTTATGAGGTGGACAGGGTATGACTATTTTCCTCCAATTGTTCCGTCCATTCTGTTTCGTCGTAAATCAGTCAATTGACCTTTGTCTTGCTTGCTGTCTTTCAGGAAACCACTGAGTTGTACTCAATGCCCAACGGGGCGCAGGCACAGGCCGAAGAGGAGGAAGGAAGCGGAGGCAAAAGTCAAGAGGAGTGGGAGTAGGACGCCGATGAGGGTGAGGAAGACGCAGGTTCTGACGAAGAGGAAGAGGAGGAGGAAGAGGAGGAGGAACTTGCGCCTCCTCGTTTCGAAAGGAGGTCTAAGCTCACCCACGACCCTACGGCTGATCGTGGCAAGGGAGTCGCGCCTGCTGGGCAGTCGACTAAACGTCCTCGGACAACTTCACCGGCGCCGACTGAAAAGGCGTCGAAGCAACCCCGAGCGGCCCCGTCAAAACCGGCGAAATCCCTACCGAAGATGAGGATTGAGATTCCGACTGTCTCTGGGTAACGGTCCTAACTCACGTTTCCCATTTTTGGTCGATTCAATCGCTGACCGACTGATATTTGCAAATTCGCGGTGCTGCTACTTCTGAGACTTTAGCCAGGCATGAGGATCAAGAAATGGAAGATGCTGCGACTTCTCAGCTTGGTATGATCTGCGCGGTTTCGCTTCCGGTCGATTGAATCTTTATTTTTGATTTTGAACTTCTTCTGCAACTCCGCCTAATGTTGTCATCAATCTTCCTGACAATGACGATGAAGCTCCGCTGAGGCAGAGGAAGAGTAGGAACGCGACTGTTGGCAAGGCTGCGCAGGTTACGTCGGCACCTGGACCACAGATTCCCGAGGGGAGCAATGTTGCTCGGGCTACCGTGTCCTTTGCAGAGCCGTTGACGGTTGCCCGCCCTTCATCATTGAGTGCTGACCCGCCTTCTCTCTTCTCCACCTACCACGTCCCGGAGGACCAAGCAAGCGCTGCCAAGGAAGCCATACGTCAGGCCGGGATTATGATGGAGCAGGTGAAGGCGATCCGAACTGCCAGCCAAGCAGCTTATGACGCGAGCTCAGCTCTCCAGAGCAATGTCCAGGTTAGTTGAACACCGACTAGAAATCTTGATATTTGTCATGCACCCACTGGGTGTGTCAATTCTACAGTGGACTGCTGGCAGTCGACTATAGTCTTTGTGTCTTGAGATTTCTCACTTTACTTGTTCCACTCGACCATGGTCGAGTGGAACAATGAAACTGGTGGGGGCACGCTGAGTGCACCCACTGGGTGTAGTCCCCGAGACCGTGGTCGATTGCTGGCAATCGACTATGGTCTGAATTTTTTTAATTTTTTTGACAGTTAACTACTTCTGGTCGACTGATCGACTCTGAGTCTAGCTGATTGAACTAGTGGGGGCACGCTGAGTGCACCCACTGGGTGTAGTCCCCGAGACTACAGTTGAATGTTTAGATTCATCTGTAGTCTTAGAAATAGTACGATTTTTCCTTTAGTCACTCGGAAGTGATCTGCTGTTGATGTTTGTCGACTGAACTTTCGCAGAAATCTTGTGACCTTGTTTCTCGCTATACCGAATTGGAGAACAAGTATATCCAGCTTGAGCTTGACCAAAAGCTTGTCCAAGAGAACTTCACGAAGGCGAAGGAGGAGGCAAAAGGTATGTTCGGTGAGAATCTTGACGACTGTCTTCGCTTCTTGCCTGTCTCCGAATCTGATCTTATTGTGATTTTCGCAGAAAAACTGAGGGATGCTCTGAAGAAGAAGGACCTTGACCTTGCCGAGGCGCAGAAAACGGCTGCAGACAAGACTAGGCTTGCAGAAGAGAAGTTGGCTTCCGTCAACAAACTTGAAGAAGAAAACACTAATCTGAAAGCTGCTCTTGACGTGGCCAACCAAGAAGTCACTCGACTGAGGAATGCCAATATGGTCCTGGACGACAAAGCTGGTGAACTGGCAGGAAAGAAGAATGACTTGGAGCTTTATCTGGGAGGACTCGCCAAAAAGCTGTTCCTCATGCTCGAAGGTAACCTCTTATCTCCGATTGGTAGTTACTGACTTGCTGTAGGGGCGTTAGCTTATCCTTGAATCATGTCCACAGAATTCTGCCAAAACTTTGAAGAGGAGACTAGTCGAGTGGAGACTGGCTTGGATCCCATCAATTCTCCGGTGAAGGATGAAACTGCTATGAATGTGCTCCGCCTCGAGTCCCGCACTGCTGCAGTGGTCGATTATCTCGCAAGACTGAAGGCTGCTATATCGCACATCGACACATCGCTCTGGCCAGAAGAAACGCTTCAGAACGACCTTGAGTCGCTGATGACTCGACTGAACGAGATTCCGAGTCGAGTGCAAGAGTGGAAGAAGTCTTCTGCCCGGTGCGGTGCTGACGTCGCTCTGTCCTTGGTCCGTGTCCACTGCAAAGAAGCGAGAGAAGACAAGCTGGTGTCTCTCAAGGTGGCCAATACTAGGAAGCATGACTTCCGTTCTTTCATGGAGACCTTCATCGCGACCACCACTCGGATTGCAGATGGGATTGACCTGGACGAGTTCGTTGCACCTTCCAGCCCTCCACAGGAGGGGTAAAAAACTGTTATGCTTGACGATTTGAATTTGCCTCGGAATGCCGAGTGATTTTTGTAACCGCTAAACTTTAGCAGGCTTGATGCCCGAGCAATCCTAGGTCCGTAAGACGTTATCCGAACTTGATTTGCCGTTTCAAATATGTTTTCTTCTTTTGGGCAACCAGCTTCTTTGGGTTGGAGTATATACTAGCATCTGTAATGCTCTTTTGCAGGTAAGAGTGGAACACAAATTGTCATCGACCTGTGCTCGTCATGTTCGGGCAAGTGTTGAGTTGCAGCTAAGCCCCCGAGTGGGAGGTTTGCTCTCCACTCGGTAGGTTTTTTAGAAACTTAGGCAAGCGCTGGGCTGCAGCTAAGCCCCCGAGTGAGAGGTTTGCTCTCCACTCGGTAGGTTTTTTAGAAACTTAGGCGAGGGCTGGGCTGCAGCTAAACCCCCGAGTGGGAGGTTTGCTCTCCACTCGGTAGGTTTTTTAGAAACTTAGGCGAGCGCTGGGCTGCAGCTAAGCCCCCGAGTGGGAGTTTTGCTCTCCACTCGGTAGGTTTTTTAGAAACTTAGGCGAGCGCTGGGCTGCAGCTAAGCCCCCGAGTGGGAAGGTTTGCTCTCCACTCGGTAGGTTTTTTAGAAACTTAGGCGAGCGCTGGGCTGCAGCTAAGCCCCCAAGTTGGAGGTTTGCTCTCCACTCGGTAGGTTTTTTAGAAACTTAGGCGAGCGCGGGGCTGCAGCTAAGCCCCCGAGTGGGAGGTTTGCTCTCCACTCAGTAGGATTATTAGGCGAGTACTTGGACTGCAGCTAAGCTTCCGAGTGGAAGACTGGCTTAGCACTCGGTAGGATTTTGTTTTACTTAGGCGAGTACTTGGACTGCAGCTAAGCCTCCGAGTGGAAGGCTGGCTTACCACTCGTTAGGATTTTGTTTTACTTAGGCGAGTACTTGGACTACAGCTAAGCCTCCGAGTGGAAGACTGGCTTATCACTCGGTAGGATTTTCGAAAACTTAGGCGAAACGGATTCACAACTAAGCCTCCGAGTGGAAGGCTGGCTTACCACTCGGCAGGATTTTTTACAAGCTTAGGAGAAATGGGTTCGCAGCTAAGCCACCCACTGGGGGACAGATTTATGAAATCAAAAGCAATAACAATCTCTAGGAAAATTATGAAACTCTTGTCTTTGATGAATACACTATAAGAGTACTTTTATTACAACTCATCCGAATGGAAAACTTAAGTGTAGAAAGGGAGGAGTAAGTCCGCGTTCCATGCTCTGGGCTCGTCGATCTGGTGCTCGACATTGTAAAGGCAGTACGCCCCATTATGAAGAACCTTGGTGACGATGAAGGGACCTTCCCAAGTAGGAGCAAGCTTGTGTGGTTTCTGTTGATCCACTCGGAGGACTAAATCTCCCTCTTGGAAAGCTCGACTCTTCACATTTCTGGCATGGAAGCGACACAAGACCTGCTGGTAAATGGTCGATCGGATCAAGGCCATCTCTCTTTCTTCCTCTAGAAGATCGACTGCGTCTTGTCGGGCCTGCTCTGCTTCAGCTTCGGTGTAAAGTTCGACTCGGGGTGCGTTGTGAAGCAGGTCACTCGGCAAGACTGCTTCAGCTCCGTAGACCAAGAAGAACGGAGTCCTCCCAGTCGATCGATTTGGCGTGGTCCTTAACCCCCAAAGCACCGACGGAAGTTCGTCGACCCATGCACCAGCTGCGTGTTTGAGGTCGCGCATCAGTCGGGGTTTCAGTCCTTTGAGAATTAAGCCATTTGCTCGTTCTGCTTGTCCATTCGACTGAGGGTGAGCGACTGAAGCGTAGTCGACTCGCGTACCCTGAGATGCGCAGAAGGCTCTGAACTCTTCGGAGTCGAAGTTTGACCCATTGTCCGTGATGATACTGTGGGGAACTCCATATCTGAACACCAACTCCCTGATGAAGCTGACGGCGGTGCCGGCGTCCAAATTCTTGATGGGTTTAGCCTCGATCCACTTAGTGAACTTGTCGATTGCCACTAATACATGGGTGTAGCCGTTTCTGCCTGTCCTCAGAGGTCCAACCATATCCAGTCCCCACACAGCAAAAGGCCAGACGAGTGGAATGGTCTTCAAGGCTGAGGCGGGTTTGTGTGACATATTGGAGTAAAATTGACATCCTTCACACTTGTCGACTATCTCTTTCGCCATCTCATTTGCTCTGGGCCAATAGAAACCAGCTCGGTATGCTTTAGCCACGATGGTCCGAGAAGACGCATGATGGCCGCAGGTCCCCGAGTGGATGTCGTTGAGAATCATTCGACCTTCTTCTGGTGTTATGCATTTCTGGCTGACTCCAGTCGCACTTTCCCTGTATAACTGTCCCCTCATGACGGTGAAGGCTTTGGATCGGCGGACGATCTCCCGAGCCTCTTCTTCATTCTCGGGGAGCTCTTTTCTCAGAATATAGGCGATATAGGGCACTGTCCAATCGGGAGTGATGACCAGAACTTCCATGACCAAGTCGACCACAGCTGGGACCTCGACTTCAGTCGGATCTGTGGCGCTCTTTGGCTGCGGGGCTTCCTCGGTGAAAGGATCTTCTTGAACCGACGGCGTGTGAACATGCTCCAAGAACACGTCACTCAGAATAGCTTCCCTCTTGGAACCTATCTTGGCCAAGTCATCGGCTGCTTGATTTTTCAGTCGGGGAACATGATGGAGCTCTAATCCCTCAAATTTCTTCTCCAGCTTTCTGACTGCATTGCAGTATCCAGTCATGGCTGGGCTTCTGACGTCCCACTCCTTCATCACTTGATTGACCACTAAGTCCGAGTCGCCGTAGACCATGAGGCGACGGACGCCGAGTGAAATGGCCATACGCAACCCGTACAAGAGTGCTTCGTATTCTGCTTCATTGTTGGAGGAATCAAAGTGAATCTGGAGTACATATCTAAGCTTATCTCCTCGGGGGGAACCAAGACCACCCCAGCACCGGAACCATTCAGCATTTTGGATCCATCGAAGAACATAGTCCAATGCTCCGAGTGAACTTGAGTCAGTAACTACTGTTCAGTCCACTCGACGAGGAAATCTGCTATTGCTTGAGACTTGATAGCTTTCTTTGCCTCAAATCTAATATCAAGGGGAAGAAGTTCAATCGCCCATTTTGCCACTCGACCGGTTGCATCTCTGTTGTGCAGAATCTCTGATAAGGGGGCGTCGGTGACGACTGTGATAATATGGTCAGAGAAGTAGTGGGCAACATTCTTCATGGTCATGTAAATCCCATATACAAGCTTCTGATAATGAGGGTATCATTGCTTGGATGGGGTCAGGACTTCAGAAATGTAATACACTGGGCGCTGAACTTTGAAGGCTTTTCCTTCCTCTTCCCGCTCGACCGTAAGTACAGTACTGACAACTTGTCCTGTGGATGCAATGTAAAGCAGCAAAGGCTCTTTGCTAATTGGGGCAGCAAGCACCGGCTGGGTGGAAAGCAGGGTTTTTAACTCTGCAAACGCAGCATCAGCTTCTGGAGTCCACTCGAACTTGTCTGACTTCTTCATCAGTCGGTAAAGAGGCAATGCCTTTTCACCGAGGCGAGAGATGAATCGACTTAATGCGGCCATCGTGCACACGCACGGGGCGTTTCATCCGGAGTATAGTGCCAACTTTTTCTGGGTTAGCATTGATTCCCTGTTCGGAAACGAGAAAACCGAGTAAATTTCTGCCAGGGACTCCGAATGTGCATTTTGATGGATTAAGCTTGATATCGTACCTCCTGAGGTTGGCAAATGTTTCAGCTAGGTCAGTCAGCAGGTCGGAACCTTTCCGTGACTTGACCACAATGTCATCCATGTACGCTTCCACATTCCGACTGATTTGAGTGAGCAAACACTTCTGAATCATCCTCATGAACGTGGCTCCGGCATTCTTGAGGCCGAATGGCATGGTGACATAATAGAAGCACCCGAATGGGGTGATGAAAGCCGTTTTGATCTCATCGGGTCCAAACAGACAGATCTGATGGTACCCGGAATAAGCGTCCAAGAAAGAAAGTCGCTCACATCCCGCAGTTGAGTCGACTATTTGGTCGATGCGGGGAAGAGGAAAATGATCTTTCGGGCAGGCCCGATTGATATGCTTGAAATCGATGCACATGCGAAGAGAATTGTCCTTTTTGGGGACCATGACGACATTGGCGAGCCACTCGGAGTGGTAAATCTCTCGGATAAACTCTGCTGCTAGGAGCCGAGCCACTTCTTCGCCAATGGCCTTCCTTTTCTGGACGGCGGACCGTCGCAGATGTTCCTTCACAGGTTTTGCCTTCGAGTCGACTCGTAGACGATGCTCAGCCAGTCCCCTGGGTACACCCGGCATGTCAGAAGGTTTCCATGCGAAGATGTCCCAGTTCTCACGGAGGAACTGGATGAGCGCTTCTTCCTATTTGGGGTCGAGTGTTATGGAGATATGAGTCGGAGCAGCGTTTGGGTCGGTCGGGTGGATGTGAACGGGTTTTGTCTCACCGGACGACTGAAACGCTGATTCCGTGGCAGGCTTCTTGGCTCGCAACAAATCACTCGGGTCTGCGTTCCTTTGGTGTTCCTGCCACTCTTCTGCCACCATCTGAGCATCGGCGATCTTCGAGCCCTTCTGGAAGCACTCTTCTGCCTTCTTGCGGTTACCAGTGACAGTGATCATGCCTTTAGGGCCTGGCATCTTTAGTTTGAGGTACACGTAACAAGGTCGAGCCATAAAACGTGCATATGCTGGTCTGCCCAAAATTGCATGATAGGCACTCTGGAAATCCACAACCTCAAATGTCAGCTTCTCTTTGTGGAAATTCTTTGAATCGCCAAAAACTACATCAAGAGCAATCTGACCGAGTGACGCGGCCTTCTTGCCAGGAAGGACTCCATAAAAACTCATATTGCTCGTGCTCAGTCTGGACATCGGAATGCCCATCCCTTTCAGTGTCTCAGCATACAATATATTCAAACTGCTGCCGCCATCCATCAACACTTTGGTCAGTCAAGTGCCCTCAATGACCGAGTCGACCACCAGCGCTTGCCTCCCAGGGGTGGCTATGTGTGTAGGGTGATCAGATTGGTCGAACATAATGGCAGTCTGAGACCACTTCAGGTAATTGGGTGTTGACGGAGCAGCCATGTTCACCTCTTGGTTTTTAACTTTCAGTCGGTTTTTGCTCTCAACATCGGCAAAAATCATCAAGGTGGAATTGACCTGCCGGTATTCTCCGCCACTATCCTCCTTGTCCTCAACTTTGTCCGACTCTTTTTCTTTGTCCTTGGACTGCTTCCCTTTGAACTGCTGTATCAGGAGTCGACATTGTCGAGTGGTATGCTTCGGGTAGATGAAATTACCCTCTTCGTCCTTCTTGGTGTGGATGTGACATGGCAAATCCAACACGTCATTTCCTTCCTTATATTTTACCTTCTTGGGGTTCCAAGGCCCCTTGGGTTTCCTTTTGAATTTTCCTTGGTTCAGGGCCAAGGCTTCTCCAGGTGCGGCTGGCTCAGCTTTATGCTTTTTCTTCCGACTGGAGTTTCCACCTCCGGTGTCCTGGGCGACTGACTTGTGTTACCGCTCCGGAGCCGATCCTCTTCCTCACCATTGGCGTATTTGGTGGCTATTTCCATCATTCGACTCAGAGACATGTCTCCGGTTCGACCAAATTTCAGGCTTAGCTCTCTATACTTTACGCCCTCCTTGAAGGCGCAGACCGCCTGGTGATCGGATACATTTTCTACTATGAGATGCAGTGTGATCCATCTCTGGATGTAATCTCTCAGAGTCTCATTCGACTTCTGTTCACAAGATTGCAGCTCTGTCAGTCCCGCCGGTCGCTTGCACGTCCCTTCGAACGTCCTGACAAACACTCGGGAGAGGTCCTCCCATGTGTAGATGCTGCTGGGTGTCAACTGATTCAGCCATGCTCTGGCCGACCCTTCCAACATGAGAGGCAGATGTTTCATGGCCACCTCGTCATTTCCACCGCCGATCTGAACAGCCACTCGGTAGTCCTCAAGCCAAGTATCAGGCTTGGACTCGCCGTTGAACTTGCTGACCCCAGTCGCCAACCTGAAGTTGGGAGGAATCACCGCGGCTCTGATGGCTCTGCTGAAACACTCTGGTCCGGAGACATGCACTCGGCTGCTGGTGGGTACATCTCTGTCATTACCCTGTCTATGGGCTCTGTTTCGGTCAACCAGACCTTGAACAATGATGGATCTTGCATCAAAGCTTGTTTCTCTAGGGTCGACTGGAATTCTTTGCCCGCCACTGTACTGGCGTCTGTCGTCCTGCTGTCGAGGCATATAGGATCCACCCCTCCGGGGAGGAGTGGGCACTCGACGTCGATCGTTGCGATCGTCTCGGTGATCATCCTGCTCATAGTTCCTGTACTGATCGTGTCGGTCACCATGCCCTTCACGCCTCGGGGGCGATCTGGGGCTATGAGCTGACTGGATAGTATTCGCCGCCACGGACCTGCTATGAATCCGGTTCCGCCACTGCGACACGGCTGAATTCTGATCTCCAGCTGCCCGGAGCAAATCCCTGATATGCATCAAGCCTCTGCCAGCCTCTGACTGGGAAGGCTGAATCGACTCTGCTATACGTGTTGCAGCTGCCAAATTCTGGATCGGAGTGCGGTATACCTGAGTCGGAGGTTTAAAGAGTTGGCATCGACTGGAGTCTGGAATCCGTTGCCCCGCGCGCTCGTCGAGTGCCCGTTGAAGGTTCTCCAGTCGAGTGCGCTCAGCCAGGTTGGCCAAGCGCGCGTCCTCTAAGGCGCGAGCCTCAGGGGTTTCTCCAACGATCGGAGTATGAAGCGCATCCATGTTCCGGCGGCGAAGCTCTTCCCTCTGCTGTGAGTCGAGGGGCTCGGGGCGGTACTCCTCATGGTCGTGCGACGGGTCGCCTCCGCCGTTGCCTCCCTCGATGCCAGGAAAGCCGGGGGGAACGTGAGGTCTATTGACCATCAGGACCTCTCCCGCCGGATCACTGCTATCGCATTCGGATGCAGTCTCTGCGGAGCCAGTCGACAGGTCGAACAGGCCGTAGAGAGATTCGTCGGGCTCGATTGCCACGACTTGGGCAGTGGTCGACTGACGAGCCACTGCATGCCTCACCCACCGCTAAAGCCTCGACCGACCGGAGCACTTACGCCGGCGGGAAGCTGGGAGGGAGGATGACACGAAAACCGGCCGATACTGAGTTGACGGTTGCCGCAGAAGGACGTCGCGGACGCATGCTCGAAAATGCGTAGCTCCGCGGACCGGGAGCGCATCCACGTCGAGCGGGGCCTCCTGCAGCCAGGCAGAGTCGTCGGCGACGAATGTGAGCATGCCGAGAAGGATCTCGTGGCCCTCAACCAAAACTCCACCTGAAACCATGATGATGGGAATTGAAAAGATTGCAACTTCTCCAACAAGTCGCTAAGACACCGGCCCCACGGTGGGCGCCAACTGTCGTGGTTCTAAGTCTGACAGTAGAATGGGGGGTAGGTATGGAGAGGCAAGATCCTAGCTATTGGAGCAGTTGTACACACAGGTGTTTTATGAGTTCAGGCCCTTCTCAGAAGAAGTAACAGCCCTATGTCTCAGAGCCCGAAGGCGGTCGACTGGATTATGTTTGTGATAGTTACAGGGGTGCGAACCCTTCTACGAGTGGAGGGGGCGGCTTATATAGAGGACGCCAAGGCCCCAGCCAGCCCACGTAGCAGAGGGTTAAAGTACATTAAGGTCTAGCGTTACTGGTAACGCCTTACATAAAGTGTCATCATGACCATAAAGACTACTTAATTATAGACCGTTTGGATATAGAGTAGATCTTGAACTCCCGGTGGTCGAGTGAGTCTTCATGGTCGAGTGTCTTCAGGTTCGTCGAGTGTCTTCTAGTGCGTCGAGTGGAGTCCCTCTAGGTCGACTGGAAGACGACTTCTTCTAAGAGATGCCCTTGGGGAGGGTACCTTGGACAGGTCCGTGACCCTACCATAGGTACATGACTTCATCACCCGATACTTTGAAATAGGCTTATCTTGATGAAAAGAAGATATATCCTGTTATTATTAGTGCTAACCTTTTAGAGCATGAAGAAAAGAGATTATTGAAAACTCGAAGGAAGCATCATGCCACTATGGGATATACTCTTGATGATCTTAAGGGCATTAGTCCCACTCTATGTCATCATAAAATTAATATGGAACCTGATGCTAAACTAGTTGTTGATCATCAGCGACGGTTAAATCCTAAGATGAAAGAAGTGGTAAGAAATGAAATATTAAAGCTTCTGTAAGTAGGTATAATCTATCCCATAGTCGATAGAAGATGGGTAAATCCCGTTCATTGTGTCCCTAAGGAAGGAGGTATTACCGGAGTCCCTAATGATAAAAATGAACTTATACCACAAAGAATTATCACAGGTTATAGGATGGTAGTTGATATTAGAAAATTAAATAAAGCTACTAGGAAAGATCATTATCCTTTACCTTTTATTGGTCAAATGCTAGAGAGATTATCAAAACATACACATTTTTTCTTTCCAGATGGATGCTCCGGTTTCTCTCAAATACCTGTGTCACAAGAGGATCAAGAAAAAAACTACTTTTACTTGCCCTTTTGGTACTTTTGCTTAGAAACGTATGCCTTTCGGTTTGTTCAATGCACCTGCTACCTTTCAAAGATGTATGACTGCTACCTCTTGGTAACTGTCACAAACGAAGAGTCGAGGCGGATTGAGCAGCAGTTAGACAACTAGATCAAGGCGGAGATCATGGAGGTGTTGAGGAGCATGTTCCCTGATGAGACGTCCCCGATGCAACGGATATGCTCGGGCCAGGATGGTGTTCCGACAGATTTTACAGGGGCACCTTCTCCAATGGCCCATTGGCGTCAACCGCTATGAATACGACCAGCTCAGGGTGCGGCGTACCCTCAAATCATATCGTGCTCTTAAATTGCTCATGTGACACTTCTATGATTGCACCTTATGTGGTTCCCCCTATGACATATATACATAGGTACCAGTCGGCAGGGTTTACTTCACCGGGTAGCACACCAGCGAGCACTACAATCGCTATGTCCATGGATCGTATCTTTCAGTTACAACGATGGCTTATGCGTGAAGGAAATATGCCCTAGAGGCAATAATAAAGTTGTTATTTTATATTTCCTTATTTCATGATAAATGTTTATTATTCATGCTAGAATTGTATTAACCGGAAACTTGATACATGTGTGGATACATAGACCAAATACCGTGTCCCTAGTAAGCCTCTACTAGACTAGCTGGTTGATCAAAGATGGTTAAGTTTCCTAACCATAGACATGTGTTGTCATTTGATAAACAAGATCACATAATTAGGAGAATTATGTGGTGGGCAATACCCATCCGTTAGCTTAGCATAATGATCGTTCAGTTTTATTGCTATTGCTTTCTTCATGTCAAATACATATTCCTCCGACTATGAGATTATACAACTCCCGGATACCGGAGGAATGCCTTGTGTTCTATCAAACGTCACAACGTAACTAGGTGATTATAGATATGCTCTATAGGTATCTCCAAAGGTGTTTGTTGGGTCGGCATACATCGAGATTATGATTTGTCACTCCGAGTATTGGAGAGGTATCTTTGGGCCCTCTCGGTAGTGCACATCATAAGAAGCCTTGCATGCAAAGTGACTAATGAGTTAGTTGTAGGATGATGCATTACGGAACGAGTAAACAGACTTGCCAGTAATGAGATTTAACTAGGTATGAAGATACCGACGATCAAATCTCGGGCAAGTAACATACCGATGACAAAGGGAATTGTAGAAGACTATAGGATGTAACTCAATTGTATTCATCAGAGTCTGTTACAATATATACAGGTGATGTCTTGCGTAACAAGCCAACTAACCCCTACAATATCTCTAGGAATCAGCTATACAAGGCTGGTTCCCCCCCCCCCCCCGCAGTCGAAGCATCGGTGTCGGTGATGCAAAGACTGGAACGAAACTCCTTGAATGCAGTAGTTGGCAACTCCTTGGTCATGATGTCGGCAAACTATTGGGTAGTTGGTACATGAAGAACTCGAAGTTGACCCAACTGAACCTTCTCGCGCACAAAGTGAACATCGAGCTCAATGTGTTTGGTGCGCTTGTGCTGCACCGGATTAGCCACGAGGTAGGTGGCCGAAACATTATCACAGAAGACCACAGTGGCTTTTGGAAGTGGAATCCGAAGCTCACCAAGAAGGTGACAAAGCCAACAAGTCTCCGCGACCACATTGGCAACAGCTCGGTACTCGGCCTCGGCACTCGAACGGGAGACGGTAGGCTGCCGTTTAGAGGTCCAATAAACAAGAGAGTCACCGAAGAAGACACAATATCCAGACGTAGAGCGTCGATTGTTAGGACAGCCAGCCCAATCCGCGTCAGTGTAAGCAATAAGCTCAGTCAAGGCGGAGGCACGGAGACGAAGACCGTAGGTTTGCGTGCCGTGATTGTACCGAAGAATGCGCTTGACCAAGGACCAGTGAACATCACGGGGCGAGTGCATATGCAAGCAAACTTGCTGCACGGCAAAATGAATGTCTAGCCTGGTGAGCGTAAGGTGCTGAAGGGCGCCAACAATGCTCTAGTAGAGGGCGACGTCAGCAGCGGGCTGGCCAGTGGTGGCGGAGAGCTTCGGCTTGGCCTCGGCATGCGTGGTGGCCGGCTTGCAGTCAGTCATGCCGACACGACCCAAAAGATCAAGAGCGTGCTGTCCCTGGTGAAAGAAGAACCCAGAGGCACCGCGTCACACATTAATGCCGAGGAAGAAGTGCAACGCGCCTAGGTCCTTCAGCCGAAACTCAGAGCCAAGACGACCAATGATGTCGCGAAGAAGATCCTCTCGGGAGGTAGTGATGAAAATATCATCGGTGTAGAGCAGAAGCAAACCCACATGATCAGACCGATGGAGCACGAAGAATGACATGTCAGAGGTGGTGCTGCGAAACCCGAGAAGACCAAGGAACACCGCGATGGGCTGGTATCATGGACGCAGAGCCTATTTGAGGCCGTATAACGACCGTGGAAACAGGCAGACATCATCCGGATGTTGAGGGTCAACGAACCCGGCCGGCTGCTGATAGAGAACCCGCTCCCGAAGATGGCCATACAAAAAAAGCGTTTGTTGATGTTGAGCTGATGTACGGGCCAGCGACGAGAGGTGGCCATCTGGAGGACAACAGGGATCATGGCGGGTTTGACAACCGGAGAGAAGGTCTCAAAGAAGTCAACATAGGCACGTTGTGCGAAGCCACGCAGAACCCAGCGAGCATTGTACTTGTTGAGAGAACCGTCCGGGAGGAGTTTGTGATGAAAAACCCACTTGTCGGAGATGACGTTCGCTCCAGGAGGACGCGGAACAAGAGTCCAAGTCTGGTTGGTGACAAGAGCATCATACTCAGCGCGCATAGCGGCGGTCCAATGCGGATCACTCAACGCAGAATGCACCAAGCGCAGAATCGGAGAGATGGTCGTGACGTTGAGGTTGTGGTAGCACGGGTTCGGCTGATGCACCCCAACCTTGGCACGTGATACGTTGATATGTCTCTGACGTATCTACTTTTCCAAACACTTTTGCCCTTGTTTTGGACTCTAACTTGCATGATTTGAATGAAACTAACCCGGACTCATGTTGTTTTCCGCAGAACTACCATGGTGTTTTTTATTGTGCAGAAAACAAAAGTTCTCGGAATGACCTAAAAATCCACACCCTGTCCATGAGGGTGGGGGTCACACCCCCTCCCCCTAGGCACGCCCCATTGTATCGTGGGCCCCCCTTATGCTCCACCGACCTCAACTCCAACTCCATATATTCTGTTTCATGGAGAAAAAAATCAGAGAGGAAGTTTCATCGCGTTTTATGATATGGAGCCGCCGCCAAGCCCTAAAACCTCTCGGGAGGGCTGATTTGGAGTCCGTACGGGGCTCCGGAGAGGGGGATTCATCGCCGTCGTCATCATCAACCATCCTCCATCACCAATTTCATGATGCTCATGCCGTGCGTGAGTAATTTCATAGTAGGCTTGCTGGACGGTGATGGGTTGGATGAGATTTACCATGTAATCAAGTTAGTTTTGTTAGGGTTTGATCCCTAGTATCCACTATGTCCTAAGATTGATGTTGCTATGACTTTGCTATGCTTAATGCTTGTCACTAGGGACCGAGTGCCGTGATTTCAGATCTGAACCTATTATGTTTTCATGAATATATGTGAGTTCTTGATCCTATCTTGCAAGTCTATAGTCATCTATTATGTGTTATGATCCGACAACCCCGAAGTGACAATAATCGGGATACTTCTCGGTGATGACCGTAGTTTGAGGAGTTCATGTATTCGCTAAGTGCTAATGCTTTGGTCCGGTTCTATATTGAAAGGAGGCCTTAATACCCCTTAGTTTCCATTAGGACCCCGCTGCCACGAGGGGGGGGGGGGGTAGGACAAAAGATGTCATGCAAGTTCTTTTCCATAAGCACGTATGACTATATTAGGAATACATGCCTACATTACATTGATGAACTGAAGCTAGCTCCGTGTCACCCTATGTTATAACTATTACATGATGAATTGCATACGACATAATTATCCATCACTGATCCAATGCCTACGAGCTTTTCACATATTGTGCTTTGCTTATTTACTTTGCCGTTGCTACTGTTACAATTACTACAAAACTGCTATCTTTACTTTTGCCACTGTTACCATTACTATCATACTACTTTGGTACTAAATACCTTGCTGCAGATACTAAGTTATCCAGGTGTGGTTGAATTGACAACTCAACTGCTAATACTTAAGAATATTCTTTGGCTCCCCTTGTGTCGAAACAATAAATTTGGGTTGAATACTCTACCCTCGAAAGCTGTTGCGATCCCCTACACTTGTGGGTTATCAAGACTAATTTCTGGCACCGTTGCTGGGGAGCATAGCTCTATTCTTTGAGTCACTTGGGATTTATATCTGCTGATCACTATGAAGAACTTGAAAGACGCAAGAACTAAGATTTTTCCCTCAACTACGAGGGGAAGTAAGGAACTGCCATCTAGCTCTGCACTAGATTCTCCTTCTGTTATGGGTATGCTTGCGACACCTAAACCTGCTATTGCTAAGAATTCTGATATGTCACATGTGTTGATGATGCCACTTCTTCTATGCATGATACTTCTGATGAAACTACTTCTATGCTTGATACTACTATGCCATTAGGTGAATATCTTGATGAACAACTTGCTAGGGTTAGAGAGAATGAAATAATTGAAAATGAAATCATTGATGAAAGCGATGATGAAGGTTCTCCCCCTAATTATGAATTGCCTATTGTTCCTGAGGGTTATGTTATGGATGAAGAAGCCGCTAGACCTATTTTTGCTTGCAATGATATATATGATCTTAAGAAGTTATTAGCCAAATGGAAGCAACAATCCCTTAATGCTAGAATGAAACCCGAGTCTGCTTTTGCTACTTCACCTATCTGTGTTACTGATAAGGATTATGAATTCTCTGTTGATCCTGAGATAATTACTTTAGTTGAATCTGATCCTTTTTATGGCAATGAATCTGAAACTGTCGTGGCACATCTTACCAAGTTGAATGATATAGCCACCCTGTTTACTAATGATGTGAAGTCTCGCTATTATTATATCCTTAAGATATTTCCGTTCTCATTAAAGGGTGATGCTGAAACTTTGTTTAATTCTCTTGATCCTGCTTGTGTGCATAGCCCCCAGCATATGATTTACTACTTCTCTGCTAAATATTTTCCTGCTCATAAGAAACAAGCTTCCTTGCGGGAAATATACAATTTTGTGCAAATCGAAGAAGAGAGTCTCCCACAAGCTTGGGGGAGGCTTCTCCAATTTTTTAATGCTTTGCCTGATCACCCTCTTAAGAAAAATGAAATACTTGATATCTTTTATAATGGACTAACCGATGTTTCGAAGGATTACTTGGATAGTTGTGCTGGTTGTGTTTTCAGGGAAAGAACACTCGACCAAGCTGAATTGTTATTGAATAAAATGTTGACAAATGAAAATAATTGGACTCTGATACGTCTCCAATGTATCTACTTTTCCAAACACTTTTGCCCTTGTTTGGACCCTAATTTGCATGATTTGAATAAAACTAACCCGTACTGACGCCGTTTTCAGCAGAACTGCCATGGTGTTATTTTTGTGCAAAAACAAAAGTTCTCGGAATGACTTGAAAATCCACGGAGATAACTTTTGGAAAATATAAAAAATACTAGCAAAAGATGAAGGCCAGGGGTCCCACACCCTGTCCACGAGGGTGGGGGCGTGCCCCCTCCCCCTGGGTGCGCCCCCTTGTCTTGTGGGCCCCCGGCTGCTCCAACGACCTCAACTCCAAATCCATATATTCTGTTTTGGGGAGAAAAAAATTAGAGAGGAAGTTTCATCGCGTTTTACGATACGGAGCCACCGCCAAGCCCTAAAACCTCTCAGGAGGGCTGATCTGGAGTTCGTTCGAGGCTCCGGAGAGGGGGATTCGTCACTATCGTCATCATCAACCATCCTCCATCACCAATTTCATGATGCTCACCGCCGTGCGTGGGTAATTCCATCGTAGGCTTGATGGACGGTGATGGGTTGGATGAGATTTACCATGTAATCAAGTTAGTTTTGTTAGGTTTTGATCCCTAGTATCCACTATGTTCTGAGATTGATGTTGCTATGATTTTGCTATGCTTAATGCTTGTCACTAGGGCCCGAGTGCCATGATTTCAGATCTGAACCTATTATGTTTTCATGAATATATGTGAGTTCTTGATCCTATCTTGCAAGTCTATAGTCACCTATTATGTTTATGATCCGACAACCCCGAAGTGACAACAATCGGGATACTTCTCCGTGATGATCGTAGTTTGAGCAGTTCATGTATTCACTAAGTTCTAATGCTTTGGTCCGGTTCTCTATTAAGAGGATGCCTTAATATCCCTTTGTTTCCATTAGGACCCCGCTGCCACGGGAGGGTAGGACAAAAGAGGAGGCCTTTCTTTTCCATAAGCACGTATGACTATATTCGGAATACATGCCTACATTACATTGATGAATTGGATCTAGTTTTGTGTCACCCTATGTTATAGCTATTACATGATGAATTGCATCCGCCATAATTATCCATCATTGATCCAATGCCTACGAGCTTTTCATATATTGTGCTTCGCTTATTTACTTATCATTGCTGCTGTTACTATCACTACAATACTGCAATGATAGATATGATCTTAAGAAGCTATTAGCCAAATGGAAGCAGCAATCCCTTAATGCTAGAATGAAACCTGACCCTGCTTTTGCTACTTCACCTATTTGTGTTACTGATAAGGATTATGAATTCTCTGTTGATCCCGAGATAATTACTTTAGTTGAATCTGATCCTTTTTATGGCAATGAATCTGAAACTGTTGTGGCACATCTTGCCAAGTTAAATGATATAGCTACCCTGTTTACTAAAGATGAGAAGTCTTGCTATTATTATATTCTTAAGACATTTCCGTTCTCATTAAAGGGTGATGCTAAAACTTGGTTTAATTCTCTTGATCCTGGTTGTGTGCGTAGTCCCCAGGATATGATATATTAATTCTCTGCTAAATATTTCCCTGCTCATAAGAAAGAAGCTGCCTTGCGGGAAATATATAATTCTGTGCAAATCAAAGAAGAGAGTCTCCCACAAGCTTGGGGGAGGCTTCTCGGATTACTTAATGCTTTGCCTGATCACCCTCTTAAGAAAAATGAAATACTCGATATCTTGTATAATGGACTAACCGATGCTTCCAAGGACTACTTGGATAGTTGTGCTGGTTGTGTTTTCCGGGAAAGAATAGTCGACCAAGCTGAATTGTTATTGAATAATATGTTGACAAACAAAAATAATTGGACTCTTCCTGAGCCAATTCC